>NC_092411.1:24716428-25316428 GCF_040894005.1 Engystomops pustulosus | reverse complement strand
ACCGGCCGAAAACTCAGCGGTGAATGTTCACAGATTTTTAGAAAGTGCACAGACGTGGGGCCGGTGGCGTAGTCGCCGTAATAATCTGCGACTATGCTGTGTGCAAGAAATTGTGATTTTAAATTTTATTTATTTTAATTTTTTTGGTCCTTCTAGTGCTGATAAATCTCATTATAATCTTTGGTTTGCCTTTTATTCATTGTTTAACTTTGAGTCTTGTTTTTCAGGACACTGAGCACATCCACGTGGAGGCCGGCACAGAGCCAAAGCCGAGATTCGGAGCTCATCACCATAGATGAGAAATTGGTAAGTAGCACAATGGGTGATCCACACTTACCTGAAATCACTGCAATGTTACGTAGACATTTGCTGTTGGGGGGGTGCCTGTGAGTTGTGGGGGGCTAAGCATGGCTTGTGGCAGCAGTAGGCACCCAACTCTGTAGGGACCCACTAGTACGACCTCACTGCGAAGGGGTCAGTGGGTGTTTGATAGTAATGTTTACGAAGACTCCAGTGGATCCAGGATTTTTTTTTTTTCAGTTTTGGGCTGATTTATTACAAGACCCTGAAATACACGTCACAAGCGTGGGGCACCTTGCATCCCCTTGGGCCCTCCTTAATGGGCGATGATGATAACATAATGGTTAGACAACCCCATGTATGGTAGTGTTTCTCGTATCGTTACTAATCATTCCTCCTATAATTTCTTGTTTTGTTAAATTGGGACAAATCGGCCCGTTTTTTTTTTTTAACGATGGTTATCAAAACAAGCCCGTGCGAGATGTAAACAGTATAAATCACGTCTCATCTGGACGGCCTCCTCTTAGTCTGGTACACTGTGCTACACCTGGAAGCACATCCCGTATTCAGGAGTCCCCTGCCAAAAAAACATTGCAGCCTTTATTTGGGAAGACAGGATGAGGGGATTTAGGGCCATAGTCATTACTCTGGAGATCAAGAGTCAGATAACAGCGTCAGATATGGAGATTTCTTGTGGCACCTGTAATGGAGCCGAAAAAAGGCACATGAATTTTTTTTCTAGAAAGGATGAAATAAAAAATCAGCCGGATACTTTTCTAGAGGTGATCGTCTGCATTGGATATATCTGACAGATCCTCCTGTAATAAGAGATATTTATCAGTAATTTGTCATTCAGCATCTTGTCTTTATATGTGAGAAACGTATTATTATTGCTGCTCTAATGGCCGTCATTTCCTGATGTTTTTTTTTTAAAGGAACTCTCCACTCACAAGCTCAAAAACGTGTGGCAAGGGGAAGACTCTGTGCTATGTAAAGAAGATCTGCCAATTAAAATAAAGCATGATAAACCAGTGGCACATAGTCATAGATCCAGGTACTGTGACTGTGGTAATCTTATTATATTTGTTATCTATGGCCTCCTTTCTTCTAAAAAATCATCTTTTAAAATTATGCATATTAGTCAGAAGTGCTCTGGGAGGCATTAGCGGGTCCCCTTCGTGCTATAGCTTCACAGGAGCACTTCCCCCTCCCACTGTGTGAGATTATATCAGGCAGAGGTAGGGGAGAAGTGCTGAGAAAGTAGAGGGAGACAGTGTAACGGCCTGTGAAGCTACAGCTCGCAGGGGTTCTGCTAATGACTAACTGGCATACGTTTTAAAGTGCATTTTAGAATGAAGGAGGCCGTGGATAACAATAATTAAGAAAGTTATCACACTCGCGGTGCCTGGATATATGAGGAAGTGTCTCTGGCTTATCAAATTGGTAGATTACCTTTTATACTTTGGGAGCGTTGTAGATTGCTGAACACATCGCTCAGGTTTCTCCAGCTCTCCCGTTCACTGGCTGAGATAGCCATGCACTATGTTTGTCAATTTTCGACTCTCCATTTGTATTGAATAGGAAAATGGGACACAGGCAAGACCTCCCGCTCCCGCTCAATCAGTTAGTGGGAATAGGGCCCAGCAGTAACCCCTAGCCCCATAATATATATTTTTTAGTCCTTATCATTTAGGGATTAAAATTTGGTTGCGGGAAGCCTGTTCCTGTTGTTTTTGGGCACAATGATCCTAGAATACCCATGTTTTCTGCCAGTTTTCCAGTAGCTTGGAAAATGTTACTTAGCATTTCCATATCTGTGGACTACATTCCAATAAGGAATGTCACGTTGTCAAAAAATTCCTCTCATTCTTTGTATTATTCTCTTAACCTTAGTGCATCGCTCCGGATTACACTTTTTTTTTTTGTTCCCGTGCCTACTTGTGTGTAATAGTCGGCCAAGTGAGGCAAAAAATAGACAAACAAAGTAATAATTCTGTTACACAAGCGATTGTGTTGTGTCTGCAGTGTGGGAATATTCACTCGTACTACATTCTAGGCTTCACGTTATGGACAGAGTAGAGGAGGTAGAGATATTTATAGTGTACAAAAAGCTTGGTGATGCCTCATATGGCTGCTGTGATCACAAGGGTCACAGAAATTGGGCTCCCATCGATTTAGATGGGGGATAACAATCATTCTTGGTATAACCATGCCCACTTTTAAGTCAAGCCACTGTGGTTGTGTTTTTTTTTTTTTTTTTAGGTGCACAAAAAATTACTCAATAACTTTGGCTCATATTGCTTCTCCGAATAGTGTAGTTCATTCACCTAAATGTAGTGAAAATGTCATATATCCGAGATATTTATTTCTGCACCACACAGTGGCTTTACGAATAGACCCCCCCCCCCCCATAAAATCTGTCACCTTGGTAAAGTGAAAGTTTCATCACTGTATATCATTTCTGCCAGGTCTGGCTATAGATGTAATGAATTTGATTAGAACTATGTTAATGAGCTCCTGTTCAATATCTATAGGTAAGGAGGAGACTTGTGACTTTGGTGAAACTTGCCATAATTTACCTTGGTAATGAGTCATGTCCAGTCACACTACTAGGTCCACTCATTGCTGATCCAATTTGTAGATGAACAGCACAATTCACGAGTCCGGAGAAAACTTCTCTCTGAATATTGACTACCTAAGATGTCTGAATTTGGCTCCCAGTTCCTGCTTCGCTCCAATCTTCCGTACTCGGGCAATGAAGACTTGGCTAGAAGGGCCAGTGACCTAGGGACTTGTAACGACCATATAATAGCCTCCTCCAACGAGGAAATAGCCATGGGGTGTCCAGGATTCTTCACAACGAAGAATGACCTATCCATAGGTTAGTGGTGGGGGGAGTCTGGAGATCCGCCTACACGCAGGGTGCTTCAGAGGCTTCATGGGGCATGGAGTGGCCTCACAGAGGCTACTCCTCGCCACCATAAGCCCCTGAAATTAATTTGCAGAATGGTAAAATAAAGAATTGGTTCGTACAGGCAAAATATTTTTTGCTAAAAACTGTTTAGGGATGGGGAGGGAGAGTCTACCTTGGGACTTGGGAACGAATTCAGAAAGTAGAACCCTCATGGTGGATTAACTTTAAGTGCTTAATATTTTGCACTTTTGTGTTTTTTTCAGTTGAGGGGTTGTGGCTTAGCAGAGGATGTGGTGCTTAACTTTTTTTTTTTTTTGTTTTATGTCAAATACATGCAAAACAGAAAAGGGGAGGTTCCTGCTGCTGCCAGTTATCTTACAGTCAGACACAAGGTAGTGATGGGGAGGTGGGATCTCATAGCTTGGCCCCCGAGACACATGGAAAAGATTTTTTTTCATGCATTTCTCAATTTTATCTGCAATTGAATACAAAAATATATTGGGCTAAGAATTCGAGGTGATGTTGGGATATGCATTTTTTTTTTTTTTTGTTATTTAGATTCCTTTATAAATGACACCGCAGGGGTTATTTATCAGGACTTCTAGGCTAGAAAACTGAGGCCATGAAAATATGCGCAAATGCTAGCAATGAATTATTTGCGCCAGCTCCCTGCGTTCCTGAACTGCACTTCCGCTCAAACTGCAACGTGCAAACTTTCAATAGTGGGAGAGTGCAAATAAACGCTGCGCAGCCCGGTCACCCGAAGATGGGGCTGCGGCATTTTCATACCGGTGCACGATAAGTAACCCCCTACGTTTGTATGATTTCTTGCATACAGTTATATGCAGCCCACATCCGTCTCTTCCCTATTCTTCAGGCGTTTCAAGGATAATACAATAGGTGGTCCGAGATAAGTCCTCTGCACCCAGAAAACTAAAATATTCATAGCAAAATCAAGGAGAAAAAAAAAACAGTGCAAATGTTTGCTTGGCCGTCCTCCAAACATATTACATTTTCCTTCTTGGACTTAAGTAATCCTTTAGAGTTTTTCTAAGAATCCCCTTACCCCAGGAGCTCCGACTGCTCTATGCTGTTAACTATTGATTGAACACATGGAAGGATCAAAGCGTCCAGAGTTCACTCACCTATCGCTGCCAAGGTGTGAAGTCCGTGGGAGAATACCGCACCCTCTCTTACATTACCGGGACGTAACCTTTCCCATTACAACAGCTGGAATACAATTAGTAGAAAAATGGATGACATTCCTCTGGTAATTAGTAGCAGATTAAAGTTTTGGCAAAATCTGTCTTAAAGCGCTCAGCAATGTGTGGTCTGTTATTTCATATGCAACGTGATAGTTATACATGATGTATTCCAAGCACAGGATTCGGCACCCAGCGTTCCCGCTAATGGGTCAGAGGAAATACATACTTGTCACTTAGTTTACAAACTTTATGCAGTTTATACTTCATTATTCAGCATGTAACAGCAAAACCGCAAACCGAGTGGCCCCTAATATAATACTGTTTACCCTGGTGACACACTGAGATATAGACCGGAGAAAGTGGCCAAACTTGTCTGGTTTATGAAAAGTGGGGAATCGGGACAATCTCTGACTTTGACCACGGACGAATGGGTCAAACCTCATGAAAACTTCTTCAGAGAGGAAACCTAGTGAACCAGTACAAGGTTCATGGCATCACAGGCACGTTTATGCCTGTGGTGATTGGCACCCATGCCATAGGGTCGTCACTGCTGAGATAGACCACTGCACAGAGGCAACACTCGGACCATTGCCCCTGCACAGAGTTGACCAGGCAGAATTCATGGTATTTTCCTGCACTCCCAGCCATAACACAATCTTGGGCTGCATTCACACAGCCGTATGGGGGACGTATATATGGGCGATGTATATACGTCCCTCATAGAAGGCAATGGGCGCATGGCCCCAAGCAGGAGCAGTACGGTGCAGCATAAGTGCGGCACCGTACCGTTCCGTACCCCGTGAGAAGATAGGACATGTCCTAGCTTTTTCCGGAATACAGGGCCGTGCCCCATGTTTCTCTATGGAGTATGGTGGGGGTGAGCTGCGCACACCCCCTCCTCCTCCTCCTCTTGTCGGTGCCGAAGTGTTCCCGCCGTGCTACGGTGCGGCAGGCACACGTTAATGTGAATGTAGCCTTAGTTGCCCGAGACTGAAGGAGTTGGGAAGAGGAGTGGACATGGCTGGTGATCAGTGCTTACTGCGAGCCCTTCAATTCTTGACGTACGCTACGATTAGTAAAATTGCGCCTTATTGCGCTCATATGATTTTAAAGCACAGACAGCGCAGTTGTATTTTGATGGTAATTTGGGCATTCGGTGTCCAAAAGGTTCACCATCACTGCTTATATTTGCCTTGAACTCTTAGAAATGCTACTGCAGCACGTTTCATGTGACTTTGTGCTGCCACTGAAATTCATCACTTGGTCGAATGCCTGATTGTTGGAGGTCACTGCCTCAATATCCGTCCCCCGGTTAACCACTGGTTTAGAAGGAGGACTGTGCTTACGAATGTTCACCACCATTTCCTTGGTCTTCCCAGCATTAATCCCAAGTTGGTTTTGCAGGCACCAGTCCACAAATTCCCGGATCAATTTTTTGTACTCCCTGTCGCTCTCACCTGTAATGAGGCCTACTATAGCGGAGTCATCAGAGGACTTCTGGAGGTAGCAGCTTATGGAGGTTATCAAAGGCTGACGCAAACTCGAGTGTCCTGCATTCTCTTCCTGCCCAGCTCTCGTAGTATGACGGTTGGGCTTGGTATCGCATCTTATCCCCAACCTTGACCAATAGTCTTGCTCTACTGAAACCAACAATGGCATTGTGCAGCCAATAAGAGGGGTGTCAGATCTTCGCCAATCTCAAATTGATCTCAGATGCCTCGAAATGGTATAGCAAGCTTTGCTGATAAGGTATTGTTCCCTAGATCGATTGGCCTTCTTTTGTACGGATTCCCCGTTGGTTTCCCAAGAAGAAAACCTGGTACTAGGATTCTGGAAAGAGGAGAGGATCCTAAAAAAATATAACTTTTGGCCTTCACATTTTGTCAACAGCAGCTTCTAGAAGAATCCCATCCTGTTCCCTCCTCCTTGTTTACTTGATCCCGCTCCTGGTTGCTCTCGCATTGATTTCCTCGCTGTTTAAAATGAGTTTAATACATTGAAGTTTGTGCTCCTCAACTGTTCAATCGAAGGCAGTTTTCACACTAAACCTCGAAAGCAGCGTGATACTGGCAGCGGTAAACATGACCTAATGCTCAAATTGGGTTATTCTTCTACTGTGCAGCTGTCGGGGGAAGTGGATTGCACCGAAAGTTCTAACTTATTACATGGCAAATATTACTACTACATGTTCTGTGCTACTGTACGCCTTTACTTCTCCCATGACCTTGTGTTTCGGAAGGCGCCGGTTTGTAGAGTAAGTTGCCAGAACGAACTGAAATACTGAAATTTTAACCTGAAATGTTCTGTATTGGGCACTTTATAGTTTTTTTTTTTTTTTTTCTTTTTTTATTTTGTCGTTTAGTTAGTTACTTGGCGCTATAGTAAGCGATGGAATTTTGATTAGGGGTTACTTTTAATACTTCAGAGTTAGTTGTTTTTTTTTTTTGTTTTTTTCAATGGATTCTAACCCCTGGAGCCCCCACTGTTAAACGGACAGCAGCACTTTACAGCCCCTCGTCCTGCAGAATCGGACGCGCCACACCACGCCATGCTTTGTGTTTATCAGAACGAAGCAGCAGCAAAGCTCCCAGTGATCGGATCTTGTCAGGGCTTATGTTGATGGAATTAGATTTTATGATCCAGTAGTTGAATATAGGGCAGCACGGTGGCCGAGTGGGTAGCACTTCTGCCTTGCAGCACTGGGGCCCTAGATTCGAATCCCACCCAGGTCAACATCTGCAAAGAGTTTGTATGTTCTCTCCGTGTTTGCGTGGGTTTCCTCCGGATCCTCCTGTTTCCTCCCACACTCCAAAACATACTGGTAGGTTGATTAGATTGTGAGCCCATGGGGACAGGGACCAATATGACAAGTTTTGTGCAGCGCTGCGTAATCTGTGTGCGCTATATAAATAAAGAATAATTATTATTATAATTGACGATTGTGATGTCCCTTATCCATGAACAATCTGTATTTGGAATTTGGGAATAGATGTGCAGCAGAATTCCGGAGTTCTGGAGCTTTTGTTGCTTGTGAAATGTGAAAACCTGGTTGTAATTTTCGGATGTGGTGTGCCAATTTTTGGATAGAAGCTAAGTCCTGCTTGACGGAAAGTAAATTTGCCACAAAAGTTGAGTAACTTTTCTGCACTTTATTTACACCTGTGTGAAATGCTGCACATGATACGGGTCACCGCCACCCCCCTACTATGAGAAACCAACCAAAATCATTTCAGGTGCCATTTTGGGTGACTTTTTGTGGGAACGACTTCAAAAAGTGGGAGTTTTTAATCTCATTTTCTGAGTTTATTTGTATCCAAATTCTACAAGTAAAAAAAAATTACTTCAATAGCAAGTTTTAGTTATAAATCTGGCAAAAAAGTTGAAATCGTACGACCAGTTTGATCAGACACAATGGCCAAACTCTAAAGTGTGTTTGACTGCTAGTGATAGTCCAGCATTGTATGATAATAGAAATCCGTCACGATAAACCATGGACACTTAATCATAGACCCAGGCACCGTGACATTTGTTATCCATGGCCTCCTTTCTTCTAAAAAAATCAACTTTTAAAATTACGCTAATGAACCTGAAGGACTCCCGTGCATGTTATCAGAGCTGCAGCTTCACAGGCTGTTACACTGTGCAATGAACACCTCCCGTCCCACTGTGTGAAATTACAGAAGGCAGAGGTAGGAGAAAGGGCAAAGGACAGAAACCTGCTCGAAGCTATGACACGGAGGGGCTCTGGTAACGCCGCCAGGCACTTTTGGACTAATTAGCATAATTTTAAAATTTTATTTTAGAAGGAAGGGGGCCATGAATAAGACATGTAAGAAGATTACCACAGTCCCGGGGCCTGAATCTATGAGTAATGTCCCTGGTTTATCAGGATGAATTTTGATTTTCTTGACCTGTATTTCGGCTCTGTCACACAATTTTGTAAGATACAATGTAATATCTCACCTATAGAGTTGTATGTTCCTTTACTGTCCTAGAAGACATCCCAGTACAGCAGACGTGACGTTTATAGGATCCCATTTACATCTGTACATGTACGTAGCTTCTATATGGAGATGTAGTAACAGATGATTGTGCTGGTCCTGGGGCTATTTGCACTGTGCCATAGGCTGGAGATCCCTTATAACTATTTATTCTAGATCATCATTACCGCAGAGAGGCGTCCGGGCTGCCGGGTGACTCTATAGAAGCCATGATTTCTTTTGATCGGTTGTCTCATAATTCCACCATGATTAGAATGAGGACACACAGTTTGGGAATGTCGGAATGCGGCTTGTAATTCTTTTTACAGAGAAGGCCATTTTTATCCAACCAAAAAAAAAAAAAAAATGGAACATTAAAAAAAATCCCTGATTTTATTTTTTCATATTTTTAAAGTGACATGATATTCACTCATTCATAATAGGACAAATCATTGCCTCAGTCTGTTTACAAGAAAGTTACTGTCTGTTCTATTAGGTTGTGTTCACTATGGAGACGATCATTAGCCAGAAACAAAGTGTGCCCAAAGTCAGTTGGCAGGTCTGCAGTGGTGCGTGCCTCTGTGTGCATGTGCATAATTTTTGAATTTTTTTTACTTTTTTTTTTAAATCCAGTTGTCACTGGGACAAAAATTTTTTCAGCCTGGAGTTACGTTGATAAAATATACCAATAATGATCACTCAAACTCTGACTGCAGTCTGAATAGGGGCGTGAATTATATTATCGGTCTCAGGAGGTGCTCAGGTTTCATAAGCCTGAGTGCCATCGGCTCATTAGCATATTTTATATAACGTTTTTTTTTTTTTAGCTAAATGATCATGTCCAAAAGATTTTAATAAAAAAAGTATCAGCCAGAAAACATCTTGGTGAGTAAGTACGTTATAGGACTCTACCATCAGTATTTTTGGTGGTGGATGTCCTTTAAAGGATGAAGGATTGTAAACCATGTACACTTACATGCTGGTGTGTGCCCCCTCTGGATCTGCTCCTCTTTTTAGGTTTTAATGTCCTGTTTGTTTTTTTACGAAAAAAAGCTTTTAAACTTATGCAAATGAACCTGAGGGGCTTGAGGCTTCATTATCATCTATGGAGCCCGGAGCCCCTCAGGCTCATTGCATGATTTCTAAAGCCTTTATTTTTTCTTAACAACAAGGGCAAAGGAAGCTTAAAGAAGAACAGATCCTGCCAGAGGGGGCACGCACCAGTATGTCCGGGTACTTGGTTTACAATCCTTCATCCTGGTGGTAGTTTCTTTAGGTTTATTCTTAAAGGACATCTATCCTCTATATTACACGGGTATCAAAAGGTCATACAGCCCCCAAAATGGTAGCAATGAAAACCTAAGTTTGTTCCCGCAAGAAATGACACCTCATACATCTCCTTCCACTAAATTATGAAAAAGTTAATGGCGTCCGAAGATGGCGAAACGAAGAATTCTTTTTCGTACAAATGGTTTTAATTAAAAAAAAAAAAAAAAGAATTAAAACACTATAAAAACTGTTTCAATTTGTTATCTTCCTGATTGTACTGACCTAAAGAATAAAGAAGACCTGTCATTTGGAGCTCACAGTGAAATCCGTAAAAAAATAAAGCCCATAAGTAAATGGCGCAAATGTGATTTCTTTTTAACCAGTTTCACCGCAAATGGAATTTTTTTTTTTCCTGCTTCCCAGTACTTGGCATGGAATACTAAATACCGTCACTGTGAAGTACAATGTGTTTAGCAGAAAACAAGAGCTGTGTACGTGGAAGAATAGAAAGTTATGGATTCTATAGGTGGGGAGTGAAAAATGGAAACCCAAAAAGAGAAAATGGCCAAGTCGTTTAGGGGTTAATAGTACAGATTTGTTGTTGCTTTTAGTAGCCCGGCTAGATCTTGCCATTCATCGTCCTTGGCGATCATAGTTATAAGATTGGTTATTATTTCTTTTTCAATCTTCCATTTTTTTTTTTAGTAATTATGTAAGAAATCTTCCCCTTGGCCAAGGCCAGGATTCCCCAGCGTCCCCCTCTCTGGACGTCCTTCATTGCCTACACATGACCTCTGCAAACTATGCTGGATGCTGAGCCGACAGACTCAAAGCTTCAATTGAGCTAAAATAATGTTTTTACATGAACTCTAGCTAGGGGAGGAATATTTCTCAATTTGGGGGAAAGGAAATCTACAAATTAGAAACATGCTGACAGATAAGGAAATAGATTTGAGGAAGTCTGACCTTGATCAAGTTGACACGGCTCACGTTTCGTGCAAGGCACGTCCTGTATCGCTGCGAGGAGAAGAGAATCGGTATTGATGAAGGGACGGCGTATATTTTTTTTACTTTGTGCACTTTGATCAGAAGACGGCAAAAATACCTCGCTCCTTGTCATAAAAAAACGGAGGTCTATCCAAATTCCTTGTAGGACACCGGCTTGACGTGCTCTCGGCACCAGGCTCGGAGGTTTCTTTGTGTCGGGGAGAGTTCTTTACGGTACGTTTATTAGCCGGACGCCTTCTTTATGAAAGGTTTACCCTGGTATAAGGTCTAGGCCTCAAAAACTTTATCTTTCTACTCCAACTACTAGATTTACTCGTTTTGGATTGCTTTATATATGTAAGAACTACCGTAGGACTTGAAATGGAGACTTGCCCTTGAAGACCTTCTAGTTTTATAACAAAAAAATGGGGCGTTTTGGCAATATTTTTGTTTAAGCTGACTCTGAACACGGCAAAAATGTTTCCAATTTCACAAATTCCCCACCAGGGATGGTCCCCACCAGTCTCTAGCCAACCTCCCTAGTTCTTCATCAGGTCCCGTATCTTCCACGTGGTTCCTCAAGACTCACAAGAACGAGCTGCTCAATAAGAGGGGACCAACCTCCGCCACTATTTGACCCGTAGAACCGTTTCCTGTGTCAAGAAGGATCAGAAAATGTAAATGAGAGGTAACACGGCCTGTGCCTCAACAGGAAGACTTGGGAACCCGTAATGTATGACCTACATTCAACGCTTTTTCCAGCATTGTATGTGATATACATTTTTAATTTATTAAAAATTAAATTATTATTAAGAATATCAAAACGATGTTGTAGGGTATGAAGGGGTAGGCCACATTACTTCATGTGTTTGTGTAAGGGTTGGGGGGGCAGGATATTGGGTAATTTGCCAATATACATATATTAACCCCTTCACACTTGTTGACAGAGATATCTGTCAGCAAAATATGATATATGAAAGGTATATAATGAGGCTCACGGGCTGAGCCCTCTTTAAACATACAAGGGGTTTGCTGCATATTGCTGCAAACACCGATCGCTAATGCCCGCAGTTGGTGCTAGCACCGATCTCGAGTGTTAACTCCTTTATTGCTTGAGAGATTTATCTTTTGTTGAGATGACCGGTCCCCCTGATGTCATTGGGGAGTTGTGAACAGTTGCCATGACACCATGACAGCCTTGCATCTTTGTCAGACCCGAGGCTGCATGGTTTCTGAAGTGGCTCATTGTAATGAATCCTATGTAAAGACCCCATACACTGCATACTGTCATCTGTCCATGGACAATCGCCCTGCTGACGATTACTCATGGACTGTTAAAGATCACGTGACCCTCCATCTACAGCCATTTTATGGACAGGAATGTCTGGATGATGAGGCTCTATGTAGCAAGAAAGTGGAGCAGTAGATGTGCCTATGCCTTGTATGCCGGTTTTCTAGCGTACAAGGCATAAAGAATTCTCCTTTCCTGACGCACATGGCTGAGGGATGGCTGGACTTTTTCCACTTTTGCCACTTTTTAAAAAAGTCTGCTTGATGGGGCAGGGCACAGATGTCCCTGGCCTGCTAAATTTACACCAAGCCAATCATTTTTACCCCCCTGTAGCCTCTTTCTGCATACAGTAATGTAATGTGTTACAGCCCCATCAGTGCGGTCCAGTAATTCCTGGGATATCCGTCCAAGACTATAAAAAGACTTTTTTAATAGATGCAATTAAAGGAGAATTTTTTTAAAATTTTCATTTTTTTTAAAATCCATTTGGGAGAACACAACAAACTTTTTACAAGAAACCCGATCTTTCTTTATACAGGCAGTCCCCTACTTGAAGACACCCAACTTACAGACGACCCCTAGTTACCAACGGATCCCGCTGCCCACTGTGACCTCTGGTGAAGCTCTCTGGATGCTTTACTTTACGTCCAGCTGTAAGGCGTCTGTAATGAAGCTTTATTGATAATCCTTCTTCCCATTACAGCAAAAAATTTGAAAATACATTTGTCACTGGGACAAAAATTTTTTATTTTTTTTGCCTAGAGCTACAATCCTAAAATATACAGTTCCGACATGCATACAAATTCAACTTAAAAAGAACTCCTCAGGCAAAATAACCCCCCTAAAGTAAATATATTTTCATAAACTGCCATTAGAAAGCATTGCCTCTATCCCTGCATTGTCCCTCTACATGTCTGTAAACCTAAGCAATGAGGTCCTAAAGCTGTATGCAAATGACCTGTGAAATGTCCAATGGGTCATTAGCATATTCAAGCTGTCCAGTTTATTCATGAGTGGGAGGTACAGCCACACCCCCCAGTGCTTGACTGACAGCCTGTATAATGGTGTGAGGCTGTATAATGTGCTTCCTGGTTCTGCCGCCCCCTGCTGCCTGTGTGTGTATGAGATACTCCTATACACATGACTGACAGCCTGTATAATGATGTGAGGTATAATGGTGTAATGGCTCCTCCATGTGCTTCCTGGTGCTGGCACCCCCTGCAGCCTATGTGTTTATAGAAGAGATACAACCGCTCCAGGCAGCCATGTTATAGCAGAACATGTCAGGTACTTGTGTAGCTGATGTCTCTGTGTATTAGGGGGATGCAGCATGTCAGCAGATGCAGCACACACACTAGCAATGCTTTACTATACATTACACACAGACATGAACAGGGGAGGAGAGGGGAGGGGTAACAGGAGTGACATCACTGCCTCTGACCATGTGACCAGCCTCATTTACATAATAAAGAAAAGATGATTTTAGAATGATTAATGTATGAATTGACTAGATAAAGGCTGGGATGGATCCTTGTGGGCTGCCCCAACAGCTAGAGGTGACAGAAATAGTGACAGAGACCTGATGACAGGTGTCCTTTAAAGGGCACCTACCACCCTGATTCTACCTATAAAGGTAGAAGGGGTGGTAGGTGGATGGATGGATGGGACGTGAGGATAGCCCTTTTTTGGGCTAATCCTCACGTCCCGGGTGTCTTTTAGAAAACTTTATAGCAGGTATATTGCAATTTTTTTTATGCGGCTACTGGGGCGTTGAGTAGCCGGACATGAGGCTACTAGTGGCGGCTACTCCACGCCCCAGTAGCCACGTTACTCCACCTACCAGGTAATCTTTGGCGCGCAGCTACCAGGCCTTCGCAGTAGCCGGGGGACTCTGACAAGGGCGCACAGCTACCAGCAGATGATTACCTGGTAGGCGGAGTAAGGTGGCTACTGGGGCGTGGAGTAGCCGCATAAAAAAAATTTGCATATAGCTGCTATAAAGTTGGAGTAGCCGGACATGAGGCTACTAGTCGCGGCTACTCTGACAAGGGCGCACAGCTACCAGCAGATGATTACCTGGTAGGCGGAGTAACGTGGCTACTGGGGCGTGGAGTAGCCGCATAAAAAAAATTTGCATATAGCTGCTATAAAGTTGGAGTAGCCGGACATGAGGCTACTAGTCGCGGCTACTCCAGGCCCCAGTAGCCACGTTACTCCGCCTACCAGGTAATCTTCGGCGTGCAGCTCCTGGTAGCTGCGCACCATCGTCCGGGTCCCCTGCGTTCTGCGCAGAACGCAGGCCGGAACTACCGCGACTAGTAGCCTCATGTCCGGCTACTCCACGCCCCAGTAGGCGCATAAAAAATTTGCATATACCTGCTATAAAGTTTTCTAAAAGACACCCGGGACGTGAGGATTAGCCCAAAAAAGGGCTATCCTCACGTCCCATCCATCCACCTACCACCCCTTCTACCTTTATAGGTAGAATCGGGGTGGTAGGTTCCCTTTAAGTATAAACCCAAGGAACCTATCTTGTATGTAACCCAGGTACTGTCTGTACTGAGTGATGGTGAGAGTAAATGATGAGACCCTGCACTTCACTGGAAACTGCTGTACTGGATGGAAGTCGTCAGCAATTGCTTAAAGGGGATGTAAAAAAACACCCATCTGACTGTAGAGTGCCTACTTGGCATACACTGAAATGACCCATAAGATATTCTGCTTGGATTCTCTTCTTGTGAGATGAGTGGTTCTGAGATGAAGCAGATCGCTTGGCAGCACTTCTGACCGCAGAGAGCTGAGAATATTGATTAGTGGGGACTCCAGAAATAATTCCACAATCAGATTTCCACTAGACTCCATTTAAAGGGAACCTGTCCCCAGGTTTTACCCCAATGAACTACTAGTCCCCTCAGGTAGGGTATTCAATTTCTTTTCTGAATTTTCTCTTTTATGTGAAATGTCACACATTTACCAACAAAAATCTTCTCCAAAGTCAAAAATATGACTCTTCTAACCTCATTTTCCCATGAGATGAGTGAAATTTAGGTGGTATCTTCTGTTGTTTAGCACTTGGAAACATGGTTTTTGTGTCATAGAAAGATAAGAATCTCACCTTTCAGATGGCATCAGGATTATGAGCTACAGAATTGGAGATACAAGCAGCTAAATTCATCTTTGGACATGCGGGCTGCAGATAAAGATCCAGTTCCTGCCGATGAATTTAGTTGCCTGTATCTCCGGTTCTGTAGCGCATTATCCTGATTTGAACCGAAAGGTGAGATTCTTATCTTTAATATGACACAACAAGCATGTTTCTAGGTGCTATAAAACAGGGTCTTCTGAATATAAACTTCCCCCCTGTAGCTTCTAATCTTGACTAATCTCATGTAAAAATAAAGTGAGAAGAGTCATATTTGCCTGACTTTGGAGGAGATGTCATATTTCACATAAAAGAGGGAATTCAGAAAAAACATTTCATGCCCTACCTGAGGGGACTAGTAATTTAGTGGGATAAAACCGGGAGACAGGTCCTCTTTAAGGCTAGGTGCTTTATTTCATTGGACACATATATACACACACGCCTATTTCTTCAATTGGATGATGTTCAAAAAATGTACCTGTGTAGAGATAACCATGTTGTCCCTTTAAAAATTAGATGGCTGTCTTTGGATACAACCATCCCCGCTCTCTAGCAGCAGTGGCGGGATTCACCGTCCATTTACCACAGGATGACTATTAAACATACAGTAACTCTCGGCCATTTAGTATGCAAAGACAATTTGTTTCTTTTGTGCAGTCTGCAGCAGTGGTGGTCGTATCCAAGAACCACAATCTCCTTTCTAACAAATAACATGACTATGTTTATGGGAAATTATCTTCACGCTGGTAAAAAATTTTTAAGAACATCCACGTGAAGAAATGTATGTATATGGCAGGTGAATTAAATTAAATGTCAATGCCCGGACAAGTACACCCCTCTAAGAATAACACAAGGGGATACAATATTGTACAAATACGCCTGCCGAAAAGAGAATATTCATTGCATTTTTGTCACCTGTGGCATCTCCCCTGCCGGGTTTAGATGTTTGGTTTGTTATCAGAAGTGGAGTATACGCACATATGACCTCCCTCTCCCTGTATATAGATTATGTATACTGTAGTAACCATCTTCTAGTAGAACCATTCACCTTTTCGCTCTGGTTTGTCACGTCTTCCATGCGCACCACATCTTTTGGCAGTCATTCAACACCATGCAGCAATGTAGCAAAGCTGCCACGAGAGGGACATCAAAGTCTAAGGTCCAAAACGGCGAGTATTAGTGATGTGCTGCCGAGTGACATGTCAGCCTTCCGGCCCGCTATACATCAGGCCCCGTGTGATGCATCCAGTGCACAGAGGATGACAAATTCATTGCTTGTAATTGCTGACTGGCATATAATGCCGAGGATTAGGGTGTCATGTCATCTCGCTGAACATATGTCTGGGTCGTGGCGATGCATCCTGCTATTCAGCGCCGGTTTCCTCTCATTAACACTTTAGTCTTCTGACATGTACAGAACAGGGGTCTGGGGCACAAGTATTCTAGATGTTTACTCAGCGCAGATTTGGTATTTGTGTAGATCATTAATCCTTGTCTGGAGCAGTCGGAGGGCGCTGCTCTGTGTGTGATCACTGCTCAGTGATGTTATTCTGCTGCTGTGATGGCCGTCGGGCTTCCGACTTTTATTTTTACATTTTCCATATACGCAACGTTACAGTTGGGGAAAAAAAAAATTTTGCCCACCAAGGAGTTATTGGAATGGAATAAAACTTCTTATGCGTGACTGTAACGATTAATAAATTAGATCGAAGGGTTAAATTATTATGGAAAACTGAGAATGTTCTTGGACCGTGTTGGTGCCGCTAGACTGGATACACGATGAACTATGACCGGGGCGTGGAGGTGTCTCAATTCTGTCTGGTCTCGAAAGCCGGTGTCAGGAGATGGAAGGTTCAGGTTATTTATTTCTCAAGAAGGATTTTATTAGAGCTATGTCACGTGTTTCGGCCTATCCTGGGCCGAAACGCATAGAATCCTTCTTGAGAAATCGATTTCATTATTTCTCAAGTGCCTTCTTGAGCGCAGGATCCCTCCATCTACTGATGCTGGATTTAGAGACAATCTTCAATCTCTCCCATACGTACACTGAAGCGAGTTTGGGTTGTTCCAAAATTAAGGTTACAGGCTCGTGAGAGTCCACTTCACCATCAGTTTAGTGCACAAGCCTTACCTTGAATACTTTGAATATATTACCTTAGGGCAGCACCCGTTTTATTTTTGTGTACCCTTTGTTCTCAATTTGGAACCCGCTTTATTCCCAGGTCTTGCTTTGCCAGGTCTGTCTGGCATCCTGTGGCACATTTTCCCATTGATTTTTAAGCTGTACCTTAAGTCCCTATATACTCGTTGCCGAATTTGAAGTCCCTGCTGATTCTGTAAACGTAGGATTGGCGATAAATTCTGTGTAGGCCAAAGAATTGGTGTAATCTGGTGGAGACGTTCAAGCGGTGTGCCCTTGATGTGTGGGCAAGCATTATCCTGCAGGTAGAAGCCCTGCCACTAGAGGTGACGCATGTCCACATATCACCGAGCTATCACTATTAGGGCTGACCAAATCTCCAATGCCATGGCTCCCTGGAGGGCAGAATGTTGTTCCACAGCATAGGAAGGATTGAAGTGTTTAACAAAAAGCCTCCCTATTGGAACCAAAACGGGATATGCCGGCTGTCAATGGTGGCCTGTTTGGGCCTTGCGGAGCCCGTTCAGTTTGTATACGTTCCCCCCTGTAATCACTGCTCCCAACACCTCTTTACAGCTAGATCATAATGACCTTGACGGTCTCGTCCTGAATTTTATCTGAGTGTTGCTTGCATCTAAATCCTCAGGATAGGTCTTCAGTATAATAACGGTGGAGGTCCTACCGGCACTGGAACTACACAATGGAATGAGCCGGCACCTTTATCTATGGTGTAGAGCCTGTACCACGATACTGCAGCGTGACTTCCTGTCATCTCAGTAGGTCATGAGTACATGACCCCCAACTCAGACACCCCTTGGAATCCCACATATATCTTTGCATTTAAAGGGAATGTTTTTAGTACATGAAACACTGCATATATAAAACACATATTTTTTACAATTGGGGGTGTTGTGCTGGATATTGATCAGACTCTATAACCAACATGGACTAACTGGAACCTAACACGACTTTGATCCCCATCTTCTTCCCTCCTGTTCCCTTTCCCATACCCCCAGTGTTTTTTTGTTGTTAACACATGGTCCAGTTTTATATCATAAAAGCTTGATAAACACAGTAAAAAAAAAAATCTGGTATGTTTTTGCAGTGCTTTACTACTATGATGTGACCAAGACATAAGCTTTTCTGTTGCTTCAAGTCAATGCACTTTTTACCTAGACCTAGGTCACGTTATCCTGACAGGCCCTTGGGCATCTGCTTGGGTTTCCTTGTGTGTGGTTGTATCCTGCAGGGTCCATTAACGGAGATCAGAGGAATTGTGTTTCAGGTCAAGGTTAGACTTTCCAGTGTTGGTCTTTTTAACATATTTTTGGAAATGGAAGCCCCGTCATGTACGATTTTGTATAAAGGCCTACAAGTTATTAGAGACAACCCAATACCCCTATGATCTTTAAAGTTGAAGCTTGCCTTAAGACTTCAGAGAAATGAGGAAAAGGGTTTTGGCCATTATGTGTTTCATTATGTTTAGTTTCTCCACTCTCGTTCTCCATCAACCAGCTCAGAGTGGACTGAAAATGAAGGATTAAGAATGGAGAGTGGAGCGAGGGAGAGCAGAGTGGGGCGAGGGAGCATGAAAGGCACAAAGTAAGAGGAGAGAGACATACATGGATCTTAGAAAAAACAAGTTTTTTTTTTTGTATTCAACAATTGATATGTCGCAAAGTTAGTAAAGCTGGTGTTGTAATCTTTACCTGGACTTATCATAGTTTGTCCTTCTATGTTGGTCATGCCTAGTCAGTTCCTTTGAATCTTGTAGGTCATTTTAATCTGTCAAATTTAAAAAAAAATTGTTTACAAAAAAAGTTTACAGGGTTTTGTATAAATTGGGAGGTCGCCATGTAGATTAGACTTGGAACAGGGGATTTGGACAGCCTTCTAATGTATATGATGCAGTTGGCCGTGGTTCCACTTCCTATAGGATATGTTGGGTGACGAAAAGGAAAGGACATGTTGAATTTTTCCTCAAGGCTGATCCTTTGTTTCACACCTCCGAAGAAAGGTCGGCACATCAAAGTATTTGCAAAGTCCGCATCCAGCTTTATAGACAGCATAGACAGCATGGACAGTACACAGCAAGCAATCAGTTTGTTTGCTATCCTTCTTTTAGTGCTGTCTATGTGACATATAGTATAGGGCCCTATGCCGATTTTGCAAAGCCGACCCTTCTTCTAAGGTGTTATCATCGGGCATAGAGAGGACTGTCCCTTTTGATACATGCGTCCGGTCCATGAGCTGATGTTTTCTGGTGTGTGAATTTGATCCTTTGTTTCCCCTGTAGATATTCCACCACTAGTGATTGTCTTATTCTTGTCTTCCTGATGAAAAACATACTCTACTGAACCATGACTGCAATAAATGGAGAGTTTGTTAGAAGCGACTTTTGGCTGACAGTTATTAAATGTGGCTTCAGACATTGAGATTCCAGAGGTTATCATGTTTGATAAATGGGTTTGGTTTCACCAACCCAAAATGTCTAAATGCTGAAAATTAAGTAAGCCCCGCCCCATTTTTAGTCACAATTTTCTGTGCCCTTATTCTACCAGTACTGCTGTAGTAGCATTATATTTGTTTCATTTAATTATTTTAAATATTTTGTACTTTAAATTCAATTTGAATAAAGAGTCCAGGCAAAAAAATGTAGAGGAGTTGTGAATTTGGGGCTTCCATTATTAGATGTGTTTTTTTTTTTTTGTTTTTTTTATACATAAGATAATTCTCAATCTTAGGCCAACTGCAGACGAATGTGTTCAGCCTGTGGAAAAGGACCCATATGTTGGTCCAAACACATTGCACAGGACTGGAGTCCTACAAAAAATGCTGCCTGCCAAACTTCAGCAACGGTTCTGTGTTCTTTCGGATTGGACCAACATATGGGATTGTTTCTACAGCTTAAATGTGTGTGCATGAAGATGGCCTCAATCTTGATACGCCCCCATATACAGACCAATGGCCAGCTACAAAGAGCACCCCTCGTGGTGTAGTAATGGGCATATCCTTAGATAACCTATAAAGATGGGGGCATCAGATCATCTGTTATCGCATGTCGTTTTTCAGACGGTTACATTTTGTCTCCAATCTTGAAAAACCTACTGCTCCGTTTAAAAATATATTTCTATTTTTAAAAATATCCTCTTATTTTCCATTGCACCTAACGAACAAAGTCCATGCCCTTGTATGTCTGTCTGGAGTAAGTATGTACAGTAATTCTGTAGCTCCGCTCTAATTCCTGGCTCTGGACATGGGGCTTGTACATAGCCGCACAGAGAACACCCGATAGTTCAGTGTCCTTGCACCTGGAAGTTATCCTATCCTGCCTCAGTCAGTCAATGCTTTTGAAGTCTTAAGTAACTAGAACATGTATTGTCCTAAGAGCTTACATGACGCCTGGTATTCGCCATTATAAATCACTCAACTTGCTCTGAAAATTACACTCTGTTGTGATGATGTGAAGTCAGCTGGCAGCTGCATCCTCTACAAGTGCTTGATCTGCCCCAGTCAGTTCCTACAACGTTTAGCTTGTTCTGTATTGTGCTCACTCCCTCATACCATGACCTCAACATGTCAAATGTTTCAGCGGTTTTCCTGCTGTAGAATTAATGCTTGGTATAATCTCCGCTCTTGTGTAGGGCTTTACCTTTTATTCTTAGTACAGAATAAAACTGTTCGCGGTTAGACTGGACAAGAAGTCTCCGGTGGTCCTCGGAGTTTGGCTTGTATATTCGGTTATGAAGACTATTCATCCCACATGTAGATCGATGAGAAATGACCGATGAGATCCTTAATGATAACCTGTTGTAGCCATGGGGCTATACCCAACTTTATTGTATTCTCGTGCCGCCATGACTTCCCATTATTCAGACAAGTTCTCAAAATTCCTGGAGTTGAAGGCGTTCGGTTTCCCCACCAATCTATCCCCTATCCTGTGAATAAGTTGTCATTGTGGGCAAACCCCCCGAGATGACCACTCAGAATTGCGTTATCAATTGGTCAACTTGAGATGTAATCTTATATAAAAAAAGGCATTAATATTATTATTATTTATTTATAGAGCACCATTGACTCAATGGTGCTGTACAATCACTTAGGGGTTCACATACATTACATGAAGACAAAAAACAAATGCAAGTACAAAATACAAAACTACAGTGATCAGGAGACAAGTGTGAGGAGGACCCTGCCCGTGTATGATGGAACTGGAAATCTGATCTAATGATTTTTCCCAAAGGTCTTAGTGATCTGCCCAAAGGTCTAGTGATCTGCCCAAAGGTCTAGTGATCTGCCCAAAGGTCTAGTGATCTGCCCAAAGGTCTAGTGATCTGCCCAAAGGTCTAGTGATCTGCCCAAAGGTCTAGTGATCTGCCCAAAGGTCTAGTGATCTGCCCAAAGGTCTAGTGATCTGCCCAAAGGTCTAGTGATCTGCCCAAAGGTCTAGTGATCTGCCCAAAGGTCTAGTGATCTGCCCAAAGGTCTAGTGATCTGCCCAAAGGTCTAGTGATCTGCCCAAAGGTCTAGTGATCTGCCCAAAGGTCTAGTGATCTGCCCAAAGGTCTAGTGATCTGCCCAAAGGTCTAGTGATCTGCCCAAAGGTCTTAGTGATCTGCCCAAAGGTCAGATCGGTGCGTCACTATGTGCACCTGCTTACGTCTTTGTTGCGTTTGTTTTTCTTGTATGAGAAATATGTAAAAAACCTTCCTTTTCCAGATTATAAAAATGATTTAGCCTCTCGTTCACATGCATAAGCCTCGCTGTTGCTAGTATCTAAGAGGTCCATTCCTTTCTACCATCTTTTTACCAAAAGCATGAATTTATCCTTCAAACAATGACCCACAAATTTGTGGATCATCTGCGGTCGCCAACCTGTGGATCTTCGTAACTTTGACTCCTTGTCTGCCCAGACGGCGCTTTGCGGTTGTAATATTTTTATGACTTTGTATGAACTTTTGTAGACTTTTATTATTGTTTTATGTCTTTGCATCACCCAGGAGTTATTTAATCCGACCTAGCCGGTGCCAACGTCTCCCTGTGCCCTCCTGTGTTTGCCGCAACTTGCTTTTTCTAACTAATTGCTGTTTGATTAAGCAAGCTGTGGGGTAAATAGGCAGAGCTGGCAGGACAGCGATCCCGAGCCAACGCCACATGTCCGCAGGCATGGAGTAATCCAGCCGTCACAGAGGTGGGAGCCTTTGTAACCATGTTGACAGAGCGAGTGTAGAAACCACTGGATCTATTATCACTTGTAAACCTTTTATAGACCTTGTAAAGATCAGGCTAGCATTCATGGCTACCAGCGCCATAATTTATAGCAGGAACCTTGTCGTTAATGACTCGAGTCTTCGAGATTAGCAGTGCCCCTCAATAATGTGGCTGTGTCCTACAAGGAGAAGAACAGCTCATTGACTGCTTAGTCATTTGCATATGCAAGAAGTAAGCAGATTCCTTTGTAAATCCATGTTTTACGCTTCTAAGAGCCTGACACTGTGTGTAGTAGTTTATGGCGTGGTGGTACTATCAGTGTTAATGTTTTTGGAAGGAGGGGGGGGGGGGTGTGAGATTCAGGACATGCCACTCCTCCAGCATCTCAAGTGTCTGTTTTGTCTGGACTCCCCTCACGCAGCATTCTTCTGCCGAAGGGAAAAAAAAAAATTCAAGGCTGCAGTCTAGAGCACTGGGTCAAAGAATATGGCTTTTTTTTTTTTTTTTATTTCGGAGGAACAGACGGGAGGGGGATTTGCGTTTTATTCACTGTGCACAAATTTTATTTCACATCAAAGAATCGCCATCCCTGAGAGCGGCTCGCAGTGTCGTACAGTCTGATAATAAGCCCTGGAAATATGGCATTTCCTTCAGCCGGAGAAGAATTCTTCTGCCTGCAAACACTTGTCTGGCTCGGAAGTTTAACACCTTCAATGCAGACAGACCGAGCCGAGCGCCGACGTTAAAATAAAGTAGGAAATCGTTTAATTGCTCAGTAATTGATTCAAACGGCAACAACTTGGCGAGATTTTTTTTTTTAAAATTCTTTACATAGATCTATTAGATATTCAGGTGGGGGGTGTTGAAAAGGGGGGAAAATCAGGCAAAATGTCTAATATTTAAATTTAGAACAAAGATTCAGTGCAAAGATCCGTTAAGTGGCAGATGCAGTGAATTTGCGCACGTTTTTTTACTTTGTTACATGGCCTTGTTTTCCCTCAACCAGGTTCACTTGTTGAGCAAGGCTGTCGAAGGTTGGCTTAAGGTGAAACAGTGCCCCTCTGGCACCACCAGATACCTCAGGAGGCTCTGGCCTCCCCATGTACTCGGTAGCCGATTGCGCTTGTGTGCAATTCTACAGCAGTTTTGCACTAGAATTGCGCTAATACCAGCGACCGTTCATGCTGTAGTGAGTGCACAGGCATAGGGGCAAAAACACCCAGCACCAGCACAATCCCCTGCTGACCCTATTTACATCCCTCCATGCCAATGAGAAAAATAATCACCGTGTAAATCACAGAAAACGGACATACAAACCCTAATCAATCTCCTTCATAATTTACATCGGGGAAGGTATACCGGTACATAATTTATTTTTGTATGTGCGTGATTTATGTCAACCAGTTCTATGAATATTATTGAAGCAGGAAATCAAAATGGAACTAGTGATACTATGGTAATTACCGTAATAAAAAGTACCGTAAAATAAAAAATTTCATTTGCCGTATGCACTCTTTGATCTTCTTACATTTTCTAGAAAAGTGATTCGGAGAATGGGGTGTGGCCTTTCCACTTTTCTGTTTTCAGGTCTTTGAGGGCTTATTTTTGACGTGAAGAAAAGTACCGTAAACATTTTATTCCTTCCGTTATTGTTGAAAAAACAATTGTGCAGTGGCCATGTCTTCCATAGCGGAAGCATAAAGGAACGTTCTTTTTTGTACTTTGGAGAACGGACATTGAGCAGAAGACTCCAAATGGGAAGTGTAACGGATTCCCGCGACACAGGTGTGAATTGAGCCATAAGTGGCACAGTTGCCCTTTAAAAAGTTTCCCGCAACCCTCAAAAAGATTTTGAATTTGATTTAACATCAATACATCTACCCCTCCCTATTCTAATTTCAAGTCCCCTTTCCCCTTAGTCGAAAGAGCCAGATAAGCCGCCACCACTATTTTCACACCCTGCACTGGCAGATTTTTTTCTAGTATGGTGCAGAACAAATGCTGTGGACAGCCGGCTTTACCACTAGAGGGCAGTATCGGAGATTGCTTAGTTACCGGTATGAAACCGGAAAACTATCAAACCCACGGCCCAATGTAAAATATTGGAAAAATCATTGTTTATACATAGGCAGATATTTGTTTTTTAAGAAATAGAGCATGGAATTATCTAAGTGCATTTGTAGAAGGTTCCTGTTGCGATCTGCAAGTCACAAAAGCATTTTGATCTATGTTTTTTTTGTATTTTATGGCTGATTTTACAGCTAAAATTCACATAGGGAAAGTTCCATCCTCTGAGAGTTTATCCTGCGCTGGTCCTTTGTCCCCTCACCCCCTAGTGTCTTGCGGTGATCCTCCGCCCGTACAGTGAGAACGGTAACAGATCTGTCCTAATTGGATAAACACAGTGAAAGTTTAAACTGCAAATGGAGTGTTGTCCTTAATGCGTGGGATGCCGTTATGTAGACCTTATCCAATCACTTTATCCAATCAGCTGTGGAGCTGAGGACCCCTATTTATCTTTATTTGATAGGAAAATACCAAGTTGACACTTCCCAAACACCGCTCCCCGCTGTGACGGGCTGTTTGTTTTTTACACTTTGGCTTTCATTGAAAACTTTGATAATCATTATTCTCCGGGCCACTGCTAGGTCAGAGCTCAAATCTGACAACTCCAAATATTATGTTTACGTTACAGGAGAGGTCACATGGTAAAACTAACAACCAAGGGGGGCGGAGCCATAGTCTGTGCCAGTTGAGCAGAAGAAATAAACTTTTTTAATGAAAACAATATTTCAGTTAAAAAGCAAAACAAGTTTGAGTAGTTTTTGTGACTTTTTTTTTAGCTTTTTTTTTAAATAAAGATTTATGAATGCACAAAATTGGTTTCATAATAATAATATAAAAAGTAAATACATTTTACAGATTTTAGCTTTTAGCTGTTGAACTGTTTAGGGACAGAGCGCTCAAACTGTAACCCAAAAGCGACTTTATTATTGCAAAGTCGCTGGGTTACGTACTGGATAGGTTCTGTAGGTTTTTTTCTTAAGTTGAATTTGTATGCAAGTCGGGACCATGTATTTTATAAGTGTAAGCCCGGACAATTTTTTTTATGGTCTCTGTGACAATTGGATTTCAAAAATGTTGGGTTGTCATAAGAATCAGGATTAACCATAAAGCTTCATTACAGACACCTGTGATAACTGTTATAGCTGTTTATTGTAGCCTAAGGATAAAGTACAGTAACTTGCCAACATCCAGAGGTCCGTTTGTAAATAGGAGTCGTATGTAAGTCGGGTGTTCTTAAGTAGGGGACCACCTGTAGTGACTTATTGCTCCCTGCTCTACCCCAGTTTACAACGGTATAAGCTGATCACAGGTTCTCACATCTGTAATCTGGGCCTGTAGCACCTCCGCAGGAGTAGTTGAGTATTACCTGGATTAAATGGTTTTTCACAAAGTTAGATGTTATCCCCTATACCAGGATAGATAAAAACCTTCTGATCTCTAGTATAGTGTTAATACCCCCTCTGATGCATGGGCAGCAGGTTTAGTCTACTAATTTCATTCTCTTCTATGGAACTGATGAAGATGGCAAAGTAGAGTGCTAGCATATCTCTGTCCACCCCATAGACCGGTAGAGGTTCTTACAGTCAGACATCCACTAATATATTAATGGTTATCCACAACATTAAAATTTGTGACAACCCCCATTAAATTAAAGAATAGACTTACTTAGTCCTCCAGACTAATTCTTTATTATGACTACAGACAGTCCCCGGGTTACATACAAGATTTGTTCTTAAGTTGAATTTGTATGCAAGTCGGAACTGTGTATTTTATAATTGTAGCTCCAGGAAAAAAAATAAATAATTTTGTCCCAGTGAGAATTGGGTTTTCAAATTTTTTTTTTTTGTAATGGGGCCAAGGATTATCAATAAAGCTTCATTACAGATACTTTACAGCTGATCATTGCAGCCTGGGAGTAAAGTAACCATCAGAGAGCTTCACCTGAGGTCACATCTGTAATTAGGGGTAATCTGTAAGTCGGGTACCCTTAAGTAGGGAACTGCCTGTACTTAATAAGGCTATTATATTGGACACATTAAATATTCATAGTTCCCGAAAGGCCCCCCATATACATCAGATAAATGGCAACCAAAAATTTATCTGACTTCTATCTCTCCCGATTCCCTCAAACATGAGGATAATCCGCTCGGTGGAAAGAGCCGCTGCCATGGTCTTCTGATCTCCATAGATTTAAAAAATACATCCGATTTGCAAGTACAGGAGAAAATGGATGAACAGTTACGTCGATCACCTTCAGCCCTGCCGCCCGAATCGGGTAATTGCTATCATACTGAAACAGCTGCCCCTCACAGCTTGCCAGTATGAGATTGCCAGTCTGCGATCGCTGTGATCACAGCCAATCACAGAGCGACGTGCCTCCTACGGCTTCTTTCGCCACCTCTGACAGTGTTCCCTCAGAACTTGCCAGAGACAGTTCACCTTATTCTGGAGCCCCCACAGAACAACGTTCCATATATTATAAAGAGAACCCGTGATCAGTCCCACTACTGCCACTGACAGCTGAGAGTGAGCAGTGATGGCTGCCCCGACTCCTGACCTCTCCTCTCCGTATACCAACTTCTGTCCATATAACTTACTAGGGTATAATAACTTTTTGATCCCTGTCACCTCTCACTCCTAAGCCGCAGAAGACTGCTTCAGCAGCTCCGTCCTGCTCCTGTATTTTTTGGCACCCATCTGTGCCACCTTTGGAGATTGACTGACTGATCCACATCCACCTGCCTAAGGACTGTCCACACGTATGAGAGAAATCTGTAGTGAGAGGTGACCCCCATCATCTTTGAATTGCTCTTTCCACGTGTTCCTCTCTAACTCCTTTTAGTCTTGTTCTTTTTGTTATAAAATTATTAAAAAAAATATAAAACTAAATGAACTATACATATACAATTTGCCTCACACGTTTAGAGACCAACTGTCCACAAGTCTGAGGCTTCTTGCCGGGACTTGGACGTAGCTCACGTTTGGTTGGAGAGGTGATGTAATGAAGCAGGGTTAAACTGCTCCGGCTTCATTGAATTACAGGCAGTCCCCGGGTTACATACAAGATAGGGACTGTAGGTTTGTTCTTAAGTTGAATTTGTATGTAAGTCGAAACTGTATATTTTATCATTGTAGTTCCCGACAATTTTTTTTTTTTGCCCCAGTGACAATTGGAGTTTCAAATTTTTTTGCTGTAATAGGACCAAGAATTATCAATAAAGCTTCATTGCAGACAATTTTAAGCTGATTATTGCAATCTGGGACTATTTTAAAGCATCCAGAGAGCTTCACCAGAGGTCACAGTGGGCAGAGGGGTCCGTCTGTAACTATGGGTTGTCTGTAAGTCGGGTGTCCTTAAGTAGGGGACCGCCTGTACTGGGCATGTGCAGTGAGCATCAGAGATGGGTCCAGTGTGCCTCATCGGACCCATCTCTAGGTAAGTATAAAGGGTTTTTTTAGTGGCCACGAAGAGAGCTCTAACATTTTAGTTTGGGACACTAAACCACCGGTCCATAAGGATCTTTGGTGTCGTCCTGACGGTTACTCTGACAGGTCTCCACATACCTGTTAGATGAAAATCACTAAACCAGACTCTCCTGGCTCCTTTAGCCAACCATCTAATGCAGGGGTCCCCAAACCTTTTACATAGGGGGCCGTTCACTGTCCCCCTCAGACCGTTGGAGGGCCGGACTAAAGTCTAAAAATAAATAGCGGTACAAGTGACTGCATCCGTAATACATTGGTACCCCCCTCAATTAATTATTTAATATACTGCACCCCTTGTGAACTATTTTATATATTGGCCCAATGAATTAATTAATTGGGCCAATTAATTATTAAATATACTGGGACCCCTCTCCATTAATTATTCAATATGCCTCCCCCCATTAATTACTAGACTGCCCCTCATAATTAATTATTTCCTATACCCACCATTAATTATTTCCTATGATGCCCTCCACCATTAAATATTTCCTAAGCTGCCCCTCCCCCATTAATTATTTCCTAAGCTGCCCCTCATAATTATTTCCTAAACTGACCCTCATAATTAATTTCCTATGCTGCCCCTCATAATTAATTATTTCTAAGCTGCTCCTCATAACTAACTATTGGCCCCCAGTCGCCACAATCTTTTTACTGCCCTTTTTGTTAAAAAATAAAAACCCTGTACTCACCTAAGTCTCCCATGGCGCGTCTTCTATCTTCTTGCCACGTCCGGGCAGGAAGGGGTGCGCGGCTGCGTGATGACGTCATTGCGCGTCCGCGCAACCATAGTACATGGAGCGATGTGCGCCGGGGTTGTCTTCCGGCCACATCGCTCCAGTAGTTTACGGCCGCATCGAGCACTATACAGTGACGGGCAGGAGCTTCCTGTCCGGACGCACGGAGGCTCCTGCCTGTCGAAGGCCGTGGGGGCCCGGCGCGCCAAGCTTTGGGGGCCGGATCGAAACGGTCCGCGGGCCGTAGTTTGGGGAACCCCGGTCTAATGTGACAGGATATCATGAAAGTCTTGAGCAAAGGCGCACTCCATGACGTGTGTATTGCCACCATTTTGTGAGATTTCAGTTTTTAATACATAGTTAACAAAAAAAAAAAAGAAGTATCGGGGCCCCTTTCATAGTCATATGGCCCATAACTATAACTACAGATCTGAGAAAATACATTTTTGTGACTGGATCTTCATGAACTTTTTAGGGAATGGCCTCCTATAGACTTTTCCCACTGGTCTCCTGGTGCCGATGAAGTGTAAAGGTTGTTGCGCCTCACCCTTCCTCTGATATGTGATCTAGATCCAGCCTGAGGGCAATCACTTGTGGGAGTTGGTGGTGAAGAAAGTGGTTGTCTACTTAGACAGAAGTTCAGTGACAAATTATTCATGCACAGTGTCCTTTCAGCCGTGTTCAGCTTCCTAGACCTTGGTATACTGCAAGCCCACAGCTTAGATAATGACCCGAGAGGGTGGTCCTTGCAGGTCAGGACAAAGGTCATTCCAAGGGCGGCGGGAAATTGCTTGCTGAGCTCTTTTTTTTTTTTATTTTTTCTTCTTCTCTGATTGAGATTTGTGATGGACTAATAACCACGTGAGACACAAACTCTAAAATTTGAAAAAATACTTAAGGGTAATACTTATTATAACTCGAAATTTTCTTTGAACGTTTCCTTCTAAATCTGAAAAGAATTAGATTTTTGGGCTTGGACTTACCGAAGATCTGTCGTGTTAGGTAAATTTGGATTAAAGTATGAAATCTCTGGCTCTGATCACACAATCACTCAGAAATTTCTTCTTACGTTGTGTGGATCCGATCACTCATGACTCCAAAATGTCTTCTTGTTTCTCTGGTGAATGAGCTTTATGGTAGATGAGAGAGGAAGCGCAACACAATCGATCGTGGCCTGGGGTTGTCCCATGAAATAACACATCCGCAGATAACAGTAACAGGTTTTCTTAGGCCATGATCTTGCATAGCCCCCAAAATATTGAATGGAGCGGCACGACATTCAATCCCTCAACCTGTCAATCACGGTGGGTGGGGGGGTCCCAGCTGTTGTATCCTCAACAAGCTATTATTCTCTTTCCAGTCCATAGGAATTAAGTGACTTTGTTGGGACAACCCCTTTAAGCGATCATTCGTGTCTGTAGTAATCTTCCTGTTTGTTATCCATGACCTCCTTTCATCAACTGTTACAATTATGCTAATGAGCAGAGTTCTATGGATGTTACACTGTGCAGGAGGGCATCTCCCCTCCCACTGTGTTAGATCACAGCACGCACAGGCAGGAGGGAAGTGCTGAGTTAGCTGGGCGAAAGGGGAGACGTGTTTCTGAACAGTGTAACAGCCTGTGAAGCTGAAGAATGAAGGAATTCTGGAACATGGGAGTCCCTAGCTAAGACGCACACGAGTCACATGTCAAATGGACCTGACCATAACGGCCTGTGAAGTGAAAGCGGCACTCGCGACAGTGTCGTAATGGCTTCTAGTTGCGGATTGAGGAGGAAGCCCAGGTATTAGACTGGGCCAAGGCCTAAAGACGTAGAATACCCCTATAAACTCCGTATTTTATTAGAAGTGGATGTCTTGTTATATGTCTCTCCCTTATTCGGCTGCTAATCTCTTTCTGGACAGATTGGGGCTGGATGGACAATAACCATGTAGATTTGCGATGTGGAAGGGCAGAGGCCAAGTTCAGACAACCTCATAACCCTGTGCCGAGAGCGTCTGTCAGAGAGGAAGCTTCTGATTTACAGTCACTGCTGTTATGTCTAAGTACCTACAGGTTAAGATCAGAGACTAAAAGTCAGGGACTGTCCAATTTTTAAAATTACACACCCCACAAAACCCCTGACAGTCAGCCGACTCTGAAAATAATACATAAATTCCAATCCACTTACATCACACCTGTTGTCATGAATCAGCACCCAAAAAAAAGAGTGTGGGAAGTGTTAGATAATGGGTGGTTTTTATGGGGTTTTTTCATCAAATTTTTTTTTAACCACCCAATAGAGAAAAAAATAGTCGCTGCCGCCAGAAATTTCTCGAACATGAGGAGTCATTGGCTGCTCTTATTTCTACGCTGAAGCCTCTTGATCTATCCAGCTGCACCGGATGGTCGTGGGGCTATTGGGTCAATGTATGGTAAGTACCCCCATTACCTGAGGTAGTTTTCCTCAGTAGATGCCCCTTAACTTCCTCCACAGATACTACAAAAAATATTTTAAAAAACAAAAAACTTTTTTGAGATGAATCCACTTCTCACATCCCAGACAAAAAACGCAGAATATTTTAACAAAAGTTATATTTTCCACAGATTTTAATAACTGGATTTCAGTGTGATACAGGGCAGTGCAGGACCTTACTTGTCTGTAGCCCTCTGCTTCGGGCAAAAACCGAGGGTCCTCATCTGAGACCGAGGTTTTTGTCCATGTGCTATATGTTGATTCAATGGGTAGCACACGGGATAATTCATTTCTATGGACTGATCTCCCAAAGTCTTTCTTATCTGATTTGTTACGGTAGTGATTAGCCTTTTGATCGGAGAACCTCTTCAATCTCCGAGAATATTTTCATTTTGGGGGGGGGGGGGGGGGATGTTTTTATAAGATAATGCAGCCCTAAATGTTTTAAGAAGTCATTTTTCGAAGATTTATTATCTGCCCCCCTCCCAATATCGATTATCTGCCAGCGAACATCCTATGTGGTGTTTTTTGAGGGGTTTTTTTTCCTTGCGTTATTGCCTCTACGTTATTTATGTTGTTTGTTGTGTTTTTTTTTTTACTTCTTCTGTCCATAAGTCAGTCCAGATGTTGACTGAGCTTTTCATGTTAACAAAACCTGGATTTGCACAAAGTAAAACGCGGGACCTTAAAATACACTGTAGTGACCCAGTCAGCGTCTGGAAGTAATTCAGCAGTCAGATGAGGACTATCAGTTCTGCAGAACATCAGCGGAACAGGCTGCAGGCATTGACCCAATTGCTCAGTGGATAGTGCAGCATGTGTTATGTAGAAGACCCTTACGAGGGAACATCTTTGCAATTGCAACAAGTTTCGGCTTAAACTTAAACTATAATAGAATCTAAATCGCCATTAACCCTTTATGTTAAAGAAAAGTTTACTTTAGCCCCCCCCCCCCCCCCAAAAAAATGAAGGTCGTTAAAATTGTGAAGTTTGAAAATTCCTTTCATTTTCTTAAGTCTCCCAAAAAAAAGGTTGAGACTTGTGAGGTGAAGAGGTTGTCCTCGCCCTCTGTTGTGACTGGCCAGATTTGGGCTCCCTGCACTTGAATGTTTTTGTCCATGTTCTGTCCATTGATTCAAATACATTCTAGAAGTTCACACAGACGGCCACATTTTCCAACGCTCTACGTGTGAGCCAATTGCCCGAGCAGTGAAACTTGGTGCAGGTCCTTTTCCTGCCCATGTTCTTCATTGAGTGAGAAGACCTCAAACCTTAAAACCATGGACCACAGGTCTGCTCTTGGCAGCCCGAGAATGCAGATGTAGCCTGCATCTCAACTGCATCGTACTCCATTTTCTTGTGGGTTTAGGCGCAATTATACGTTGTTCGGGGCCTGAAGGGAGGAGCATTATTCTAGTTTATAGCAAGGTTCTAGAAATACAATGTAATGAGTCATGCTCCTCCCTTTTGGCCCGGCACCATGTATTATTCAATGAATGAGCCTTGACTGGAGTGTTCCTTTAATATTGGGTATTCCATTCCAGAATACTCATTGGGGAGAGTTTTCAGGACTTGTGCAAGCCCGGAAAGAATTGCAATTTCTTGCGAATCGCCAGTAATTGCGATTATTTATTCCACCACCACACTAAATGGGCGGGAAGGGTGCAAAATGGGGTGGGCACATTGATGGAGAGAGCCAGCACGGGACCTGGAAACACACTAAAGCCAGCGCTGCCCTCCCTACAGATACCATCGTATGATAAATACCCCCTATTTATATGGATGGGTGTGGCTTATATCATAGTTATGATAAATGTTTCCCAATGTGTGAATGGTGAAGAATAGATTGATCCTTAGGAAGTCCATGTGAACTAAAACTTTGTGGACCAAAAATCCTTCGGTTGGCCACAATCGGTGGTCAACCGCATAGACTGGATAACAGATTTTCCCTTCTTTGGCTCTGTAGGAGGACGGCTTATAACAGCTAAAATACACTCTACAGCTCATGTGCACAGATCTTCATCCTCTACTTGCTGATGTTTTTTGTGTGTTTTTTTTTTTGTGTTTTTTTTTTTTTTCTTCCAGTTTAGACTGTTTTTTGTCTCGACGCTGAAGTTTGTCATGTAAAAGGCTGTTGAAGAAGGACTTGATAACAATATAATGGTTTCATGCCGCTTGTTCTGGCTCATGCGAACATCTTATCCTGATAAATGACACGATTAGCCCTCGGTCCTATTGTAACGAGACTTTTCATGGAAAAGGAGCCAATAAAACTGCTCTCAGGAAAGACTCTTTTCTTCTTCTTCTTTTTTTAATTTATTTTTTATTCTTCTATTCTGTCGTGTTTTGACCTGCAAAGTGGAAGATTTTGACTTCTATACAGGAAAAGCTGAATGTATTACCTGCAGGACTGAGCAGTTAAGGATATGCAGGTGGGGCAGAGGAAGTCATTACTAAGTTCACTGGCATCTTTGTGGGTTTTTTCGCAGGCATAAGTTAATATATTCAAGGAGTTACTGCCAAAGGTGGAAGGCGGCCAGCAGCTGCCGTGCGTCAGTCTAATTTTCATCTGTATTGATAATAGGAGGAGGGTCCCGGCCGCAGCTGAACCCCTATATCCCCCCCCCCCCCACCCCACATGTTGCAGAATTCAGTCTGACTCTTTGAAGTCCTAATGGTCTATTAAAAAGTGAAGACGACTGCGGAGTCGGCAGCAGCCCGGGATCCTGGGTGGCTCTAGGGAGCAGCCTGGGAGGTTGTTTTACACCTACAATCCCATTTGTTCCTCTTGTTTTCCTTCGTTTTTCCCTCTCTGCAGATATAAGAACGTGTTTTCTCACATTACCCTTAGGTCTTAATCTCTGCATTTAAAATTGTTTTGCAACTTCAAAGACGATATACCCGTGTGTTTTCACATGGCCACCCAGCACGTGGCTATCCAAGGTTATTGTAACATGACGCTTTTGTGGCTCAAGGTATGCAAGATACATAGTGAAGGTATAAAGGTACCTGTAATAGACAGTAGGTGTACTTTAAAAATTGCAGGGCCGGTTACATATAACCATTTATAATGAGCAGGGAGAGGGCATGCAGAATTACCCTGGTGTGTCTCTACATGACCCAAATTCTTGACAGATTACAGGCCGTACTGACTTGGGAACCTGAACCTGTCACCAGGAGACCCATTTTTAGCACTCCCCCAGTCCCCACAGAGCATAGTACATACACTGCCAAAGTGTTTTTGCATTAAAAATAGGTTTTACAGAAAAAAAGATATGTTATATTGTACCTTTCATTAGCATGTGCTGTGTGACTAGGCAGTTGCCAATTGGGAGGGGCTGGAAAGGAGCAGTTTTCCCCCCCACCGTTGGGAAACATGTGACCTTTTCAAATATATGAAAACACCCATCACTGGGCTTAGCGACGCCCCCTGCTCCTCTACAGCCAATCCCTAATGTGGGGAGTTATTCATATATTTGAAAAGGTCACATGTTCCCCAGGGGGGGGGGACTGCTCCTTTCCAGCCCCTCCCAATTGGCAACTGCCTAGTCACACAGCAGATGCTAATGAAAGGTACAATATAACATATCTTTTTTTCTGTAAAACCTATTTTTTTTTATACAAAAACACTTTGGCAGTGTATGTACTATGCTCTGTGGGGACTGGGGGAGTGCTAAAAATGGGTCTCCTGGTGACAGGTTCCCTTTAAGAACACCCAACTCCTAGGCACTGACTCTCTTGATAATTTCTTGGTAATTTCGAAAATCCAATTGTCACAAGTTGCAAAAAGATTTTGTCTGGATTTACAACTATGACCTCATTCACATGACCATATGATCTGGCCCCACAAATTGGGACTCTCCCCCCCCCCCCCCCATAAAGATCTTGATGCAGTGAATACATGATAGAGCGGGTCCTATCTTTGGACCTATTTCCTGCTTCCTATGGAGGGTGGAAGGGTGAGCAGCGCTTGTCCCTTCCCTCCACCCCCCGACTATGTACTTTGCCCAGAATCCTGCCCGGTTGAGCACACGATTGTGTGCATTAAGCATACAAACTCAACTTAAGAGCAAACCTACAGAACCTCGTCCATAACCTGAGGACTGCCTATAAATACTTCAAATAAAAAGGATAAAACCAACACTCTGGAGAACTTTTATTAAAACCAGTTTAGCATAAAGGTGCAAAGCCCCAAAAAACATGAAGGCTCACTGCTAGCGGTGAGAGGACCTGAACTATAATGCTCGGTCATGGTGAGGTTATAGAGTAGACTAAGATGAGGCGGACAACCAGTGGGTTAGGAGATCCTTCAATAGAGCCATGTTCTACCACCATTATGGGCATCAAAGCTCCAGCAGAAGACTACCCAGTTTGGAGCCACTCGTCCTTTTGGGTTTGTTGGTTATGGGATGGTTCATTAAAAAACAACTCTTAGACCCTGTTGATAATATGACCCGAATAACAATATTGGAAGATGAGTAAGTGTTCTATAAGGATGGAGGGTAGTTTCTCTGAATCATTCCCTCTGGTGGGCCTCCAAAACCCCAGGCTGACTGTGAAGTTGTCTGCTGCATGAACACATTATATTCAGCCTGTTTGATCAATTGTTCCTGCACAACAGACAAGGGTCTGGCTGCCCCATACACATTATATCCTGGGAGAGGTATCTAATGTCTGCCGACCAGCTTTAGTTCTTTTCTTTGTATGCACCAAGGTCAATTCAGGGATGGAACGGAGCATCAAATTATTTCACTTTAACGCTTTTATTGAATGGTGGGTCATAGATTTTTCCAGGTTAAGCTTTTTATATAGTTAATTTAAAGCTACATAGTATAGGGACTGTGCCACGATCTCTCCGTGACCTCCACAGGAAAGAGTTCAGGCTGGTGCCATATAGTCCTTTTCAAGAGTTCATATTGTTTTGGAAGAATTGTAAAGCTCCGGCTTTCACCTATTGAAGTGTCACTTAAAGGATAGGTTTTCTTGTCACTAGCAGAAAGCCATGTAGATGGAGCAATCACAAAGGAGTGTAGGAAGGCAATTTCCAAAGTGTGAGAAATCGCAGTGTCTAGACTCCGTGCACCATCAAGGAATAAGAGATTTCGAACCTCACGACCTCCTAGGTGTCGTCCACGCAACGCTTGCCAAGTATTTTATTCCTTGTCTTTGGCAACACGCAAACTATGCTTTGGTACCTTGTATATCTTCTGGGCGTTGCAACATCTCAGCCGTCAAGTAAGACAGCGCCAAGGTACCACGCAGTGCCCACAATCCAAGAATTAGTTCTGAGCACGTTTTCCCAATCATCACCTTTTTTTTTTTCTTTTGGACGTCTTCGCGTTGAACTAGAAAGTTTGTCTCTGATCCGATTTACGAGTGTTAGAAAGAAATGCAACATGACTACCCGGTCCAACATGTCATCTCTCATTCACGGTGACAAGAGATTGTGGTTTCTTTTCACTTTGACCCCACCCTAACCTTGGGTTCATGATGGGTTCATGACGAATCCAGCAGAGAGGTAAACGGGTCATTTCCCAAACTATGTTGGTTAATTTAACTACATTTTTATTGCTTTTTGTTAAAAAAAAAAAAGTTTCAAATACGCATATTAGGAATATGCCCGTGCCTTAGGCTTCATACTTCAGTCACATGTTTAATGGAGGAGCCTCTCGCCTGCGTACAGAAACTTCCTTCCACGGTGATGTCATCACTTAACTACCAAGTGTGTGCTTCTAGTTATATGTAATACTTATGTGCTTACGAGGTTGAGGAAATGTCATGTGACCCAATCCTTGGTGCTTAATATACAGTTTATACACAGTCCTAATACACACATGGACACAAGACCTTCTAAATACCGTACTATAATGTCAGGTTTCTTAGGTTATTATACATGATAGATTCCTTTTAAAGTGAACCAATCCTTTAAGCAATTTTCTACACCACTCACACTGAAGAGAGCTGATCAGAACCAGAGGGCGCAGTGCCAAGGTGGGTCCTTCACCCACTTCTCATGATCTGGACTGGAGCACTGGATCCTATTCACAGGAAAGTTCAGCTTTAGCCAATTGACTTGAGGTCTCCCATAGGCAGAGATGAGTCTGATGATGAGTTGTCCATTGGTTATCTCTCACCACTCCCTCCTACACATACAGCTATTATATTGTGTCATAATATATAGTGTGATAAATAATGAGTCTAGTGGCACGGCAGGCTAATTCCAATATGTCTGACTTTAATATCCCTTAATATCTGCCATCGGTAGAGAGTTCTGAGCCTCTCCGTTTTGGCGGAATCCACCAAAATTGGTAGATTATGTTGATTAACATTTGAAGGGAACTTGTCACCAGCCATACCCCACATATTACCATGTCCAGTGTTTGTCACTGGTACTTTAATAAAGTAGTTTGATGCCATCATCCTGCAGTTTTATTAACCCCCTTTTATGGAAGTTAATAAAGTCAAGGTGGCTGGGGGCTTCTATGTAAAGGCAAGCTACCCTGCCTCCTCTCGTCCACACGAACACCTAACCCGACCCCTTACACAATGTCATACTCTTTTGAGGCTGATCTTGGTACAACCCCTGCATTTCCCCGGCTGGATATAAAAGCTTAGACAGTATATGTCTTGTGCATGCGCAGTGTAGCCAGCCGGGTATGCGCAGGGTCAGTGCCGAGCTCACGGGTGAACCAGAAGCGTGTGACATTGTGTACAGAGCAGAGTCAGAAGTTTGAGGGGTCGAAAGGAGGCAGGGTAGCTTGACTTTACTTTGAAGCCCCCCCAACCTAATTGACTTTATGAAGGTTGTTAATAAAGCTGTATTTTAACAGGTTAATGTAATCAAATTACTTTATAATACTACCAAATAAAAACATATACACCAAGTCCAAAAACAAATGGGGTGAAGTTTTTTTTTTTTGTTCGATGTGATTGGTTGCCAGGTCGAAGCAGCGGGCAGGAAAGGGAGACGAGGGCACGTGCGAGCAGATGATTGCTAGATTGGATCAATATGAGAGACTATGGGGGACATTTACTTAAAGTGTCGGTGTCTGCATTGGCTTTGTTACCGACCTGCTCTGGGAAAGAAGATACACATTTAATATTGTGGAGCTGTGCAGAGACATTTCTGTCCCCGAGACCATTTTCTGTCCCCGAGACCATTTTCTGTCCCCGAGACCATTTTCTGTCCCCGAGACCATTTTCTGTCCCTGGGACCAAAATCTGTCCCGAGCACCAGAAATGTGTCCAACAGTCCCTGCTAGACCAGTTTTCTTTTGGTCTACTTTCCGCCAGTTTACAGCGCCCAAAAATGGCTGTGACACATATTAATTGTGTCTGAGTTTCCACTCCGCCAAAGCCACGCCCCTTTTCGGAGAAGAGTCGGAGCAGACGGAAAAAGTCATTTTTTCTGTCCCCGACAGCTAATAAATAGGTAGGAGAGCAGAACATGTGGTGAAAGCGCCACAAAACTGGTGGAAACACCATAGTAAATGTCCCCCAATGGCTTTAGTCAATGGCTTTGTTCAGATCTGAACTTCTAGACCCCAAATGCTTTGAGTGTATCCTGTCTATATTTACTCTACAATCCCGGTTGTTGTTCCAGGTTTACTGAATTATCGTAAAGCGGCTAAGTTGCTCTGTGAACAGCGTCAGTATAACCTCGGCACCATGATATATAGACCATAATGAAGAATCAGCGTCTTGTATATATCGAACAAAACCTGTGCATCCAGACTTGCCGCATTAGCAGTTGCGTATCTCTCGCCTCACATCTTATCTTACTCCTTACATCTTGAATATACTCAGGGCTCGTGTTCCTCATATTGTAGCCGTGATCTGTCCACTACTGGATCATAATATAGATGGTTTTGGCGGTAGCTCTGGGACCAAGCCTTCTAGGGGGCTCAGGGCCACCCAAGTCAGCCACCAAATTATTTACTAAGAAGGAACTTCACCCATGAAATCCATATACATCTTTTCCTGCTTTCAATACGCATTTACACGTGGGCCATTTCACCTTTGAAGGTCCTTAAATTTCCGATGGAAAGTCGGCAGAAGGGGCGCGTTCTCCATTCCCCAAGAAGCTGATTCTAGTCCCATATGTAGAAGTGATTCCAGACTTGTAGGGGCTATAATATTCATACAGCCCAGAGCCCATGGCAGTCTTATCCGCCCCTGGATCCATCTGACATCTCCAAGCTTGTTTTATGAGGTGAAAAGAAAATCTGAAGGAGACATGGCTCACTCAGGCTGGTGACAGTCTCTGACAACATCAAGGCCCCTCGTTGCTTTGCTATAACAAAAAAAAGTTTGGTTCGGGGCTAGAGGCTTGTAAAAGTGAAAATATTTGATTAAATTGTCCATCTTCCAGCACAGTTTCTGTCACCGCCGGTGGAACTGAAAACAATCCACTCGATGCACGGACACAAATCACTGAACTGGGCTCTGTTGGTATCCGCTGCTGGAACAACGTCAGGAAAAAGGTCTGCAAATTGCGTTAGTTCAGACCGAACACAACAAGTAACAGCCAGAGTACGACATGGATCTGGATGCATCTATTGTTTTTTTTACATAATTTCTCCGTGCTCTGCTATCAATCCCATTGTGCCTCAGCATGGAATCACATTGAAAGCTACTGACAACATCACTATTGTCTACTGGGAGGACAGTGTGATTATATGTTCTTCTAAATGTAATAGACCAAAGTATAAAGTAAGGTAATACTCCTCCAAAGACATGTGAAAATGAGCAGAGAAGAATTATATTTTGACTGAAATTAGAGTTTAGTTTAGAGGTTGCAGTGGAGTGACGCATGACACGACCCCCATCTTCTGATTTGTAGTACTGTACATGGAAACATGTTTGGTGTCATATTAAAGATGAGGATCTCTTCTTTCAGATGGCATCAGGCTTGTGGTTCTGGGTGCTACAGAGTCGGAGAAGCAGGCAGTTACATAGTTGGAAATGTGAGCTGCGGAAGCAAAAATCTAATTCATATTTTTTCTTTTAACTGCCTGTAGGGTCCAGTTTTGTAGCTCACAGAACCACAAGCTTAATGAGATTCGTTAATTTGACACCAAAAGCACATTTCTAGGTACTACAGAACCAAAAAATGTACATCAGAATTGACTATCCCCCTGCAGCTTCTAAACTTGACTCTTATCTGCTCATTTTCACACGACTGAGATTTTTGGGTGAGATTTCAGATTAAAAAGGGACATTTCATACCCTACCCTTGGGGGTTAGTTTGGGCGACAGGTCCTCTTTAAGATGACTCAACCTCTCCTGACATGTTTTTGTAAATATTTGTGTTCCTCTTAATATGACAACTACAGGATCGGTAACGCCCAGTTGTCCATTTGTTTATAACTGTCCAGGAGAAATAACACAGAAACGGCCCAACGCAGAGTTCTAAGAAGTTTATATTTCACAATTGTTATGTTCCCATGTTTATCAGAATACATATCAGGACAGTTGTCAGTTCCTCCGTAAAATAGACAAGGTTAGAGGAAATCTACTATAACAATCCATCATGATCATCCAGGGACACTTACCCATAGATCCAAGTACCGTGACTGTAGTAATTTTCTTATATTTGCTATCCATGGCCATCTTCTAAAATTTTAAAATAATGCTACCAGAGCCCATCATCGCTGTAGCTTCTTAGGCTTTTAAACTGTCTCCCCCTCCCTCTGCACACACAGTGGGAAAATTACTCTGTAACAGCCTGTGAAGCAAAAGCCCATAGGGGCTCTGGTAAAGCCCCTAGAACCTTTCTGCTTCACTGAATCAATTTTTTTAGGTTAAGTTTAGAAGGGAGGAGGCCATGGATGACAATTATAAGAAGATCATAACAGTCACGGTGCCTGGATCTATGAGTAATGTCCCTGGATTTTCATGGTAGAGCGGAGGGTGAAATGTGAGAAGGATCTGATTGTTAATTTAGTGGGTTATTAGCTGGTGACAGGTTCCCTTTAAGATCACGACTGTGACATACCCGTTCCTGTAAATTCTGGATAGTTTCTTTACTTTTTCATAGAGAAGAAGTAAATAAGTGACAGCTCTGTATGTGCGGAGGGCGGCTGGGAACCGATGGTCTGATTATTACATTAAATCCGATGGTCTGTGTCGTCTCTCGGCTCTTAGAAGTCCTCTCTCTCGTGTTTATTTTGGCCTCCTCTTCTTACTTCACCTCCACATTACAGAGGAGATCCACCTGGATTATAGCTCTGGTCCCTGCCTCCACGTGTAGCGAGGCTTTTATAGGTCCACAGTGTCCTACAAACGCAGTGCACATTAAATAAAGAATCCTGAGATTTACCGAGCATTTCCAGTAATCTGGACCAAAAACATTCTGGGTATTTGTTTCAGGACGTACAATGCATTCTCCATAGAACTCTACTATAAATCCTCCCCAGGTGATGTCATTGATGGACTCTGGCTCACCGGCCAACCATCCATGGCTTTCCTTCTGAATATGTTTACATGGTTGTCTACAGGTTTCATCACTTCACTTGACCTGCAGTTCTTCAGTTTCTCAGTTGGGTTGTTGCAAGTTATCATATTATCCACAGGATCGGGGATAACCTTCTGATAGGTGAGTGGCCAACTTGGGAACCCTACAAATCAATGGAACGGCCTCCCCCCAATTATCTAGAAAACAGGGATCGCTGCTCCATTCAGTAGTGGGAGAACTTTTCAATCCGCTGTCTGTATGCCGGGATATCTCAGTGCTGTGCTCAATAATTTCTGACGCTTCCACACTATTGAATGGAGCAACAGGACACATACCCGACATACCGCTCCAGAGAATGCCCGTTCTCTACATCATCGGGGGTTTGTTTCTGGAATAGATTGGGGTCTCAGCAGTCAGACAATCACCAATCAGATTGTTGTCCCTTCTCCTGTAGGACAGGACCACAACTTTGTCCTTCACAAAACTGTCGGACAAAAAAAGGGGCACATTATACAATCTGGGTGCCATTATATAGTGTTGGGGCAGTATTCTATATTGTGAGCACACTAGACAGGGGGGTTATGGGAATGACCAGGGCACCGGGAAACTTATCAGACGGGTCGCCTATGATGTGGTACCCCTCGTACAACTCTTGTGGAAATTTTATGTTTTACTGTTCGTCTGTAAGGCCCCATGCACACGACCATATGCATTTTACGGTCCCGTTTTTTAGGCTGTTTTCCGGCACCCCGATGTAACCATATGCCATTGTAAACTAGCCACATCAGCAAGAAAATACGGTGGACAATACCTGGCAACCCACCGCAATAAACGTAAAAAAAAAAATTAACAAAGTTCTTTTTTTATATGTTGCCAGGCCTATTACTACCTTGAAATGTATAGATAAATGGTCAACTGGGTGTTACTATTCTCAAAAGTGGGGGAGGAGGACTGTACATTCAAGGGTAGATTTTTTTGTTGTCGGCACATGAGGAAACCCGCACCTCCGGCACCACTGAATACATCAGGAGGTTCAGGGATCCCGTATGTATTCGGTGGGTTGGCTGCGCTGCCTTACAATTTAGTCTTGTGTCGTTGCTTGCTGCAGGAACACCCCACTGTAGCCCACTCCACTGCCTGCTGAGCCCCCATCATGCTCCTCCCCCTTGGCATGGAGGTGTCGTAAAGGGAAAATAGTTGTTATACTCGGGACAGATTTTACACGCTCATGTAAAATGCGCCTCCATCAGGTATTTTCCGTCTGTCAATTTATTTCTATTCTTCGAGCAGTAAGAACAGAGGAACGACACAAGCCAGAGTTACAACGGTGCTCCAAAATGTATTGGGTATACAAGCGTGTATACCATATAACAGACACGTCGGAAGAGGTGACCTTTGAAAGTATAACCTACACTTTATAAGTTTACACAACCTGTAGCGGCGAACGTCATTCCTATGTAATATACGCTTCCCATGATGCACTGTGACCGGTTTAATAAGTGCGCTCGGCGTCAAGAAGTTGCTGCAAAATAAATATATGGAAAATAGATTCTTTGGAAAATTAATCCTAAAATTAGGTTTCGTTTAAAACTTCGTCCTATAGGCTGTCCTCTCTGCGCTGTGTTTCCCCTCTTAATTTTTTTCATTTTGCTGCCATATAGAGGAATGGATTGGAGGAGTTTTTTTTCTTCCTGGTTTTTTTTTTATTTTTTTATTTTTTTTTACCAAAAAAGTGTATAAGCAAGATGAGAAACCTTTTATTATTTTTTTCTATTTTTAAACACACCTCTATTCATAACATCATATCACTTTGGCTCTGTTGTCCAACGACATGGTAGACTACTATGCCCGGCGTCTCATCCTGGGTAGGGTTTAGTCTGTGCATTGCCCCCAGGTCTATGTTTTATGGATTGAACATGGTTGTGTGAACCAAGCTGGAGAAAGTTAAAGCTACGTGTGTGAGGCTGGTCTCACGCTTCTGAGTACCGTCCACGTGTTAGCTGAATGCACCGGTTTGGCTAAACTTGGCTCAGTTCAGGTGAACAGCTGTGATTGGGTCGGTAAATGCAATCAAAATGCATATCAAGACCTGACCCAAGACGGCCATACTTGGCAGGTGCCCCACAGTATCCTTTACACCAGTTGTGTTTGTTTTGCACACCATAGCCAGGGGTGCACCATCCATGAGGCAAGTTGAACCTCTTGTCTCAAGCAGCACCATTTCACCAAGTTGGGGGGGCAGCATCGGTGGCTCAGTCATTTACTATAAAGCAACAATAATGTCTCTTCACACGCAATGTGACCCGATGGGTAACCCCACTGACCAAAAAGATAACCTGATGTATTACTTTTGGATGGGGTTTAGGGGCACCGTTCTATAGCCCGCCACCGGCAGCAGAGAGTTTGGGTTCATCCCTGACCATACCTAGGTGTTTTGGATTGCCGTGCCACCATGAGTGGGTCTAAAGCATGTAAGAGGTTAGAAGTAAACTGGCTAAACCTCCAATATTGTTCTCCCCAGCCTCAAATAGGCAACCTGGCATCAGGGTTCATTGTTCTTAGTGCCCGATACATAGGCCAACTTAGGGCGTCATGAAAACAGCCCCAGATTTCAGGCTCATTGAGATGACCATGGTCATCCCAGCCACCTTATCTTAGTTATATATGTTAGGAGTCTCTGCTTCCCTGCCAATCAGCAGCATTGAACTACTCCCCCACTGCTGTTTTGGGGAGAAGCTGTGTCTCATTACATCATGTATAAAAGTACAGTCCTTGACACTGCGGTCGGTCCGTGAAATCAGACAGTTTCCGGTCTGGGATTCACATGTGTTTTGACACTTCAACTTTGGATCTTATAATAAAAAATAGTCCCAGTGTCAACATCTGCAAAGAGTTTGTATGTTCTCTCCGTATTTGTGTGGATTTCCTCCGGGTCCTCCGGTGTCCTCCCACGCTCCAAAACATACTGGTAGGTTGATTAGATTGTGAGCCCCATTGGGGACAGGGACCGATTTGGCAAGTTCTGTGTAATCTGTGTGCACTATATAAACAAAGGAATTATTAAAAATGATGCAAAAATTCTAATTGTTGTGTAGCCTGTAGTTGCCCATAGCTGCCCCTAGAGGGCGCATGGCAAAAAAATTACATATATTGAAGGAATATTACAGTTTACCTGCAGTTTTGCTAGTCATATCAAGGCCAATGATTTGTGCAGGTGAAATTCTACGTATAATACAAGAAGCTAGCGGGCTCCGAGACGACCCGAGTATCATTGAGCTGTGTTACATTGGGACACCTGTGTTTTGTTGGCACAGGGTGGCTACATTTCCTACCCAGATCTGCGGTGTGCTACACAGCTTGATACATTTCTGGGCGGATATAAGGTCTATAAACTGTTTGGGTTTTTTTTTTTTTCCTTTTTTTTTTTTTTTCCCTCTTCTAGTGGTAAATTTCCTTGTATCCGACTTTAATTATGCAGTTTAATAGATACAGACACATATTAGACAGCCATAAACACTGCTGGATTTAGAACTATTGCCGCATTCATTCTTTCGGGCCCAGGGTGCACCTGTTCTTAAAAATCATGCTTATTTATTGCTATCCACTTTAGCCAACAAGCTGTTCTTAGTTAACAAGCGTCTTTGCTTTGTCAGCCCGTAGGGTGTTTTGTGGACAATTTTTCCATACAAAAGCACGAATGTCATCTGAATACGCCAGTCTAGACGTTGTTGCAGGGCCCTTTGGCAGAATGTGGGTCATAGCAGGCCGTGGAATCCCTCTCTGCATTATACACACTACACTAGATTTGCTTTCATTTATGCATTAATATCGACTTATCTCAAGCGACTGCACATATGTGGGGTTTTTGCCAGCGCTCCTTTACACTGGAAGTTTTGTCTAATTTCATTTGATGTAAGAAGTCGGAATAATTTATCCTGGGAAAAAAAATGTATACGGGCAATCCCTGGGTTATGGACAAGAGACTTTGTGGTTTTATTCTTAAGTTGTTTAACTTCAGATAAATTTTTTATTTTTTTTTTTAACCCTGTGACAATTGGATTTCTTTCTTAAATTTTGGATTGTCCTAGGAACAAGTAGTAACAATAAAACTTCAGTTCGGACACCTTTAAAAACTCTTTAGGCTATATTCACACTGCCGTTGCAGCGGCGCCGGGGAGAGGAGGAGGGGGTGAGCCCCGTTCACCCCCACCCCTCTCCATAGCTTAACATAGAGCCCAGCGCCATATTCCATCGAAAGATAGGACATGTCCTATCTTGCTACGGAACGGGCCATACCGCTCCCGTGCGGCACCTTGAGGCCATTGCGATGTATATACGTCGGCCGTATATATGCCCCTCATACATTCGTGTGAATGTAGCCTTACAGCATTACGGCCTGGGACTAAAGGTCAAATCATAATCTGCATCTAGAGAGCTTCATCTGAGGTCACAGTGGGCAGAGGAGTCCGTCTGTAACTAGGGGTCGTCTGTATGTTGGATGTTCTTAAAGAAAATCTACCATCGAATTCCATCAAGATAAACCAGGGGGACACTTACTCATAGATCCAGGCGCCGTGATTGTAGTAGTATTATGGTTTTCATCCATGTCCTCCTTCCTTCTAAAATGAACTTTTAAAATTATGCTGAAGCAGCTGGAGGGTGTTACCAGAGCCCCACCTTGCTGTATTTTCACAAGCTGTTACACTATGCAGGATCACTTCCCCCTTCTCACGGTGTGAGAAAGCAGAGGTAGGAGGAGGGTGAGACAGTCTAACAGCTTGTGAAACTGCAGCACAGCGGGGCTCCCAGAGCACTTTGGGTTCATTAGCATAATTTAAAAAATTTATTTTAGAAGGATATACATAACTAATACAAGAAGATTACCACAATTTCTGAGCTAAAAAAGCGCCACATGGCTTTTGCTTAGGTATGTAAAAATAATAAAATTAGTACTTGCCTCAAGCAGACTCTGCAGCTCCTTTTCTCTCTAGGGGTTCCTGCAGTGTGGGTAAAGACAGGTCCATGCATTCTGCCCATGCACACACTATAACAGTGATGGCGAACCTTTTAGACACGGAGTGCCCAGACTACATCCAAAATCTACTTATTTATCCCAAAGTGTCAACATTTAAGTACAATTTAAGCAGTAACTTCTTGCTGTTATGGCTTTCAATCGTATCAGTATCCTAAGAACACCAACACAGTAGAAAGAAAGGGTGAAAAATTCAGGTTCCCCTGAATAGGAGGAATTTTCGGGCCTGGAGCTGAAGCTACAATAATATTCCAGATCTATCCACCCCTTCCCATTCCTCCTGTAGTCTCCGGCAGCACTGTCTCTTTAAGTTAGCACTGAGCGCAGAAAGTCCTGGGCCTTCTGGGAATCCATGAAAATCCCTTGTGTTCTCTTTGGTGATGGCCTGGGTGCCCACTGACAGGGCTCCGAGTGCCACCTCTGGCACCCGTGCCATAGGTTCGCCACCACTGCTCTATGATGTGGCAACGTCGCCACGTGATGACAACATAGTTTGTGCGCAGGAAAAGCACATGTACCCTACAGAATTAGGCATTACATTACTGGGGGAGGCTGCCTGGGCATTACATCACTGGGGGGGAGGGGGGGACTGGGGATTACATTCCCCGGGGAGACTGCTGGGCATTACTTTACCGGGAGGGGCTGCTGGGTATTACATTACTGGGGGGGCTGCTGGGAATTACATTACTGGGGGGGCGCTGCTGGGTATTACATTACTGGGGGGGCGCTGCTGGGTATTACATTACTGGGGGGGGGGCTGCTGGGTATTACATTACTGGGGGGGGGGCTGCTGGGTATTACATTACTGGGGGGGCTGCTGGGTATTACATTACTGGGGGGGGCTGCTGGGTATTACATTACTGGGGGGGGCTGCTGGGTATTACATTACTGGGGGGGGCTGCTGGGTATTACATTACTGGGGGAGGCTGCTGGGCATTACATTACTGGGGGAGGCTGCTGGGCATTACATTACTGGGGGAGGCTGCTGGGCATTACATTACTGGGGGAGGCTGCTGGGCATTACATTACTGGGGGAGGCTGCTGGGCATTACATTACTGGGGGAGGCTGCTGTGAATTACATTACTGGGGGAGGCTGCTGTGAATTACATTACTGGGGGAGGCTGCTGTGAATTACATTACTGGGGGAGGCTGCTGTGAATTACATTACTGGGGGAGGCTGCTGTGAATTACATTACTGGGGGAGGCTGCTGTGAATTACATTACTGGGGGAGGCTGCTGGGCATTACATTACTGGGGGAGGCTGCTGGGCATTGCATTACTGGGCGAGGCTGCTGGGGATTACATTACTGGGCGAGGCTGCTGGGCATTGCATTACTGGGCGAGGCTGCTGGGCATTACATTACTGGGGGAGGCTGCTGGGCATTACATTACTGGGGGAGGCTGCTGGGCATTACATTACTGGGGGAGGCTGCTGGGCATTACATTACTGGGGGAGGCTGCTGGGCATTACATTACTGGGGGAGGCTGCTGGGCATTACATTACTGGGGGAGGCTGCTGTGAATTACATTACTGGGGGAGGCTGCTGTGAATTACATTACTGGGGGAGGCTGCTGTGAATTACATTACTGGGGGAGGCTGCTGTGAATTACATTACTGGGGGAGGCTGCTGGGCATTGCATTACTGGGGGAGGCTGCTGGGCATTGCATTACTGGGGGAGGCTGCTGGGCATTGCATTACTGGGGGAGGCTGCTGGGCATTGCATTACTGGGGGAGGCTGCTGGGCATTGCATTACTGGGCGAGGCTGCTGGGGATTGCATTACTGGGCGAGGCTGCTGGGCATTGCATTACTGGGCGAGGCTGCTGGGCATTGCATTACTGGGGGAGGCTGCTGTGAATTACATTACTGGGGGAGGCTGCTGGGCATTACATTACTGGGGGAGGCTGCTGTGAATTACATTACTGGGGAAGGCTGCTGTGAATTACATTACTGGGGGAGGCTGCTGGGCATTGCATTACTGGGGGGAGGCTGTGGCCTAGGCTTATACTCTGGTCAATCCTTTTTCCCAGTCGTTTGTGGTAAAATTAGATGCCTCGGCTTATACTCAAGTACAGACAGTAATTATTACTTTAATACAAGTAATATGATGTTATGTAAAGGATTATAATTTTTGCTCATTATTTAATAATTTCCACTTTGCTTTGGACCGGTTACACGACTGCTGCTCCAGGTTCCCATAGTATACATGGGTAGGGAGTAGAATAATAAAGCGGGGAGCACCTGGAGCAGATGTCTTTATATTATAGTAGATGGACTGGAGCTATTGTAAAATACGTTACAATGATGACTGTAATGGCTGGCTGGAATGAATGATTTCATGCCTATTAAAATAAGTTATAGCGCCCCGCTGAGCCCTTAATTAACAACGCATTGCCTGTAAATTTATGGGCGAAAATTTAACGAAAATAGGAAATGCCATTAAAGAAGCGAAAACTGATTGGAACAAATTGCACTTGTAATTGTAAAGACGGAGTAGCTGCGGCTGCTTACGATATGGAGGGATTTGTGCACAGGCCGTCCGTCTGTCCGCCCGCCCGCCGGCCTCCTCCCCCCACATCGCTCGCTGCCGCAGTAAAACGTATATTAGCGCTGGAGAAAGCCTGCCATCTTTTTTATGACTTATACTAATAGAAATATTTGTCCATAAAGTTTGACACGATAAGAGTGCGTCTATGTAGAGTCGGGGGTGATTGGTCTTGAAGCCACGGGGGTTAGTAAGGCTTGGATGAGCCATAAAAGCGCTGACCTCTCCCCCGTAAAGAGACGCCATTGTTTTCTGTAACCCGCACTGCATTGTGGATCCAGAGGGGTTATGTAAGGTTCCTCAGATTGTGTGTACTGAATTACACAATACATTTTTTTTTTTTTTTGCTTCCTGTAGCCTCAAGGTGTGTTACTTGCTTCTGTCAGCAGAAATTTTTTAGTAGTGGAACTATTAATTTTCGCACGTGGGGCTTAAAGCAAAGCATCGCCCTCGGTGAGCCAAAGGTGACCCCAGGGCTATATATCGGAGACTTGTATAAATTGCAGTTCCCTAGGGGAGTATATTCTTCTGCATCGGTAACGGTGTAATAGACCGCCGTGGTATTTTTGAAGGAATTTCCTGCAGTTGTGTTCCTGGCTTTATATTAAAAAAATATGAAGTATTACTTCAACCAATGGGGGAGCTCTGATAGTGCTAGGGCTTTCGAGTAGTCAGAGGTCACAAATCACAAGGGACTTTTCCAGTAGAGTTCAAGTTTTGTCCAACTGAGAAGAAATTTTCAATCACTCGCAATTCATATGTCAAAGGGGTTGTGTCTGTAATGCCACGTATCCACTTTCCACAGAAGACGGGTTTCTGTGGATCTGACAACTTGGTTCTGAGTTATCTTAAAATCGCGGGCCACGGGAAGTGCCACTAGTTTCTAAATACTGTTGGTCAAACCCTCACTGATCAAGCACATCTCCATAAGGATTCCTGCAAACAAGACCCGGTTCAATGGATAGCACCCCAGCTGATGGCAGCAGTGTTTCCTATCGTCAGGATTTCAGCAGACTTATCATGCCGATGACGCGCGGCCCACAAACAATGGGCCACAGATCCGCTATTTATGGCACACGACAGTGGAATACTGAAGGGTGAATTACTGTCAGTGGAGGCACAATCTGTTAAATATCGATGTCCTATGCTTAGAAATGGCTATCGATATCTGACTGTAGGGTTTACAACCTCCACTGTGGTCTACTCACTGATGGGTGGACATTCCTGTTCAATGTGTAGTGGCCATGAATGGTACTGCTACTCACTAGAAAGACACTACAAACCCTGCACCACTGCTGCCATGTTAGCATCTTAACTACAATATATAGGGCAGAGCGCCCAGGCTAACCGCATGACCCCTTTAAATTGTGGGCATACCAGGGCATTGTATATTACAGATCTGAACAAAAAAAATACCCTTGAAGAGAAAACTTCTTAAGAGGACTATGGACTGAAAGGGTACCTATCATGAGAATTTAGTCCCACAAACATCCGCCAGATTGTTATCCAGGACAGTAATAGGATCACAATGATGTCCCGCTATTATGCAGAAATAGATCTTTGAATGATCTTCCAAAACTTGGGAGTGAGGTGTCATGGTAGTGGAGAAAAAAAACAATGTGCTACCTATTAATGGCTACATTTACACCATATCGTAGCCATATTGTTGGCCTACATCGAGTCATGATGTTTACTTACAACACCGGACTGGAACATATCCCAATGTATGCTTATACAGTGATATACATCTACTGGTTCCACCGCCTTTCCCCCGAAAACGGGAGGAGGAGTGAACATCAACATCAGCCAGTGATTGCTGCAACGAATATTCATGTAGTTTCCCCAGTGATGTAACTATCCTTATACGTGCAGTTACGTTATTGGGGTCTTCCTTGAGTGTACGCTCAGGGGAGGTCGGGGATAGATGCCATACAGTTGCACCCGCCCTTCCCCACTGGGCTTATACATCAGTTATCAGAATGGAAAGACGCAGACAATGGAAATGCCTTCATTTGCCGGGATATGTCTGGACACATTCGCTGGGAGCTTTCATGTGTATACACTGAACATATCCATTAAAACAAAATGTGAATATAGCCTTCCAAAACCAAGTACATCACCATATAAGCTACCTTTTAGTAGCCGATATATAATGGGGTACCTCTCATGTATAACCTCATTCATACCAAGTGGGGATATCCTTCATGTCTATTCTCTTCCAATGTGACTCCTACAGTCATACAAATACTGGGGGAGATTTATCAGAAGTGTCTGAGAGCAGAACTGTTTTACTTGCCCATGGGAACCAATCGGAGCTCAGCTTTCATATTTCCACAGCTATTTAAAAAATTACAGCTGAGCTCTGATTGGTTTCCATGGGCAACTCCAAAAGTTCTGATAAATCTCCCCCCAACTGAATTTAACATTCTTTTTCTCAATAATGCAAAATCTCCCAAAATATTGAAGGATGTCATTGGGATCTTGGTGGTTGGAGGTTTTTAGGCTTAATCCTTATGACAGGTTCCCTTTAAAGACTTATATTTCCTACATTTGTTTTTTTTATAGGGAAATTTTCTTACTTGATAAATCCATCTGAAAACGATATACTATGTAGCTTAATCTGAGAATATCCGGCTCTTTGTGATGGTGAAATGGTCGATGTGGACGCCTATGGATGAACAGGGGGCATATTGTTCCCCCGCCGCTTAATTAACAGACTTGATAATTTCCTAAAGCGGCTTCTATAAGTTACAATTCCTCTTTAGCCTGATGGACAGGATAATAGTTTGCATTGATTATGATGGACTGGTGTCATTGTGATCTGCATTTCTATAAGGTATTTCCCCTTAAAGAGACGTCTTTCCCGTAGGAAAAAAAAAATTCTGTAGACCCTGGGTGGGGCGCGGCAGTTTTTTGTTAATTAAAGCTCCGACGTAGACAAAAGTGTTTTAGTAATGTTAATTACTTTCCTACGAATAATCCGCTGGCTTCTGAAGTCGCCCATTGGTCTGGAAAGATGTCGACTTCTAAGTTGGGGACCTTGGGACACCTTGGTTAATATTAACTCTTCAATGTTTTCTCTGCTTTGTATTGGTGTTTTGTGAGATAAATCACTTTCCGGGGCCTCATTCATCTGGGAGACGAGGGGGGAAAGGGATGGGACGGGGCGAGACGTAATCTTTCTGATGTGTTGTCTTCTCTTCTTTAGGATATCTCCACCATTACTGGATTTCCCGATGAGGAGCTGAAAAATAGGAAAGTTCGTATCTTTGTCCCAGCCAGGAACGCGATGCAGTCTGGTGTACAGAACACCAAGAAGTGGAAACTTGACTTTGATACTCGCGAGCGTTGGGAGAACCCCTTAATGGGATGGGCCTCAACGTAAGTGTCTTGGATAGATCTCTGTCCACCTCTTTTAAGGACAGAAGGACCTATACGACATCTCTAGAAATACGTTTCTAGCAGGCAGTTTAGGATCAGTCATGGTCACAGTCCTGTGTGGGACATCTGGGATCGGCCTCTACCTTTAAGGCACCCTGGAAAGCTGACTAGAAATCGGTGAAGCACAGGACAAACTACTTTTCCGTTCTGTTGAGTTGAAGTTTTCTATAACCACGTAAAGAACAAAACGGTCACTGTAAATCCTAAGTGGTATATGACCGATGAGGGGCATATGATCTGCCCCATTCTTCCAGAACCCCTTACTTAATGGACAAATTCCAATCATGGGAAAACTACTTTAAAGGAAATGTACCAAAAATCCTACATCATAAACCAGGGACACTTACTCCTAGATCCAGGCACTGCGACTGTGGTAATCTTCTTCCATGTGAAATCAACTTTTATAATTATTCTAATAAGCCAGAAAGTTCCTTGGGATTGTTACCAGTGCCCCTTTGTCACACTGTACATGTGCAGGTTTCCCCCTGCTCCCTCAGTATCCCCCCCTCTCCCTCTGTCTGCTGTAATCTCACACAGTGTAACAGCCTGTGAAGCTACATTACGGAGTGGCTCTGGTAATGACCCCTGGCTCCAAAGCATAATTTAAAACCTGTTTTTAGAAGGAGAGAGGCCATGGATAACAAATATAAGAAGATTATCGCAGTCACTGTGTCTGGATTTATGAGAAAGTGTCCCCGGTTTATCATGATGGATTTTGATGGTAGATTTCCTTTAAGTACCCTCTATGAATAATCATTCGGAAGATATTGGTGCTTCAAAAATAAAATATTAATGCCATCTATCGGAAGAAAAGTTTTTATTATCCCCTCCAAAAAGGCACATCTCTGGCTGTGAACTTCCTCTTGTATAGAATTTAATCCAATTTCAGCTCTGATGCCAAACTGCAGTACCAGGCCCTGCCCATAGTCTAGAGTGGCGCTGTTTCCAAAGGAAGTATTACGAATCCTTTATCTGTTAAATCCCCTGCTGATCTTCTTTTGATGAGATGGTTGTTAACTTCCCTGGAGTTTCTGTGTCACATATTTTTTATATAATTCGGTCCTATAGTCTGATTAGTAGAGACATCCCGGCCTTCTTCAAGTTTTAAATTGCATCATTTGAGTGTTTTCCGTGGAGTTATACCTTCTTCTAGTCCGGCATGTTTTGCGGCATTGATTTGGTTGGATTTGTGCTGCATGTATTTGGCTTGCCCGGAGATGGTATACACATGGTTTGCATATCCCCCCCTCCCGTCTTATGTATATACCTCTTTATGTTATGCAGCTCTGTGGGACATATGTTCTTGGGGAGAGAAATTTGTTGCAGAAGATTAAGTATGTAATTATGTTCTTATAATAAACATCAGAGCTGCTAAAAGTCAAGCCGGCTGCTCGGGTAGACATAGACGCGGCCAAGATTGGGCCATTTTCGACCATGTAATCCCTAGATAGCGGAGAACCTGAGCTCCAAACAGTCCCTAGTCTTAATAAACATTGGAGGTCCCATGCGTCTCTCAAGGTCCTCAGCGCTGGAGATGTGTAAGATAAAGACGTGATCGTGAGGGCAGACATATTGCTGCACTTCCCGTAAGTAATTGAAGATTACCCCAACCTTACATTGCTTATATTAGAGAATAGAAAGTGTAGAATACAAGCACTTACAGGGGGCTTACCCACTGATTCACATTGGTCCCTGTGCTGATGGATCAGGCCCAACCTGTCATGACAACGGAGGTCTATTGTTTCCTGTCTAAATGGATCAGCAGTGTGCTTGTGGTTACCTTTACAAAGAGAAATTGGACCTATTCTACTAGGCATCCCTGCAGTCCAACCCCATTCATTGTTGAGTTGTATTAGCTCCTTAAAGCCTTTGAAGGACATCTACCGCCAGGATGAAGGACTGTACACCAAGCACACTTACATGCTGTGGTGTGTTTCCCCCCTCTGATAGGATCTGCTCTTCTTTAAGTTTCTTGTTTTTATGAAAAAAAGGCTTTACAAATTATGCAAATGAGCACGAGGAGCTCCAGTCTCCTTAGATGTCAATGGAGCCAGGAGCCTCATAGGCTTGTTTGCATAATTTTAAGCCTTTTTTCCCTTAAAACAAGGGAATAAGAAGCTAAAAGAAGAGTGAATCCTGCAACAGGGGGGCACACAGCAGTATGTCAGCGTGCTTGGTTTACAATCCTTCATCCTTTTGGTAGATGTCCTCTAAAAAGTATCCTCTGTTTCCTGTGGGAGCATGGAGGACCATTCAGTGTGGACATTGGTGGTGGGAGCATAGAGGACCATTCAGTGTGGACATTTGGTGGTGGGAGCATGGAGGACCATTGAGTGTGGACATTGGTGGTGGGAGCATGGAGGACCATTCAGTGTGTAGGCTGGTGGTGGGAGCACGGAGGACCATTCAGTGTGGACATTGGTGGTGGGAGCATAGAGGACCATTCAGTGTGGACATTGGTGGTGGGAGCATGGAGGACCATTCAGTGTGGACATTGGTGGTGGGAGCATGGAGGACCATTCAGTGTGGACATTGGTGGGAGCATGGAGGACCATTCATTGTGGACATTGGGGGTGGGAGCATGGAGGACCATTCATTGTGGACATTGGTGGTGGGAGCATGGAGGACCATTCAGTGTGGACATTGGTGGGAGCATGGAGGACCATTCATTGTGGACATTGGTGGTGGGAGCATGGGGGACCATTCAGTGTGGACATTGGTGGTGGGAGCATGGAGGACCATTCAGTGTGGACATTGGTGGTGGGAGCATGGAGGACCATTCATTGTGGACATTGGTGGTGGGAGCATGGGGGACCATTCAGTGTGGACATTGGGGGTGGGAGCATGGAGGACCATTCATTGTGGACATTGGTGGTGGGAGCATGGAGGACCATTCAGTGTGGACATTGGTGGGAGCATAGAGGACCATTCAGTGTGGACATTGGTGGGAGCATAGAGGACCATTCAGTGTGGACATTGGTGGGAGCATAGAGGACCATTCAGTGTGGACATTGGTGGTGGGAGCATGGAGGACCATTCAGTGAGGACATTGGTGGTGGGAGCATGGAGGACCATTCAGTGTGGACATTGGTGGTGGGAGCATGGAGGACCATTCAGTGTGGACATTGGTGGGAGCATAGAGGACCATTCAGTGTGGACATTGGTGGGAGCATAGAGGACCATTCAGTGTGGACATTGGTGGTGGGAGCATGGAGGACCATTCAGTGAGGACATTGGTGGTGGGAGCATGGAGGACCATTCAGTGTGGACATTGGTGGGAGCATAGAGGACCATTCAGTGTGGACATTGGTGGGAGCATAGAGGACCATTCAGTGTGGACATTGGTGGTGGGAGCATAGAGGACCATTCAGTGTGGACATTGGTGGTGGGAGCATGGAGGACCATTCAGTGTGGACATTGGTGGTGGGAGCATGGAGGACCATTCACTGTGGACATTGGTGGTGGGAGCATGGGGGACCATTCAGTGTGGACATTGGTCCTGAGAGTTATGCTTGGATGTGAGAGTGAAGTGAACACACTGCTTACTTTTTTATTTTTTTTGCAGCGCTGACCCCTTGTCTAATATGCTTCTATCATTCACCTCTAAAGAAGATGCTGTTGCCTTCGCAGAAAAGAACGGTGAGAGATGTCCCTGATCCCCGCTATCCGCATTTTACCTGTGTGACCCTGTGCCCTGACTCCCCAGACGCTGCCATCCTCTGTTCTGCGTATTTATAGAAAGGGTTAAGTGCTTCTAGCATTGTCACCTCTCTGTTGTAATATATGTAAAAGTGCACAAGAGAGATTATTGTCCTAGCTTTATACCTGAAGGACCGGGGCTGTATGAAACAAGTTATAGTCCTCTTTCACACAGCCGGTGTGGGGCGTATATATCCTCCGGACATCCCCATAGACAACTATGGTATGTGGCCACACGTACAGCAGAAGTAGATGAATACTTTGTACATGGTGTCTGACATGTTATAGAGCAGGAGTAGCAGCTGAGCAGATTGTACATAGGGTCCTATCTGCAGGCAGCATGTTATACAGCAGTAGGAGCTGAGCACATTGTACATAGGGTCCTATCTGCAGGCAGCACGTTATACAGCAGGAGGAGCTATGCAGACTGTACACAGTGTCCTATCTGCAGGCAGCATGTTATAGAGCAGGAGGAGCTATGCAGATTGTACATAGTGTCCTATCTGCAGGCAGCATGTTATAGAGCAGGAGGAGCTGAGCAGAATGTACATAGTGTCCTATCTGCAGGTAGCAGGTTCTAGAGCAGGAGAAGCTGAGCAGATAGGACACTATGTATAACATGCTTCCTGCAGATAGGACACTATGTACAATCTTCAGGCAGCATGTTATAGAGCAGGAAGTGCTATGCAGATCGTACATAGTCCTATCTGCAGGCAGCATGTTATGTAGCAGGAGGAGCTGAGCAGATTGTATATAGTGTCCCATCTGCAGATAAAGCTTTAATGCTAGATTTAAAAAAAAATCTTATCTCCTTTGCAATGTACAAATGTTTGGGTAGAAGGCTAAAATTCACTTTACGATGATCTCCCCTGCACTTGGATCAGATTTGTTACATTTTACATCCAAGCAAATCACGCAGAGCGTGTCCATCTCATGGGGACGTTCCCCTATAGTGCGGAGCTTAAGTAAAGTTTATTTTTTATGTAAAGGTCCTTTCTGTGTTGCTCTGTAATATCCCTGGAATCGCTCCCCGCGCTTCATCTGGAAGACTCTTGAACAAACACAAGCAAACAATTTCTCCTGCGCTGTGTTTACATCTTCATGTATATAAATGTCTCTTTGATGCCGGAGCCACGTGCACAGGCGCAGAATATAAAATCTGTCACTTGCCGGTGATTTTCTATGTTTAGTTTCTGTTCCCGTGTTTACGTCTAATCAAGCTTCCCGCTATATGTCATTTTTATAGGATGGAGTTACGAGGTCGACGAGAGGAGGATTCCAAAGGCAAAATCCAAGTCTTATGGAGCAAACTTTTCTTGGAACAAACGGACCAGGGTATCCACAAAATGAATTGTTATTGGCCGCTCCGTAAGTCAGACTGCGAGCGAGGTCAGCTGCGCTGTATTTATAGCCCGGGTATAATACAACTCTTAATCTCCTAATAAATATGACCTTTAAACTACAAACACTTCTTGTGGTGTCTATTTAAAATGTTTTTGAAGTTGCCAATTGAGCCTTTGATAAATTTATCTATATTTAGAGGCGATTTAAGAGAGTTCACGGCTCTAGGAAACTAGCGAGCGCCAAGTCCGGTAATAGCAGAGTCCAAATCAGCTGCAGCGCTCAGCAATGTGACAGTATTTTCATAGACATTGGCTAATCCATCGGGGAGGCATTCTTGCTTTGTTCTCGCTCCCGTAGTCGGCTCTTAGATTTCCTTTCACTTATTTGTACAGACAATGTCAGCGCGCCTCTGCTCTCCCCCATTGTCTTCCCTGGATGAGAGAGACTTTATAGGCCGATATACTGGAAATCACTACAGATATGTCCATGAAAACTTCGACAACTATTATACAGAGGGTGCGGAGAGTAGTCAGACCCCTTTCAATCTTTCACTCTTTGTTTCGTCGCAGCCAATTGGTAAGATCCAAAATAGTTCACGAATGTGCACTCTGGCCGAAAAAAAGAGAAATGTAGATATTTTTGCTAATTTATTAATATAACACAGTCATAAGTATTCGGCCTCTTTGCTCAGTGTTGAGTAGAAGCAGCCTTGGATCTGGTACAACCATGAGGCTTCTTGGGAAGATGCAACAAGTTTTTTACAGCTGGATTTGGGGATCCTCTGCCTCTTCCTTGCAGATCCTCTCCAGGTCCCTCAGGTTGGATGGTGAACATTAATGGAGGCCATTTTCAAGTCTCTCCAGTAATGCTCAATTGGGTTTAGGTCCGGGCTCTGGCTGGGCCAGTCAGGATTGGTCGCAGAGAAGTTCTGAAGCCTCTGCTTTGTTATTTTAGCTGTGGGTCATTGTCTTGTTGGAAGTTGAACTTTGGACAAGTCTGAGGTCCAGAGCTTCTGGAAGAGGTTTACTTCCAGGATATCTCTGTACTTGGCCGCATTCATCTCTCCTTCAATTACACAGAGTGGTCAGACATTTCTGGTGGGGGCCCCATTATGAGTAAAGTGATTGGGACCCCGGGGCACGCGCCCCTGGAGCCCTCCATATAATCCGGCTCTGATTTTAGGAATACATAAATGTCAAACTGTTGACACCTTGAGACGCCTCCACTCCTGGCCATGTAATCCCTTATATACCATGATCAAAAGGAAGGTAACACCTTAAGAATGTAGCGGGAAGAACAGCTCTATTCTCTGTGCAGTGGCCAAGTTTTGTTATTGCAGTTCGGCTTCCAATGACTTGTATATAGAATGTAGCTGTTGGACACTTGTATATAGAATGTTGCTGTTCTTTCCCTGTTCCGTGTATTTCTACTCGTGTTGGAGGCAGCTAGAATTGGCTGATCCTTGGGGAAAGCCTAAAGGTTAAGAAAGTGTCAATGGCATAACACTGCATGTCAGGTGTAAGTCACTGTGTTTATCAAGCCATAAACCTGAATATAGATAAAATGACACCAGACTGAAAACAGTAGAAAGTTTCTTCAAGCTCCTCCCCCCCCCCCCTCCTCATACAGTGAATCATATACAGGTCATCAGTGTTATCCGTATCACCCTGACAAGTGATCAAATCCCCAAAAATGTGAAAGAAAGCAAGCAGGTAAGTTATTTCAGGAATTTATAAACCTCAAGTGTGACTTTGTACAATCTTCACTATTACACATTTAACCCCTTCCTCAGTTATTCTACATCGGGAGGGACTGAGGCCGTGTCATAGTGATACGCAGCTGGCACCTCCTAACACAAGGCCGGATCAGCACCACATTTTATGTGGCATAAGAGGTGTAGAATATGTGAAAACCTGGTTCAGCTTTTAGATTCAACACAACTGACATCTCCGGAAGTCCTAATCCAGTCCCTGCAATGGCCCGAGCAAATAAAGTGGACCTGCTGTCATTATGTATTGGCTAGGATGCCTGACATCATGCTTCATATGTTACAGCCAATGGTGGGGCACAGTTTGGTTGGCGGAGAGGGCAAATAATTAGGATGTTACATTTGTAAATTCTTGTCCTGTAAATACAGCCTGTAGGTTGATGTGGTCCTTGACAAAATTTAGTTTGACGCTCCTGCATAGGTCAGGTTCAAAGATAACTCCAATACCACCATTACATCCTTTAGATTTGCCTGTACAAGCAGTCCCCAGGTTACGTACAAAAGTACATTAAATTACCACCTACCAGGTCCATTTGTAACTAGGGGTCGTCTGTAAGTCAGGTTTCCTTAAAGGACACCTATCATCAGGTCTCTGCCACTAGTCCTGTCACCTCTACCTGTTGGAGCAGCTCACAAGGATCCATCCCAGCCTTTATCTAGTTATTTCATACATTATTCATTGTAAAATCATCTATTCTTTATCATGTAAATGAGGCTGGTCACATGGTCAGAGGCAGTGATGTCACCCCTGTTCCCCCTCCCCTCTCCTCCCACCTCCTCCCCCTGCTCATGTCTGTGTGTAATGTATAGTAAAGCATGGCTAGTGTGTTTGCTGCATCTGCTGACATGCTGCATCCTCCTAATATACAGGTGAGAGACACAGACATCAGCTACACATGAATCTGACATGTTCTGCTATAACATGGCTGCCTGGAGCTGCTGTATCTCTCCTAAACACACACACATGCGCACACAGGCTGCAGGGGGCGTGGCCACCAGCACCAGGAAGCACATCATTATACAGCCTCACATCATTACACAGGCTGTCAGTCAAGCACTGGGGGAGTGGCTGTACCTCCCACTCATGAATAGAGTGGACAGCTTGAATATGCTAATGCTTCATTGGACATCTCACAGGTCATTTGCATACAGCTTTAGGACCTCATTGCTTAGGTTTACAGGCATGTAGAGGGACAATGAAGGGATAGAGGCAATGCTCTCTAATGGCAGTTTATGAAAATATATTTAGTTTAGGGGGGTTATTTTGCATGACGGGTTCTCTTTAAGTAGGGGACTGCCTGTATATGACATCAAATGACAGCAATGAATAGTTGTTTTTGGTCCCGTTAATTTTTTTTTATTACATTTTTGCTGGTAGTGATAAGCCTAAATGATACCAGTGCAAACTAAAGTTCATCTTGCAAAAAACAAAGCCTTGATGGTCTTATGGACAGAAAAATTTACAAAAAACACTATACCTCTTAGTAAGCAGACAGGCAAATTACTTTTTTTTTGTGGTACTGATCTGCAGATTAAAGGTTGTTTATGGCACACTGTGAATTGATTGCACATATTAAGTCAAAATACTAGAGAAAAAAAAACACACCTTGTCCCAGAAAATTGAAAAAAAAAAAAATAAATCTCAAATAGAAATGTTGAAAGAAATATACAATTGTCTGTGGGGTGGAGCTGCTGTTGGAAGAAAGCATTCTTGTTTCTCATCCTCCAAATAAACCACCTAAGTAGAAGCACTTACTCGTGGATCCAAGCACTGTGACTGTGGTAATCTTTAAAATTATGCTAATGAGCAGGAAGGGCTATTGAAATGGTTTTACAGAGCCCCTTCATGCTGTAGCTTTTAGCTGTTACACTGTCTCCCTCATCTGCTCCTGCTCAGCATTCCCTCTGCCTGGTGTGATCTAGCTAAGCAGAGGAAGTTTCAACATACAGTGGTATGGGGAAATGCTCTTTACAGTGTAACAGCCTGTGATTCTTCAGCACGGAGGAACTCTGGGAACTGCCATCTTGGCGAGGAATGTCTCTCTCCATGGCGTCATCAGGGAGCAAAGATCCGTCGACATAACAGCCTCGAGTCTGTACGAGACAAGAAATATTGCGATGCTCTTTCCCCCGCTATGTAACAGCAAAGCTCGAGCGTCCTTCAGAATGGAAAATGTAGAGCATCAAATTATACTTGTTGAAAGTTTAAGGTGGAAATTGATTTTCTTTGTCAAATACAGTGACAGGTGCAGTCCCGATATTACAGATATAAATATGTGCCAGTATCACGTAGGCCACTCGCTCCAGCAGGTGTTTTCCAGTAGTAAAAAAAAAAAAAAATTCTCCACTAAGAGTAAGTCTCGGTAAAAAAAATTCTCCACTAAGAGTAAGTCTCAGTAAAAAAAATTCTGTGTGGGACCTCTAATAAGATGAAGATAAAATATCAGACAAGGCTATAAAAGTTATGTACAAATACTGGGCAGATTCTAGTAATTATGGCAAATATTTCTCCGGTTTCCCACTAGAAGGGAAAATAACAAAAAAAAAAAAAAGAAAAACTAAAAACTTGGGCGTAGTTTATTTTTACAAGCGGAAGAATTTTTTTTCGAGTTTTGGGCTCGAAACTCTAATCAAGAAAATTATACATATAAGGCATTTAATTGCTAAAATGATAGATAACTTTTTACAATCCGTCTCCTTTAGATCTTAATCTATCCATGGAAGTTATATAAACACGAGCAAAAACACTGCCCGCTGCAATCACACACATTTATTTTTCATGCACTCGTACTAAGAATAGACCTAAAAGGTTGCAAGATGGAAACTCTCTGCTTATAATCGTCTTTTTATGGGGATTTTAGTCCCTCGTGCATGACGCCCTGCCGGTAGGAATTCATCTGATTTCTCAAGAATATATTATTCGAAGCAAAAAAAAAAAAAAAAGATAATGTAATAAATCAAACGATAATTTCAACTTATTTCAACTTATTTTTTTTTTTTAATTTTGTTATCAATACATTTATGAAAAATTTATGAATGGATGATTGCCAGAACTGTGGAGCGTTACGTTGGCAGGTTTGAAAATTTTTTTGTACTCTCATAAACTTTTGGAAAGTGGTGGTGCAACTTCTTTTTATCATATTGATCATATACCGGCCGTGATAAAAATGTATATTCTTCGTCTAAGATTACGTCGCTGTGGTTGTTCTGTTATAGTTGCAGAAAAACTGAAAAATGTAACTAATTGACAACTATATCTGGCAGGATACCTTCTGTCATGTTTTGTTCATTTAAGGAAATCTACCATCTAAAAAAGTAAAAAAAAAAAACATGTACAAATACTCACCTCTGCTCTTCTTGATCCCAGCGCTGGCCGTCGCTAGTCTTGACATGTTAGAATTGCCTAGAAAAGAAACTTAGCAGCGCAGAGCCCGGGGACAAGACATCCAGCGCTCTGGGCTGCTAATTATGCGTGCCCCCTTCATCACCTCGCTCTCTAACATGGGTGAGGGAGGCATCTATCACGCAGGAGACATGATGTTGCCTCCTTCTCTCAGCATGGGCGAGGGCATAATTAGCAGCCCGGAGCTCCGGACATCTTGTCCCTTCACTCCGTGCAGCTATTTAGAAGTTTCTTTTCTAGGTGATCCCGGCATGTCATGATTTGCGAAGGGCAGTGTTGGGATCAAGATGTAGAGGAGCGGAGGTGAGTATTTGTGCATGTATGTTTACTTTTTTAAATGATTTCCTTTAATGGGGTTTACCACTGATCCCAAACTAACAGAGGTGACCCTACTAGGGTTTTATACTTACCCTGTTAAAGTTTGGGGCTCGTTGTTGGGAGTTGTGGATACATCTGCATGCCCCCTCAATCTCTGATTTGGGAGGGTGCAGACAATAATGGAAATTAGTCATTTCCTGAAGCCAGCAAGATAAGGGGCTCCTCAATCCACTGGTCCAGGTTTGTAATGTCGTATCTATCTGTAGTTCAGTCTCCTTGCATTCAGTTGTAATACCAATCACAGCCACTATACAGTATACAGTGCTGTGCTTGGTAGACTGTAAAGAAGCATAAGGTTTGCTTATTACTACAGGCTCTTCTAAATGATAATTATTGGGGGTGCCAGGTTTCAGGTACCTGTTGGAGGGATTCGGGACATTAAACCACCCTTAGGTCGTTATGGCTCATTGTCACAGACCGCCTTTTGTCACCTTGATCAGGGACCGTATTAAACAAAAAACAGATCATTACCTTGAGATGGATACCGAAATCTGCATCAAGCCCAATTCTGGAGCTCCTGGCGCTAGTGATCCAGGTTTAGGAAGACTCTTGCTTCTGTCTATATGTGCTAGATCTGCACCGGAAATATGTAGGGTCGGGAAGTAAAAGCTCTCCTTATGGAAACTTTGCCAATTGAGGCCGCCTTGCAGGCGTGTGGAGACTTACCGCCATTGACACTCCACTGGGGGACTTTTGGGAAATAGGTAAATACATTTTCCAGGATGGGTTAAAGTAAACAATGTATGCAAGTACATATGTTTTATTGTAGCCCCAGACAGAGGAGAGAGAGGGCCATTTGGGACACTAGGGTCCAATCTAACGATTAATAAATGGGCCTGATGTAATTTTTAAATGTACGACATAGAGGGGGCAACTGTGACACAGCAGATACCCGGTTTTATGCACTATTTTTTACTTTTTTTTTATTATCATACATTTTTTTTACTTTTATTGATTTTATAGATTTTCTTTATCATTATTATTTTTTAGATTTTTTACATTTTTTCTTTAGAATTTCTTATAAGAGTTGCAGGATAGTTATGGATTGGTTTAGTTTTGCGGTCCGTATGATAACTCAGTAGCTTAATATGACAGTTCTTCATAGAACAGAATTACGTGTTTATACATTTTGTCTTATTGCTGCAGACAAAATATTTTCCTGTTCTTGTTTTCTTTCGTTTGGCTTTGGTGCTGATCTGTCACAATCCGCCTCTAGGCTATTATATTTGTGTTTTATGCAGGTGTACATGTTACAGAGGTCTGAGCATTGTATTCACAATGTACGGCTTCCATATATGATGTCAGGCAGTGCACATACATATCGTAGCGTTTTTGGAGATTTTATTTACATGACCCGACCTTTTTGATCACCAGAGTAGCGGCAACAGTGCCACCAACAGGTTAGTGAAGTTTCTGCAACTTATTTTTTTAATAGACTTGGGTTCAATGTTTGTAACCTCTGTGTATGTGGTGGAGGAGGTTACACATAAAGATTCTCACGAGTGAAATTCAGGAAAACTTGATTTTCTTGTTGTGACATTCAAATTTTGTTACGATTGGTATAAAAAAAATTGTGCGTTACTTTCCTGTCCGGATTTCAAGATATAGGGACACATTTACTTACGGGTCCGCTGGAGTTCCCTGAAAGTGCATTGTCCGACGATCAGGCACTGTGCCGCGATTCACTAAGATCATGCGCCTGATATCCTGCATGTGTGGCTTCCCCGCTCAGGTCCACCGGAGTTTATCATCTTTTTAGTGGTGCATGTAAGTGCTGGGGCATGCGACACTATGAAAGTTAAATCCCGCGCTCAGTCCGAATCAGTTGGATCGTCCGATGGCACGCCCCCCCGATTTGTGGGCCAAAAAATTATCACGTGCAGCACAATCCCAACGCGGACACCTGTTAAATACCTGTGTAAGCCGTGCAAAAGTGAGCAGCGCGACCCTTAGTAAATGAGCCCCATAGTCTGTCTTCACAAGCCCAACCACACCTTGCATATTATAATTCCTCTCGATGCACCAGGTTTGCCGTATTCGACTTCTTGTCTTAAGGACAATATTTTCATCAAACTGATGACTGCAGGTCTCTCTGCTTTCCTTGGATGATCATGTACTATACAAGAAGATTGATGTCCTCTTAAGGTCCAACATATTCACAAAACAAAATTGTTCCTGCTGCTTAAAGGAGTTTTTCAGCATAAAGTTTTTAAATCGGATGTGAATTCCAAAATGTAAATAGTTTTTTTCTGCTGCTACTAGATTTGTTGCTTCCATTGGCAGCCATGGTGATTTTCAATTTGCAGTAGTGTATTATAATATAGGCGGTTTGGGTCCTAGCCCGGGACCCAAGCCTTCTAGGGGGCCCATGGCCACCCAAACCAACCACCAAATGTTGTACCGAGTAGAACCTTCACCCATGAAATCATCATACGGTACATCTGTTCCTGCTCTCATTAAACAAGTACACAAGAGCCGCTTCACAACCTTTAAATGTCCTCCAAAGGTCCTGAAACCACAGATTGAAAGCAGGCAGAAGAGAAGCATCCTCCATTCCTCAAGAAGCTTCTAGTATCGTATTTAGGAAGTGATCCCAGACTTGTAGGGGCTTTAATATTCATACAGCCCGGGGCCCATGGCAGGAGGAGTACACAGGGCTGGGGAGTAAAAAGAGAGACAAATTTACATGCAATTCCTAAGTGTTGTAGGCCTTTCTGAAGAGATGGGTCTTTTGGGTGGTAGTCCGGGTTAGCTCATTCCAGAAAATTGTTGCAGTTTGGGAGAAGTCTTGGAAACACGAATAGCATCTTACAACACTTTGGGAGATGTTATGACGGAGGGGGCGTGCAAATAGTAATGGACATGGGCTACCTCCATCATCTGGAAATCACCAGGATGCGGGACATCTCAGGAAGTCCAGTTGCCAGTGGGTCACGTGACCCACTACTGCTGAAAACGGCTGAACAGCAGCAGCTAAAATACTTTTTTACTAATTCTATTTGAGATGGCCAACCCCTTTAAGTGTAAGACAACTGTTATATTTTTACATTGATAATATGAAGTTAAAATCCACCTTTTTCCCATAGTGCTTGTCAGTGATTTTCCAACTCCTCAATCCATGGTAAACATTATTATGTCCGTTATAAGTGTGTGTTTATACCACATCACTCTCCGGGGTTTGCCATCTGTTGCACATCACTAGGAAGGATTACATCACATTATCAGTCATGAAACATTTACAAATCAACCAACACAGAGGGTTCTGCATGCGAGGCTACAGCTGGTTGTCCTTCCAGTGTTACATGATCCTCACTCTGCTTATCCTACTCCTCATCCGCTCCCGAGAGACCCAAACTTCTTACTTTACTTGGTCCATGGTGCCATTGGCTGAATATTTCCCCCGCTGAGGAAATGTGGTATTGCAAGGCTCCTCATAGATTGTAAGCTCTTACGATCAGGGTCCACAATGGGTCCAGCACTATTTGAAGTCTTTTATCTACAATTTACTGGGGTCTCAAAGTTGATGGGTCAAAGGTTCTGTGATGGCACTGCTTAACCTCTCATCCCCATAGAGCGTCTGTGTTACCTGACACCTCTGTGAGTCTTTATACATCTTTTTAGCAAGAAGGAGTTAAGCATAGATTTTATAGATTTGTATCGGGAAAGAGGGCGGATGATAAGAACCAAAAGAATGAGAGATTTAAGATATATTAGGACACATTTATCAGGGTGTGTAGGCCGTAAACTGGTGAACAAACCCTAAAATAGGTGCCAAGTGTACTTGGAGGAGTGTGAAGCACGGTACGGGAAGCTACGGAGTCGGCCATCTTGAGTAGTTCATGCCTGGGACCTGTCCACAAGCTATAGCATGCACAGGCATTGGCACAATTTCTACACCGGACCTGGCAGCGAAGTGCCCCGCGGGTGCAGCACAGCCAACTTATAAATCTAGTGGGGGTCCCATCCTCTCATGGATGAACCTAAACTCTCTGCCTCCTGAGGCAAGATATAGAATGATGCCCCCTCGGCACCATCCAGTAGTATATCAGGTTTTTTTTCCAGTAAGTGGGTTCACCATGCAGTGTCTCACACCAATGCTGACATCCGGTATGAAGACAGACCACTTTTAGATGTCAGAACCTTCTTTGTAGCAGAGAAATGCATCACTGATGCTTTCACCCATCTTGCTGCAGGTGGTGATGCCTGAGGCAAGAAGCTCAACTCGCCTCATAACTGGTGCAACCCTGCCCTCCCCTCACCAAAACGTCTCTTGTCTTCACTTCTACTACTGATTACTTCAGTTTTTTCAAAAGTTAGTGATCATTTTTGACCAGCCTGATGAGATTAAGCTGGGTTTGATGACTTTTACACAAAATGTGGCTACACAGAAAGCTGACTGTTGATGAAATCTCTCCCCCTGTAAGTGGCACATCACCCAGACCTCCTCCAAACATCCTTTAATTTGGCATATGTTTAATCAAACTAGTTATGGTGAAACTTTTAGATACAGAGTGCCCAAACTACAACCAAAACTCACTTTTATGTTGCAAAGTGCCAATATGACAATTTGAGCAGTGACCTGATCTCTGCTGTATGACAAGTTTCAATTGTATTGGCGTCCCGAGGACACCAATGCAATAGAAAGCAGGAGACATCTGGATTCTGGCTTCCCTCCAGGGTCCCCTGAAGAGGGAGAATCAGGGGACCCAAAGCAGGAGCTCTAATGATAATCCTTCTCTGTGCACACCTTCTCTCTCGTCCTGTAGTCCTGGCAGCCAAGTAGGTGTCACTTTCAAATAGCACTGAGTGTGGTGCGTCATGGGTTGTCTTGGACTGCAGGAGGAAGCCATTAGTCCTATCTGGTGAATTCTGTGCTGGGTGCCCATAGAAAGGGCTCCGAGTGCAACCTCTGGCACCCGTGCCATAGGTTCGCCTCCACTTGTATAGATCATGACATTGTCAGGCAACATCCAGAAGTTCCACCTGACCCGGTCATCAGTTGTGTCTTCCATCAAATCGAATATATACGAGGATCGTTCAGGAAATATAAGTTTTGTAAATGTCAAAGAAAGTTGAAAACTCGAAGTAGCTGATCTGGGTGTGTCTGTACTCAAGATCCTCCAAATGTCACTCTCCCATCCAGGTGAGATTAGAAGACCAGGAGTCTCCTATACAGTAGCAGCTTTTTTAGGAGGCCAGGAGATACTTCTTGTGAGCACATTCCGCCCGTCTCGAAGGTAACTTAAAGGAATCCAAATGATCGTTTCATCAGGCTACAACATTAATACTCTTAGAAGCTGCACTTAATGGAATAGACTCTAATTACCATCCAACAGAAGAAAAAATATACACCCCAATGAACGGGGATGTGTTTGGATTACCGGCCAAGAATGTGAAAAGTAGCTAACTTATGCAATTTCTTCAGAAATCCGATCCTTTATAGCATTAATGAAGCGAGACTGAAAAGCGCCTTGTCTTCTTCCAAATGTATTCTTTTATACCAGGGAAGAAAACTTTTCCATTGAGCGCTACAGACCACTTCAGCTGATTCATCCGGATCGGAAACGGTTAACGTCTAGGGCTGGGCGCTGCTCGGCGCTGGATAGTGAACGTAATTAAAGGGAATTGTGTCGGATAGAAAGGAGGCTTTTAACAATAATATTGACGAGGAGCGGAATAATGAGCCGTTTTTTTCTGATGTTGAAGTTACTGGGGAAACTAGTGGTGACCTCTCCTGGGAGCGCAGACAATGTGCGCACCTTGTGAGCCGCGCTGCAGAGAATAGAGCCGCCATTGCACAATGTGATATGTGCAGACAGTTCATTGCACTTCCCCGAGATTACAAATCGTTACGGCGTGTCTGGGAAAAACACAAAGCAAATATTGATTCACATCACTACAAAGTTTTTATTTTGTGCCCAAAATACTTGTTGACTTAAAACTTTCCTTCAGTCAATGAGTGTGTAGGAAGCTCCCTGCCCTGACAGAACGCCGCACAAAAGACGGAGATTTCACCGCCAGCGTAAGCGCAGGAACTAATAGACGAGCAAACAGACTATTTGTGTACCGCCAGGACAACTTGTCAGACACAAATGTCGGAAGTACTTATAACTATTCATACTAACGCTTTATCTGGATATTAAAGGGAACCTGCCACAAGAATGCAGCCCAAAGATAGCTTGTCATAGAGCAGGAGAGGGAGTGCAAATTCTGCCTGGTGTCCTATTGACAGGCATGTTATAAAGCAGGAGGAGCTGTGGAGATTGTACCTAATGTTCTTTCTACAGGCAGTATGTAATAGAGCAGGAGGAGCTAAGCAAATTTTACATAGTGTTTTAACTGCAGGCAGCATGTTATAGAGCAGGTGCAGCTGAGCAGATTGTACATAGTGTCCTATCTGCAGGCAGTATGTTATAGAGCAGGAGAAACTAAGCAGATTGTGCATGGTGTCCTATCTGCAGGCAGCATGTTATAGAGCAGAAGGATCTGAGCAGATTGTACATAGTATTCTATCTGTGGGCAGCATGTTATAGAGTAGGAGGAGCTGTGCAAATTGGACATAGTGACCTATCTGCAGGCAGCATGTCATAGAGCAGGAGAAGCTAAGCTAATTGTACATAGTGTCCTAACTGCAGGCAGCATGTTATAGACCAGAAGGAGCTAAGCAGATTGTACATAGTGTCCTATCTGCAGGCAGAATGTTATACAGCAGGAGGAGCTGAGCAGATTGTACGTGGTGTCCTATCTGCAGGCAGCATGTTATAGAGCAGAAGGAGCTGAGCAGATTGTACATAGTGTCCTATCTGCAGGCAGCAGGTTATAGAGCAGGAGGAGCTGAGCAGATTGTACGTAGTGTCCTATCTGCAGGCAGCAGGTTATAGACCAGAAGGAGCTAAGCAGATTGTACATAGTGTCCTATCTGCAGGCAGCAGGTTATAGACCAGAAGGAGCTAAGCAGATTGTACATAGTGTCCTATCTGCAGGCAGAATGTTATAGAGCAGAAGGAGCTGAGCAGATTGTACATAGTGTCCTATCTGCAGGCAGCAGGTTATAGACCAGAAGGAGCTAAGCAGATTGTACATAGTGTCCTATCTGCAGGCAGAATGTTATAGAGCAGGATGAGCTGAGCAGATTGTACATAGTGTCCTATCTGTAGGCAGCATGTTATACAGCAGGAGGAACTGAGCAGATTGTACGTGGTGTCCTATCTGCAGGCAGCATGTTATAGAGCAGAAGGAGCTGAACAGATTGTACATAGTGTCCTATCTGCAGGCAGCATGTTATACAGCAGGAGGAGCTGAGCAGATTGTACGTGGTGTCCTATCTGCAGGCAGCATGTTATAGAGCAGAAGGAGCTGAGCTGATTGTACATAGTGTCCTCTCTGCAGGCAGCATGTTATAGAGCAGAAGGAGCTGAGCTGATTGTACATAGTGTCCTATCTGCAGGCAGCATGTTATACAGCAGGAGGAGCTGAGCAGATTGTACGTGGTGTCCTATCTGCAGGCAGCATGTTATAGAGCAGAAGGAGCTGAGCAGATTGTACATAGTGTACAATCTGCAGGCAGCATGTTATAGAGCAGGAGGAGCTGAGCAGATTGTACATGGTGTCCTATCTGCAGGCAGCATGTTATAGAGCAGGAGGAGCTGAGCATCATCAGTATACAGTAATTGGAGCTCTCTCTGCTGTTAATCTGCCAGTGCTATAATGATGCTTCCCTCTCAGTGCTAGGTCTCGGTGTCACCCTATACAATAATGGCTTATGCTGCAGTATGTAAAATGGCCGAGGGGACAGAAATATTATTTTAATGTTAGACTGCTCCTTCTGAACTTACAAGTTAAACCTCATATTTCAGAATATTCCTTTTGGCCCGACATCTTGCTTCTTTCAGCACCTCCTTGGCACCTGAGATCTCTCCTCTTCTGTCACCTCTGCGGCTCGGATCTACTTATCTTAATCCTGACATTTATACTATGAAGCATTAACATATCCTCCGCACCTTTCTGTAATGTCCTCTATATGGAAATGTCATAAATCGTATGAATGAGGAGCGCTCTCCGGCTATCCCTCAGGTGTGAGACACTCGGGTGTATTCCAGGGAACAGGACTTCTCTTATTGTCTCCTCACCCTATGACAACTAGACCAATTCTCCTCTCTTCTAATAACTTTGGTAAATTGCCTTTTTAAAGTATCTTCTTTTAAAATACCTCTTAAAGGGGTTGTACCGACTATTAAAAGAGAACCTGCAAACCACACACACAGTACCTGATAGATATATTTATACATGTCCCACTGATGCCCAAGTCCATGGGATTAGAGCCACCATAAAAAGTTTTATAGATGTCCCCAGTTCCAGTCACGGAGGTGGGTAGCTGCAGTAAACAGTCACGGAGGCGGGCAGCTGCAGTAAACAGTCACGGAGGCGGGCAGCTGCAGTATACAGTCACGGAGGCGGGCAGCTGCAGTATACAGTCACGGAGGCGGGCAGCTGCAGTATACAGTCACGGAGGCGGGCAGCTGCAGTATACAGTCTAGCTACCTCACCCTCCTCATTGATGCTGGCAATTCTAATCAGGCTGAAGAGAATTCCTGTGAGTGAGGGAGCAGGGGTGAGAGGGACAGTGGCTTTGTGTTACTCAGCTCTGCTATATCATTAACCGCTCTCAAAGGTGGGGGTTGAATGTGATTCTGGCCTATGTGAAGAGAAATCCACTTGCTCCTCACTCCTCCCACTGGAATTCTCTTGTGAGTCACATGTCACATTCCTGAAGGAGATCCTGTTAGCAGTGATAACCCTCTTCTATACGAGTTTGAAAAGGGCAGTACCTGTCCTCTGCTCAAATTTGGGGGGTGGGAAGTTCTACCCTATAAAGAGGTTGGCCTCAGGCCTCATCAATAAGAATGGTAACAATTTGTAGCAAAAAACTTCCCGGGAGGACTAGCACCGGAACAATGAGCTGAAGGTTTTTAAGAGAAGATGTTCCGGAATATTTTTTTTTAGGAGAAGGCAGGAATTTACTCCTAGGCAGTAGTCTAGGATGTTATGGAGCCCGGCCCCAGGGAATGACAGGGGTGCTGCACACAGGGTGTGTACAGTTCTGCTTTACCAGGGTTTTAATAGTGTTATATAGGTGTCGTAACATTGTTCTCCCTCTGCACTTCTGGTCCCAGTCTACACTGCAAAGCTGACAATTGAGCAGCAAATAATGTATTTTTATGAGAATACATTACCTTTAAATTTCTTTAAATCCTTTTAACTATCCAACAGGTCAGCCTGTCTGTAATCAGTACCTTGGACAGAGGATAACAGGTGCTGTTCACGTTAATAGCTTGTAGCCTAACAGCTTTTGGCTCTCCTGAATCTGTACATCATGATGGGCCTTTCACAACATTGAAGGGTGAACCAAGGTCTGCCGACCTCTGCTGGGGTGTGAAAAACTCTCTGAAGATGTGTGATGTATCTTATACTTATTTTACAATTATGTTTTTCATAATTCTTCAAGAAGAATTTCCCTTTTAAAGGGGTTTTATCTCACAATTGAAACCACTGTCCATAAATCTACAATGGTCACACCAGGAAAAGTCTTCTGCTGAGGGGTTCCCTTTAGTCTTTAGTCTTTTGCCATGACTGAAATAGATGGAGGGGACAAGTCTAAGTCAGGGTTTCCTTTTTATTACCAGAATATTTTTGGGGAAAAAATAGATATTTTAATCAAAAGCTGAACAATTTTTTAAAAAAAGGAACCTGTCAGCAGAACTTTGCTTAATTAAGGATGTTGTCCGGCACATTAACATCTTCAAGATCATGTTTCCTTCATGGTCCTGTGCGGTGGCATAATCCGTAAAATCGACTTCGAAGCGAGATGCAATTTGGCTGTATAAAGTCATGGGGTGGAGAGTTTAGCACTGAAGTCAAGCTCTCCTCTCCTGAGAATGCCCCCTTTGCTGTGAATGGCATTGTGTACAAAACCTTGGGAGATGTGGTCAATGAGGTCCCTGGATGCAGGACCATCAATGAAATCAGGTGGGATGTTCTGAGGTGCAGAGAACTTGACTTCAGTCCTGAATTCTCCACCTCCATGACTTTATACAAACAAGGGGTTCCCTACAGGTAGTGCGTATGAGGATTGCCCATGCTCCACAGCTATCTCTATGCATGGTCATACACAGAGGACTCATGGCAATGCTCTCCATGACTAGCTTACTCTATGTAAGCATAGAAAGAGGAAGCAATATAAATAGCATGTTACCTACTGAATCTTTTCCCCAAAATTGTATTTCAATCAGCTCAGCTCCATCTGCTCTGTGACATGCTGCCTGAAAACGGCTCACATTGTACTATATGCTCAGCTCCTCCTGCTCTATAACATGCTGCCTGCAGATAGGACACTATGTAAAATCTGCTCAGCTTTTTCTGCTCTATAACATGCTGCCATTAGGAAGGACACTATGTACAATCTGCTCAGCTCCTCCTGCTGTATAACATGCTGCCTGTAGATGGGACACTAGGTGCAATCTTCTCCTCCTGCTCTATAACATATTTATTGCAGATGTTTTATCACATGCTGCCTGGAGATAGGACACTATGTATAATATACTCATTTCCTCCTGCTCTATGACATACTGCATGCAGGTTGGAAGCTATATACAATCTGCTCAGCTCCTCCTGCTCTATAACATGCTGCCTGAAGATAGGACGCCATTTACAGCTCCTCCTGCTCTATAACATGCTGCCCGAAGATAGGACACCATTTACAGCTCCTCCTGCTTTATAACATGCTGCCTGCAGATAGGACACTATGTACAATCTGCTCAGCTCCTTCTGCTCTATAAGGTGCTTTCTACAGATAGGACACTATGTACAATCTGCTCAGCTCCTCCTGCTCTATAACAAGCAGTCTGTAGATAGGACACTATGCACAGTATAATCTTCTCAGCTCCTCCTGCTCTATAACAGCTACTTGCAGATAGGAAACTACAACCTTTTATGGTGACTGCCACCTTTAGTCTTTACCAATGATTATCATTGTATGTAGTATCTTTACTAAAAGAAGTGAACAAAACTAGTAAATAGTAGTTGGTAGCACTGGAACAACTGTACCAGAAACAACCAGATTATATTTCATGCTGATTTGTTATATTGGAGGACAGTGATATAGAAATCAGTCGACTTCTTTGAGTATTGCAATTGAATACCATAATATTCCGCCGACCACACAAATCTACAGTGTCAGAGAAAGGAAGAGAGAACCCGGCAGACACATTCCTGGAGCGGCCGCCTCCTCTCGTGAAAATCTGACAAACCAAAATATTCACTTGTCTGATTAAGTAACATTTGGGGAAAAGCACTTGAAGCTGTCATGTAGAAACCCTCACATGTAAATTCCTGTGGAAAATATCCGGTGTGCTGACAGGAGGTGCAGAGGAACAATGGAAGTACATCTTACCTGCAAATTCCTTCTCCCTGACTCAGCCATATTAGAACACAGGGATTAAAAAAAAGATTTGGGTTTAAATTGTGTTGAAGTGTGAATTCTAGAAATAGTCCGAGAACATGTGGGAAACGCATTAACCAGGGGAAAAGGCTGATTCCGAAATGCTTAGAGTAATACTTAAAGTTAAAGAGAGGACGTCTGTATCTGAGGGCAATTTGCACCCACTGGAGGCCGCCATATCTAAATGTTTGGGTTTTTTTAAATGTTTTTGAACAAAACATTTATGGGTGAGTATCTTTATTGAAAAGATCATAACAAACAACGAAAGAGCAGGAAGCCCACAAGAAGGGCAGGTGTTCCGGTCACAGCCCCAAAAGGGGCTTACCAAAACATTTAAGGTGTAATTAAAGAAAGAATTTATCAGCGATGTTCCGGAAGAAGTACCTTTTAAAATATTGGTAGGCGGTCAGGAATGTAAATTCGTCTCCGGTTATCCTACAAGTTCAAAGGACATCGACCACCAGGATGAAGGATTATAAACCCAGCACACTGACACACTGGTGTATGCCCCCTCTCGCAGGGTCTGCTCTTCATTTAGGAACAAGATAAAACAAGATAACCTAAGTATTATATTTTTCATACCAATTATGAAAATAAGTCTCCCTACAAACAGCTGATTGTAGTCAACTCAACATCTGAAAACAAGTGCTACGATGGTGTAATGACTCACCCTATGTCCTCAGGAACAGTGACCTTACATGTTGTAAAAATCTGAACTTCCTGCTCTCGTTTTCAAGCCTTTTCTCGAGTTGCACCAGTTCTCTGGAATGCTCTTCCCAAAATAATCAAATAACAAACAGTATTCATGGTTTCAAATATGGTGGTGGGTTTTTTCAAGGATTGTGCTCCACCTCCACCCCAAGTGGGTGTGGAGTGGGCCGTTCCTAGCACAGTTTTATACCTGGTAGGACCTGGTGTACAATTGCCCAGCCTCATGGTCAGGTGCCGGATTTACTAAGAATCCATAGCCCCTTGCTATATCCGCTTATACAGTACTAAGAGGCCTTCTTGATAATACTCCTCCATGGCCTGAAAATACATCTGGGTTATTTATCTTTAGTCTGGACATTTACGCCCATTTTTTGGGGTGGGGTTTGGGCTTGTTTGATTTATCTTAGAGTGTGATATATATGGTGACTGAGTCTTTTGGTGTTTTTCTATTTTTTTTTTTTCTGCATCCCCTTCTACACTTACTCAGGAGTGGAGTTTATTTGCCCAAACATTTGCAACTTTTCATCCTGACTATTTTTCATCACATCTGGTTTGTGAAGTGATATCATGAGTGACAATGAGAACTGTTTTGGTGGATAACTGTGCTTGGCAAGTGGAAAAGTGCCAAAGTTGGCACAAACTTTCAAATTCACAAATATCAAGGGAGAAAAGGAAGATAATAGGGTAATAACATTGCATGCTAAAATTATGGGATTTTTCCGCATTCTAAGCGAACGTTTCTACATTATTGCTCAGGACCTGACCCCTTTATCTTATAACTACACTCTCTGCAGTTAAAGGGTATTGCAATTCTTTTACATAAGTTGCATATGTGCCTTCCCTGGAATATATTTCAATACTTCTGCACATTTCTGAAATAAAGCCCAGGATATATTTTCCAGGTGCAGGACTGAACAGGATGTTGCTCAGCGTCTTTTGCACCACCTGCCTGACCATTTTACTTGTGGTTAATCTCTGAATGTTCATCTAGTTATTCAGCTTTCCTGCCACTTACTTTTGTGCTGTATGTAGATTCTCCATGCTTCTTTGTTTATATGTCTGAGCTCTGCTGAACAGGCGAAGCTGTAGCTGGAGAGTTGTGACTGTGAGATGGACTGTGAGATGAAAGATACAGTGGTAAATGCCATAAGGACGACCTACAGCAGTGAGGAAGAGGAAGTTGTGTGTAAATAAAGAGGGCAGCATGGTGAGAGACATGTCTAATTGAAGAGATTTACTGAAAAATGCCCAACGCCTTTAATGTTTGTACATACAAAGATACCTACTTGTGTTGGCTCATAGATCATAATTTGTCCTATATTTATTTAAAAAATGTTGATAATTTTACCAAAAAGTGCTTTTACCTCCTGGCTCATCCCTAATATCTTACTATTTATGATGTTTTAGTAAAAATAAGTATTCATGGCTTTAACCAGAATGATTTCTTTAGCTACTATATTCTGGATTATTTTGGGGGCATTATGAGAACACCCAGTGATCTGCCATGCTCCAGCAGAAAACTGGGGGTTGTTCATAACATCCACCATGCCACGAGACTCCACCGTCTGGACCACTGAGTAGCCCCAATGTTCTTTTAAACATCATGTATTTTAGGTGTAGAGTTAAGTGATTGTGTTAATTATTTTATTAGCTACTAAAAAGGAATATATTTCCATCCCGGCTCTGGTTTCTCCTGCACCATTTCTGAAACAAAGCCCAGGAGGTGTCTCCATATTTACTGGCCAGGTGCAGGACTGAACAGGATGTTCTTGAGCCTGTGCTGCACCACCTGCCTCACCATTTTCCTTGGCATGAACAGTCAGTTTCATTTAAGCAAGACACTGTGTTTCATATCTGTGCTTCGTATCAGTCCATGAAAATCTCTCCTAGGAATACAATACAGATACGAGATACGTTGGGGCAGCTCCTGTCTCTGAGATGATTCATGGCTGGTGCTGTATCTCATGGAACTTTTCATCTCCGTGATACATTTGTCTGTGAATAAAAAGGAAATACACACATGTAATTCTTTTATAGGATCCAGACTATAGGAAATTGCAGAATAACAAGCTGATTATGTCATAGGATATCTATAGGCTTTCATGTGAATCATTATCCACAGTTTGCATTGCGTGTCTAGATCTCCTTTATCAATCTAGGTAGTATTACACAGAAATGTATGCAGTTATATATATACTTGATATTTTCATTAGAGACGGTTTCAAAATTCCATGACAAGAACCGAAATAAGAATATAGCTGACAAAAGATTGTTTATCGAACATTACATTACAAGTCTTACATTTGCATTACAGTGGACTTTTCAGCACCTCCATAAACTCCAATCCATTACATGCTTTAATAAGTGCCGCTCCTCTGATTCAAGCAAAGTTGGACTTTTTTCTTAAAGGGAACCTGTCACCAAGCTTTTTACAATTAAACCCAGTGACAGGCTCCCACAAAGCCCTATTAACTAAATGTCACCATTTAGCTAAAAATTGTTTCCCTCACTTCCCCATAAAATCAACTTTATTATCTTACCCGGCATACAGCCTGAGCCAGCAGTGAGTCAAAAGGGGTGTCCTGTTCGGCCAAGTCCAGCAGCTCCTATCCATGCCCAATGCATCCTTCTCACCATTCAACACTTCATGTCATGTGACCAGGGGGATGTCATCAAAGGTCCCACTAACTTTTGGAAAATCTACCCCACGTATATATCTAATCACATGAAATCACAGCACGGGAGGCATGGTGAGGAGTAGAAGTCCATGGAGGCATGCTGACATTTCATGTGATCAGATACATACATGGGGTAGAATTTGCAAATGTTAGTGGGTATAGGACCTTTGATTGCATCAAGCTGATCACATGACATGAAGTGCCGAATGGAGAAGGAGGAGGAGGAGTAGAAGTGAGTGAGAATGGGAGGAGTAGAAGTGAGTGAGAATGGGAGGGGCCACTGGACTTGGCCAAGCAAGACACACCCCCTCTGACTCGCTGCTTGATCTGGATGTATACCAGGTAATATAACAAAGTTGATTTCATGGGAATGTGAGGGAAACAATTTTCATTTTAAAAAAGGTGTCATTAAGTTACTAGTGAATAATAATAGGGAACCTGTCACAAGCTATATCTATGAACAATGTGGCGACACTATCCCTTTAAGCCCTCACTGTTCCAATGTCAATGCCCATATTTTCTACTGTCAAAGGGGGGAACCAGGCTATCTGCTCTACCCCAGGACCACCCATCTGACAGTATTCAGCTCAATTAGCATGTTTGTTACCAAAACTACTCAGATGCCGCCCATTTCACAGTACAGCTGAAAAAAATTTACATTCATTACTTGGGAATGGTTTGGACAAAAGTAATAATTCAAACTGTGGCAGAGACAGTGGAACCATTAAAGGACAGGAAGAGTTGGGGAGTTGGGGGGGAGGTTTGCTATATCATATCTCCTGGTACTGTTACCTAATTCACCCTAAATTTAAGATTGTACAGCACTTTATTGAAAAGGTGATGAGATTCAAGTACCCCTGGTAAATGCCCCAGGACTTGGTAAATGGAGATCTAAGCTCTTTCTTTACCTACTCCCTGCTGCTATTATTAGGGGTTTTATTTCGCTATTATTTCGTGGTTTTCACAACGTGCGCCACTTCCTTCGGCGCTCGTCCTCCACACCCACATTAAGCAAATGAGGGACATGGATATCTTTCTGCCTCTCTCCATAATCGCAAAGACCATTTCTTAAAGGTTTGGTTCTCTGGGGATGTTACTGCTTAGGGTTTACTGTCCTTGTTTATCTTTCCTAAGAACCAGGGAATCCCAAAGCACTTCGCTCCACCCCTCCACTTTAAATTCCTGTGTTACAGTGGGTACGGAAAGTATTCAGACCCCTTAAAATTTTTCACTTTTAATTTCATTGCAGCCAATTGGTTATATCAAAAACCATGATCAAAAAGTTTTTTTGCTCATTAATGTACACTCTGCCCCCATCTTGACAGAAAAAAACTGAAATGTAGATATTTATGCTAATTTAATAAACAACAACAAAAAAAAAGAAGAAATATCCCAAGGTCATAAGTATTCAGCCCCTTTGCTCAGTATTGAGTAGAAGCAGCTTTGGAGCTGGTACGGCCAGGAGTCTTCTCGGAAATTATGCAGCATGTTTTTCACACCTGGATTTTAGGGATCCTCTGCCTCTTCCTTGCAGATGGTGAACATTAATGGAGGCCATTTTCAAGTAACTTTGGCCAGATCGGTGCCTTTCTACAATTCTGTCTCTGAGCTCCTTGGGCAGTTCCTTGGGTATCATGATTCTCATGTGCTCTGGCATGCATTGTGAGCTCTTTACTAATCAAGTCCGATCAGTTTAAATAAACACAGCTGGACTCCAGTACAGGAGTCAAACAATTTCAAGGATGGTCAGCATGTGAGTGTCACAGCAAAGGGTCTGTATATTTATGACCATGTGATATTTCAGATTTTTATCTACATTTCTGTTATTTTTTTCTACCCAGAGGGGCTGCAGAATGTACATTAATGATCGGAGATAATAAGGGGTCTGAATACTTTTAGTTGTTAACTCTTATTTTGAAGACAGGATTGAATATTTTTTGGCAGTGACAGCTTTCTTGGTCCAATCCTATAATATATTCCTCACAAACTACATAGACACAACTATCGGAACCTCTTAAACTTTTGCTACTTTATCTCATATTTTTTGTAATGTGGGTGTGAGTATAAGGGGCAGAATATAAGGTAATTACCAAATATACATCTGTTAAAAGTTTCTTGATTTGTAAAGTAAAGCCTTTTGTCTTTTTCGTAATCAGCCAAGTTAAGTGGGTGGTGCCAGACTCTCTGCTCAAGTCCAGCCCCACCTATCTGCCAGTAGAGAACCCAAAATGCATGCAAAAACTACACTGATTGCTCATAAACGGATGAGGTTCTGGAAAAAATTCTATCTGTGCCAGAATCAGTGGATGACTACCTATTGAAGGATGCAAAGAGCTGCAGTTGTTGGAGGGGGTGAAAGGTCCACTTTAATTACTCTTTAGTACTATAGATGAATCCAGCTCATTGTGTGAATTGTTATGGCTACACAAGATACTACATATTTTCCTATAGTCTGTATGACAGTTACGAGCTGAGAGGCATAAAACATGATTAATGATGTTATAAACCAGCACCGGTGTAATAAATGTATGGAATAATATACACAGTTGACGTGTGTTTGTCATCCCTAGTGCTGCTCAGTGGCTACGGAGCAGGACAGGTCTCTGTGTAATGCATGTTCCCTTCCGAAAAGTTTTATCTTTCCACCGAATGACTGTATATAAAAAAAAATGAAACCGTTCTTCTTCTCGGTTATATTGGTAGACGTTAAGACATCTTAATAAGCACGTGAATTCCAACTGTGCAATTTACTGCATTGTAAATTTTCTGCTACATTGAGTATCTGTGCATCTGGACTACAATAAGGATATTTCATGGAGCTGGGATTTTTTTCGAATTTTTTTTTTTTTTTTACAAATAGCTGCACTTTCCTGTACAGAAACTTGTATGGGCCGAGGTCCAAGTTTATTGATAATGTGACAATGATAAACAGACGTGTATTAAGGAGACTCCAGCCAACTACAACTCAGACGTAAGCAGTTTGTTTTTAATTACAGGCAACCGTTCCCGAGCGTCCAAGAAAGCGTTCATCTCATGTGAAGGCCAAGAGACCCAACAGAACTGAAGACACAATTTCACAATGTGCGTGAAACATGAGGTGCTCTCTCCAAGTACTAGTCAAATGTTCTGGAGCAGAATGAAAAGTCGTCCTGCGCAGGAGAATGTCAAGTGTTACAGAAGTTTTACTTTGTTTATGTATATAAAGGGTAGTGATGGGTCGAGGGCACGATAACACGGAGACAAGACCATATTTAGATTTCACGTTGCGCTTGGTCAGTAAATCACACGCAGGCCATAAATCCATGTCTTCTTGTTCATTTTCGTTGTAGAAGGTAATATAAGGTTGATAAGGAAGCCTGAGCTGTAGATTGAATGACGATGTTCTGTACGTTGAGTGTTGGCCAAGGGATGCCTAGGCGCACCACTCTTCAGCCACATTTTGTTAATATTGCAAACAAAAATTTCTTCTGGTTGTAGCTTCCTTCAACTTCCCAACGATTGTTATGGTCCTGGGAGTCCTATCAATAACCTTTTCACAGGCTTTTGCCTTGAATTTAGGCTCTCTTAGCTCTATGAGCCACAAATACAGATAAAGTGGCATGAGGTTACACAAGACTGTTTCACGATGACTGGTGTGGTCCCATAGTGGGACTGAGAAGTTGAAGCTCTGTGTGGTGTGATATGAGTTCTCTAGACTCTGTAGGGCTCACTTACCCTGTCCGGTTGCGATCCAGCGACGCATTCTCAGACGTGTCTTCCAGCGATTCAGTAAGGTCGTGTGCCCCATATCCACCACGTGTCGCTGTTGTGCTGAGGTCCGCCGGAGTTCACCAACCTATCCCTGGTGCATGTGAGTGATAGATTTTGCGGCACAATTCGGTTTATAAATTCCGCTGTTTTTCCGAATCCGTCAGGTTTTCCGACGGCCACGCCCCCCATTTCTGCTGCGTGAAAGTCGGCGTGTTTGCACCGAATTCCGATCACGTGCGCAATGCGCCGCAAAACAGAAATAGTCGGGAAACCCAATAAAAGTGTGGCTGCGGAGCCCTTAGTAAATGAGTCCCAATGTGTTTCAACCTTGTCTTCAGAAATGGGGACATTAGGCCCAGTGAAGGGTTGTTTGAGATCCAAAGAAGGACATTCCGAAACCGGGATCAAACCAGGGACCTTAAGGTTTTCAGTCTAAGGACTCCCAACTGAGCTATTTTGTCCACCCAGTGAAGAGAGTCACCAGTTTTTATAGCTTTACCAAAGGACCAGAGGAAGTGTAGGGTCAGCAAGTAAGAGTTCACCTTATGGAGACTTGCCATTTAAGGCTGCCTTGCAGGTGTGTAGAGACGTATAGCCATTGATGCTCCACTGGGGGATTCTGGGAAATTTGCAAATACGTTTTCCATAATAGGATAAGAAAAACATTGCTACTTTTAGCTGCGTTGGGCCTACAAGGAAGCTGAAAGAGGCAATGTATATGGAAAAATGTATATGTATATTTTATAGAAATAATGTAGATAGGGAAAAGACCACTTACCTTCTTGTGGCTTCATTGATGAAACATGGTGTCACTAATCTTTGGGTTTTATGTATGACATCATCAAGTTTTCTTGAGGTAGGTGAACAACTGTTGTCTTTTAACCTCTGCTCCTGCAACCTAGCCAACTACCTTTCCCAGTTATTCCTCTTCGACTTAGATGATCTCATCACACCAAACATGTATCGTGCCACCTACCTCACAGCTAAATTATGGCTAAGACTGGATGGTGAAGCAAAACAATGATGCCAGGCACAGCAACCAATCTATAACAGACAAGGGAGGAATCAAAGAGTTGCAATGGTCCAATTAAAGTCCAAACATCAAACCAATAGAAGCGTAAGACAAATGTCAACAAACCTCAATGACCTGAAGAAACATTGTAAAAAAGAGTTAACCAAAACTTACAATCTGCGAGACTGGTGAAGACAAACGGACAACAAAGACCTCAAGTTATTACTGTAAAGGTGATGCTACTAGTTATAGGTCTGGGGGGACTTTTTTCTTCGTTTTTCTTCCTTTTGCCTTTGTTTTTGGTAAATAAAATAGGACTCAGTATTTTGTGTTGTTCTCTTTACCCAAGATCTGAGGAACACATTTTAAATCATAATGATATTCTAATATGTTAAAGGAAACCTACCATTTCAAATGGTAGGTTTAAGCTGTAAACACCGAGCTGGTGCCGGTGCTTAGTTTCGTTAGTGTTAAAACCGCGGTATCGCGGTTTTAACACTTTTTAAACTTTATAGCATAAACTGCTTCGGCGCTGCGTGCGCACGCCTACATAGGAAATGCCGCAGGCGTTGCGCGCGCAAGGTCGCGCACAGCGCCGAAGCGGCTTCTGCTATAAAGTTTAAAAAGTGTTAAAACCGCGATACCGCGGTTTTAAGACTAACGAACCTAAGCACCGGCACCAGCTCACCCTGAGCTGGTGCTCGGTGTTTACAGCTTACACCTACCATTTGAAATGGTAGGTTTCCTTTAAAGGAAAGCGTCCATGAAAATCCATCATGATAAACCAGGGACATTACTCATAGATCCGGGCACCGTGACTGTTGTAATCTTCTTATATTTGCTATCCATGGCCTCCTTCCTTTTAAAATTAACATTTAAAATTATACTAATGAGCCAGAAGGACTCTGGGGGGAGTTACCAGAGCCCCTCCACACTTTAGCTTCACAGGATGTTACACTGTGCTGGAGTACTTTCCCTCCCCGCTGTGTAAGACTAAGGCAGAGGGAGGGGAGACAGTATAACAACCTATGAAGCTTCAGCACGGAATGACTCTGGTAAAGCCCACCAAAGCGTTTCTGTCTCATTTGGACAGTTTTAAAAGTGGATTTTAGAAGGAAGGAGGCCATGGATAACAAATATAAGAAGATTACCCCAGTCATGGTAAGTAAGAATTCAAAGTGGGTGAACTTTCTTCTTTTCATGACTGTAGCTGAGGGACAGCTGTATCACATTTGTAACAGCTGGACTGAAGTATTCAATTTACATGGAAAGAATATAGATCCCTTTCGACTTTATTGGGGTCTTATTTATGTTCTACCAAAACAGCGCCACTCTTGTCGACAGGCTGTGTCTGGAATTGCATCTCATCCCTTTTTCATTAGCTCAAAATAAGAATGGGTCTAAATATTATGGATAATATCGATTATCAGTGCTTATATTGGGCTAACGTCTTAATAATTGAACAGGTAAGTGCTCTGTACGGGTCCTGCCATAGGACACACAGAAATGTAGTAACATTGTGAATGGTTAGTGAAGTTTAGGGGGCACCAATAATTTTGCAATCAGCCCTGTAGCTTCAGGTTACATTGACGTCTAAAATCTTTTAGAAAATCCAAAGAAAATAATGTGGGAAAAATCCGAAATGTTCCTTTTATTGCGCCTTACTGTTTTGGTTTTATTTTGTGGAGGCTGTTACTACCTCCATCTTTTATTGATCGGACCCAATCACTTGTTGGAGCTGTAGGAGACCACCAGGACTAGGAGGAATGCGTTGCAGACGGCCGTGCTGGGTCGCCTCCTCGTGTGTTTTTATGATTTATTATGCAGTCTTGTACCTTACCACCAAACACTACAACAACAGTATCCAAATCACGTACCGGAGCAGGAACGCCGAGCGAGCAGGCCCATGTCAGCACTAATCGACTGCACATTTGGCATGTGTAAAATCCACACCTGTCGTCTGGACGAATCTAGAGACATTTTATTATACAGCCAATAAAACGGGGCCTGATGTATTTAGCAGTGTGCGCTGTATAAAACCTCGCTGAAAACAGAGACTATTGACTCTCCAGGCGGCACCGACCAGCGGCTTACAAAGTAAAGCGACTATAGAGCCGGGGACTGACAGGAAGGGAACAGTCACACAGGGGGAGAGGGTTTGTCCGAAAATATTATAACCGAAAGGAAAAGTTGTTCAATATTTAACAAGTTATGTCAGCCTGTAGTTAAGTTTCACTTAATTTTCCGCGCACCGTTACTTTTACACAGAGCTTAAATTTTTTAAGCTTACATGTACATTTACAGGGAACTCAAAATTGCATGAAGTGAAAATATGATCTGCAGACAGCATGTTATAGAGCAGGAGGAGATAAGTAAATTGTACATAGTGCCCTATCTGTAGGCAGCATGTTATAGAGCAGGAGGAGCTGAGCAGATTGTACATAGTGTCCTACCTGCAAGCAGCATGTTATAGAGCAGGAGGAAGTGAGTAGATTGTCCATAGTGACCTATCTGCAGGCAGCATGTTATGGAGCAACAGGAGCTGAGCAGATTATACATAGTGTCCTATTTGCAGGCAGCATGTTATAGAGCAGGAGGAGCTGAGGAGGTTGTACATAGTGACCTATCTGTAGGCAGTATATTATAGAGCAGGAGGAGCAGTGCAGATTGTATATAGCAGTGATGGCGAACCTTTTAGAGGCTGAGTGCCCAAACTGAACCCAAAACCCCCCTTATTTATTGCGAGGTGCCAACCAAAAATTAAAGAAGTAACTTATTGCTCCCTGTTCAATAACTTCATATTGGCCTCCTGAGGACATCAACACAGTAGAAAGATGGAAAATTTTCAGAATTTTAGCTTCTTTCAAGTGTCCCTCCTTACACAGAGAATCGTGGGGCCAGCAGGAGGTCCTCCAAAGATGATTCAACCCTTTCTACTCATTCTCCCTCTTCCTACAATCCCAAGTAGCGAAGTAAGTATCAAAATATGACTGAAAGCAGCATCTTTTAAGTTGTTTGGAACTGCAGGAAGATTCTTTGATTCCTGTCTGGTGTGCTGGGGCAATGGCCCGGGTGCCCACAGAAAGGGCTCAGAGTGCCGCCTCTGGCACCAGTGCCATAGGTTCGCCACCACTGGTATATAGTGTCCCATTTGCAGGCAACAGATTATACAAAGTATCCTACCTACAAGCAGCATAATAAAGAGCAGAATGGACTGAATACATTGTACATAGTGTCCTATCTACAGGCAGAATGTTATAGAGCAGGAGGAGCTGAGCATATTGTACATAGTGTCCTATATGCATGCAGCATGTTATAGAGCACCAGGAGCTGATCAGACTGTATATTGTATTCTATCTACAAGCAGCATGTTATGGAGCTGGAGGAGCTGAGCACATTGTACATAGCGTCCTATATGCAGGCAAAATGTTATAGTGCAAGAGGAGATAAATGGATTGTACTCAGTGTCCTATTTGCAGGCAGCATGTTATAGAGCAGGATGAGCTGAGAAGATGAAGAGCAGAAGGGACTGAGTACATTGCACATAGTAGTGTAGATTTGTACCGTGTTAGCCATGGAGAGCAGAAGAAGAGTGAAGAAATCAGGCGATAGCTTTTTGAGGCTAACTGAGTATATTTGATGGTGGAGCTTTCGAGAATACTAGTTCTCCGTCAGACATGATGTTATGCATGAAACAGAAAATTCACAGCATTTTATACACACTAAACAGTGATCATCAAAGGATATTAAAAAAACCTCTAAAACAACAGATTGATAAAAACAGGGACATCTTATTTACAACAGGATGGCAATAAAAACATTAAAAACCTATAAGGCGAGACACATGAGCCCTGGCTTGTATATAGGGGGACATTAATCATAGTCTGTTAGACTCTTTTGAGTGTTTTTTTGTGCAAAATTCTGGCGCATCTCGTTAATTTGGCGCCATTTTGTTGGCACACGGCAAAGTCTGGCACTTAGTGGTTTTGAGTCCCTGCGCCTTATCTGACATAGTGAGTGCGTCCTATACAGATGTTTGCTCGGCATCTATCACTAATTTGCGCCTAAAAAGGCGCAAAAATGCACCTACTCTGAGCAGGAGCACTTCCAAAAAAACTTCAATTTTCATTACTAAAAACATAGATTTTCGCTTCCCAAATGAAAAAATATCTCTATGCAACATGGAAAATCCTTCAGCTGAGTTTTAAAATGTAAAATTTCTCCAGTAACGACTTCATCACTTTCTATGGGATCATCTCTGGGAGTGATTATTGTCTTATTGTACAGATCTGAGAATATTATCAGACTCCATTTACTGTAAATTATAATAAAAAAGGCAAAGACTCATTTCAGCAAGAATTCCTTTGTTTACATATCTGTAACTTTTAGTCCCCGCATTTGCATCACAATGATAGTTTTTTGGTGCAGAGATGAAGCCCTGAACGTTCTGTCATCTTTTCTCAGTCTCCTTTCTTTATTAGTCACAAATGAGATCTAACAATTTGAGACAAATTTGGCGCAAATTTAGGCGCAAATGAATTGGACATGAGACAATTCCGAAACGCATTTACTAATGCAAAACTAGATCCATCACAAGCCAAAAAAAAAACAGGCACAAAAATAGGTGAACCTGAGACCCCACTATGATTAATGTCCCCCATAGAGTCCTATCTGCAGGCAGCATCTTATAGAGCAGGAGCAGCTGAGCAGGTTGAACATAGTGTCCTGTCTACAGGCAGAATGTTATAGAGCAGGAGGAGCTGAGCAGACGCTGAATAAAGTTTATATTGTGTCTTGTACTGCAGTGAGAGCAACTGTGTGTATAGTGTGAGAAAGTGAGAGGTGTTGTGTGGGAAAACCGCTATCTGTCTTACAGGCAGATGAAATGCATGTGGTAAAAGCCCTGGGTTTGTCTGCAGTAACCCAAGGGTTAATGCAGACATGATAAGCAGGAATAGTCTGTTTTGTCTGTGTTGGCCTAGCTAACACAGACACATTGCCATACCTCCCAACCGTCCCGTTTTGGGCGGGACAGTCCCGTTTTTTAACCCTTGTCCCGCCTGCACGGACCGTTAAGTGAAAGTCCCGGTTTTTTTGCGGTTTCACGGATTTTTCCGTTTTGTCCCGCCCCCGAGTCCCGCCCCCGAGTCCCGCCCCCGTCCTGCTCAGGATACAGAGAAGCCAGGGGGCGGGGTACAGCGTCCTCCTCCTCTCCAGCTCCCGGGCTGTCTGCTGCAGAGTCGGCACCTCCCCCATCCCCTCCCCTGGGAGGCAGAGCCCTCCCTGTCCTCAGGCTGCCACTTGCAGGCACATGGATGGATGGATGGATGGAGCAGTGCAGAGTGTCATGTTCTCTGCACTGCCCCTGCACAGCAGCCCCAGGGGATCATCCTCCGTGCAGGCAGGAACTCTCCAGCACTGCTACATCAATGGCTCCCTGCCCCCACCTCCTCCTGCTCCTCACTGAAGTTCGTCTGATGAAGCAGAGCCGAGTGTGTGCAGCTGCTGCAGTGTGATAACAGGTACTCTACAGTGACTGCAGGCAGCAGCTAAAGGGTTAAACACTTTCCTCCATAGACCCCCTGCCCCCATCCCTAACCCCCCCAGTGCCCTTCTATTCTGCTTTTATTGTACCATATACTTAATCCCTTAACCCCTTAAGGACGCAGGGTTTTTCTCTCATTTCTCGCTCTCCAACTTCAAAAATCCATAACTTTTTCATTTTTCCGTGTACAGAGCTGTGTGAGGGCTTATTTTGTGCGTAACAAATTTTACTTTCCCGTAATGTTATTTATTTTAACATGCCGTGTACTGCGAAGCTGCAAAAAATTCCAAATGTGGAAAAAAATTTTTAAAAAACCGCACGTGTCACGTTCTTGTGGGCTCAGTTTTTTCGACTTTGACTGTGCACTCAAAATAACACCTCAGCTTTATTCTTTGGTTTGGTGCGATCGCGGTGATACCGGATTTATAGGTTTTATTGTGTTTTAATACATTTTCAAAAATTAAACGCATGTGTGCAAAAAAAAAAAAAAAAAATTTTTGCCATCTTCTGACGCTAATAACTTTTTCATATTTCGGTGCACGGAGCTGGGGGTGGGGTCATTTTTGGCGAAATGAGCCGACGTTTTCATTGCTACCATTTTGAGGTCTGTGCGACATTTTGATCATTTTTAATTTCATTTTTTATGTGATGTAAAAAGGTGTAAAAGTCGCATTTCGGACATTTGGGCGCCATTTCCCGCCTCGGAGGTCACCGCCGCCCGTAACCGTTTTTATATTTTGATAGATCGGGCATTTTGGGACGCGGCGATACCTAATATGTTTGTGATCTTTACTGTTTATTATGTTTTATATCCGTTCTAGGGAAAGGGAGGTGATTAGAATTTTTAATATTTTATAAATTTTTTTTATTTTTAAAACCTGTTTTTTCTTTTTTTTCCACTATTTCTTAGACCATCTACGGTACATTAACCCTAGATGGTCAGATCGCTCCTACCATATACTGCAATACTTCTGGCTCATTGTAACGAACCTGCAGAAGCCATGTAGCCTCGTGTCAAAAGAAGACCCGAGGCTACCACGGCAAACGATCGCCGCCCCCGATGACGTTCGGGGGCACAGCGATCGTAAAAAAGACTTTGCCGGCGACAATGACCGACTGCGGTTATTAGCGGTGGGGGTTTTCTGCAACATGCAAAACCCCCCACCTTGTATGAAGAAGACTCAGCCCGTGAGCCCTCTTCATACACTCCTTATACTCTCTGCGCCGTAGAGCTACGGCGCAGAGCGTTAAGGGGTTAAAGGGGTTTTCCCACAAATACAAGTTAGGCCCTATCCATAGGACAGGGCTTAACCTGCTGATGTGTGGGGGTTTCAGTGATGTGACCCCCATAGATCATGAAAACAAGGGGTCTGTTGGGGTCCACATAAGGTCCATGTCATCGCTCTATGACGGTAATGGAGCAGAATGGTCATACACGGCCGCCTGCTCCATTACTCTGACGGAACAATTTTTGCGTTTCCATATTTCACTCCCCACTTTCAAAAATCAATAACTTTTTTATTTTTCCACGTACAGAGCTGTGTGCGGCCTGTTTCTGCGTAACAAATTATACTTCCTAGTGACAGTATTAAATATTCCAGGCCCTGTACTGGGAAGCGGGAAGGAAAATATCAAATGTGTTTTTTATGGCTTTCACTGCGCGCTCAATAGGACTCCTCCCCTTTACTGCGCTCCATAGGACCCCTCCCCTTTACTGCGCTCCATAGGACCCCTCCCCTTTACTGCGCTCCATAGGACCCCTCCCCTTTACTGCGCTCCATAGGACCCCTCCCCTTTACTGCGACAACGAGCATGTCCCCCCCCTAGACAACGAGGATTTCCCCCCCTAGACAACGAGCATTTCCCCCTGCTAGACAACGAGCATGTCTCCCCCTGACCCCTAGACAACGAGCATGTCCCCCCCCAAGACAACGAGCATGCCCCCCCCCTAGACAACGAGCATGTCCCCCCCCCAGACAACGAGCATTCCCCCCCCTAGACAACGAGCATGTCTCCCCCCGACTCCTAGACAACGAGCATGTCCCCCCCCCTAGACAACTAGCATTCCCCCCCCCCCCTAGACAACGAGCATGTCTACCCCTGACCCCTAGACAACGAGCATGTCCTCCCCTGTGGCTGCGTGCCCTTTTTTGTGTGTTTGTGTTATTTTTGTCTTCCAGGACCGTGCCTGCTGTGGACTGCTTCGGATTCGAAGGATTACGTCTATGACCGACATTTCTAACAAATAAAATGGTCAACGAGGGTGTGTCTGCGTCTTTTGTTCAATAAAATTTTCTGAAAACGGTGTGATTATTTATTTTTTTGCGACACTCTTCATAGTTTGCCGTAGTAGTGGTGCCGGCTAGGTGACGGTGCTCATTACTAAGGGCTGGCCTTAGTGTTTGCCTTAATTTTTTTGGCAAATTTACACTAACGCCCATACCATTACCCCGGTACCCACCGCCACCAGGGGTGCCGGGAAGAGCCGGGTACAAACCAGTACCTGACCGTCTATAGATGGTCAGGTAGTGGGGCGGCTGCAGGCTGTTATTGTTGCGCTGGGATAGCCCCCTAACAGTGGCCTATCCCAGCTCAGTAATAGCAGGCTGCTGCTGCTTTTTTGTATCTGGCTGATTTGAACAATAGGGGGCACCCCATGCCGTTTTTCCCCCCCATTTTTTTGTAAAAATGGGGGAAACAGCCTGGGAGCCCCCTTTAAAGGGGGGACCCCACGCATATTTTTGTCAAAAATTTGAAGAAAAAACGGCATGGGGTGCCCCTATTTTTCAAATCAGCCTGATACAAAAAAGCAGCAGCAGCCTGCCATTACTGAGCTGGGATAGGTCACTGTTAGGGGGCTATTCCAGCGCAACAATAACAGCCTGCAGCCGCCCCACTACCTGACCATCTATAGACGGTCAGGTACTGGTTTGTACCCGGCTCTTCCCGGCACCCCTGGTGGCGGTGGGTACCGGGGTAATGGTATGGGCGTTAGTGTGAATTTGCCAAAAAAATTAAGGCAAACACTAAGGCCAGCCCTTAGTAATGAGCACCGTCACCTAGCCGGCACCACTACTACGGCAAACTATGAAGAGTGTCGCAAAAAAATAAATAATCACACCGTTTTCAGAAAATTTTATTGAACAAAAAACGCAGACACACCCTCGTTGACCATTTTATTTGTTAGAACTGTCGGTCATCGATGTAATCCTTCGAATCGGAAGCAGTCCACAGCAGGCACGGTCCTGGAAGACAAAAATAACACAAACACACAAAAAAGGGCACGCAGCCACAGGGGGGGACAGGCTCGTTGTCTAGGTGGGGGACATGCTCGTTGTCTAGGGGGGGGGGACATGCTCGTTGTCTAGGGGGGGACATGGTCGTTGTCTAGGTGGGGGTACATTCTCGTTGTCTAGGTGGGGGTACATGCTCGTTGTCTAGGGGGGGGTACATGCTCGTTGTCTAGGGGGGGGCATGCTCGTTGTCTAGGGGACATGCTCGTTGTCTAGGGGGGGCATGCTTGTTGTCTAGGGGGGGCATGCTCGTTGTCTGGGGGGGACATGCTCGTTGTCTAGGGGGGGGCATGCTCGTTGTCTGGGGGCGGACATGCCCGTTGTCTGGGGGGGACATGCTCGTTGTCTGGGGGGGACATGCTCGTTGTCTAGGGGGGGGCATGCTCGTTGTCTAGGGGGGGGCATGCTCGTTGTCTGGGGGCGGACATGCCCGTTGTCTGGGGGGGACATGCTCGTTGTCTAGGGGAGGACATGCTCGTTGTCTAGGAGGGCATGCTCGTTGTCTAGGGGGAGTGGAATATGCCCCCCAATTATATACATAAATATACATTGGTGCCAGTGGATGCGTTGAAGGTATGAGCAGTGGCGTGGCCAGGGGGTGTGGTTAGGGGGCGTGGCTAGGGTGTGGCTTCTGTGGGTAAAAAAATCGCCGCGGCGCGCTTCGCGCGCCGCCATTTTGTCCCTCTTTCTCCTCCACAAAAGTTGGGAGGTATGCATTGGTAATGTCCGTACTGGGCCTGCTTATTATGGAGTAGGGGTAGGCTGGTAGTGGGACTCCTACTCCACCCGGGCTTCGGTCCTGGGCTTTTGTATAGCCCACAGGTGCAGGTCACAGGCCTCGTTAGGGCCTGATTTAGTCTGCAGGCCAGAAGCAGTAGGAGAGGCTCTACCTACAGAGCTGAAAGCGAGATTGCATTCTGACAGCAAAGGTAACTGAGGGTCTCCTGTCTTGCTGTTGGCCAAGAGCGGGTGCCAGGCAGCCTGGTACCCGAATAGCTAGGGTCCGTCAAATGTGTTAGACAGCGCCTAGCCGGGCAGGAATTACTTTTGTAACGTTTTTGCATGTGCCTAAGCCAAGGCTGAATTTGTGTTCTGTTTTGCAAGTGTGAATAAAACACTTAAGTTGGACTTTAAACCGGCGTGTGTCCCTGCTTCCTGCACTGCTACCAGTCAACTACCACAGCAATTCCCCACAATTGATATATCATCTTCTATTGCGGTGACATCAACAGGATTTTATTTGTTTTTAATCTTTTTTATAATTTATTTCTTAAATAAACTTAAAGTACTCGCTCTACACCATTTTGGCAGCGCAATAGCCCTGTTATTACCCCCATTTTGCAGCCTTCATCCCCTTACTTTCCTCCCTATTTTACAGCCATATTTGGGTCAGAAAATTTAGGCCCACATTGATTTCAATTAGCTTTGGGTTTGAGTTTGGTTAAAATTCAGGTTCCCGAACCAAACTTTGTTTGAAACTATTGAACCTGAACTTTGACGGGTCATGCTAAACTTTTGTGCCTGATCATTGGCACAAAAGTTTACATTAAAAAAGTTCCCTTGTTTTAGCTTCTTGTCTTTGTAGATGAAAATAAAAATCCCACAATTGTTTCATTCTTGAGTGCCTAAAAATATACAAAAGTTTAGAAATTAGATCTGTGAAACATGAAGGCACCATAGAAATTTAGGTTTATTTATGTATCTGAAAATACTGCCAATTTAAATTACAAAGTTCTACTTTCCAATTGCTCCTAAGGGCCCAAAATCGTCTGATTGTTAGGTGAGTAAAAATGGGACAAACTGATTCCTAGACACAAAAAAGTAAACCCTCATTTATCTGTTGAAAAAAGTAAAAAATTAACTTGCATTTTTTTATTTAATTAAAATGTAAATGTTTTTCAGTTTGGCTTGAAAAAAAATTGGTGGCTACAGTCTTTAGTAGTCAATCTTTCAGTCTCCTTCCAGTGCTCCTCCAGACAGGCCCTGAGGGGTTCGGCTCGGATCTGTTTGTATCTCTCAGTACAAGGGGAAGGAATGTGGTGCGGATCGGTTGTGACTGATGGCTGATCAGACTTTACAAAACTGTACATGTCTTCTTAAAGTGACTTGTTAAGCTACGTCCTTCAATCGTCTTTTGAAAACCCTCCAAACTGACTTGTAGTGTAATTGCTGCGGTGATGGCTACTTGTCATAGATTCCATCTATCAGCCACCCTCGCTCACACGATCAGATAACACGCTGAGCCCACAGGATGTAAGTGGCTAAAATTTCTATGATGTTTGGTTTTTAATGGATCAAGATGACAATAGTCCAGCCTTCGACAATCGGGATAGATCATTGAGGATGCTCTCCTTACTAATACTCTGTTTTGGGAATATCAAACACATTCGGAGCTCTTACTAAGACTTCAGGTGTTGAGTGTATTTACTTTGCTTGTTCTTTGACTTAGAGGCTGTCATGTTGATGTGCAGAGTTAAGTCCTCTGTATGGACATGAGACAACCACTTTAATACGAGAGGTAGCAAGAGCACCAAAAATATCCAGTAAGAAACAACAACATAGGGGCACATTTACTTACCCGGTCCTGTCGTGATCCCCAATCCGGACAGTCTGACGAAGATGAAGTCCGACGCGATTCACTAAGATCGTGCACCTGATATCCTGCATGTGTCGCTTCCCCGCTCAAGTCCGAGGGAGTTCACCTTCTTCTTCCTGGTGCATGTAAGTGCTTGGCTTGCGACACAATTTGAGTTGTTAAATCCCGCGCGTTGTCCAAATCCGTCGGATCGTCCGACAGCCTGCCCCGATTTGTGTCAGGTGAAAGCCGGCGGCGATGCACCAAAATCCGATCGCGTGCGCCAAAAATCCCAGTTAAATGCGTTGCAAAATGGAAAAATTTGGGAAACCCGACGAAGATGCGTTCTGCTGACCCTCGGTAAATGTACCCATAATGTCCTTGGTTGTCACCAACTAAATTCCATTGAAGTAGTGTTAGGCACCTATGCACCTTCAACAGCCTGACTGGTGGGAGTGCAAAAAGTCATATCCCCACCATTGACTATAGTTCTCTCTTAATGAAAAGCCATCAATATTCTAATTCCAGAAACAACTTTAGATGCATTGACCAAGAAAGACCAATGATCTCATATCCACAAATGAGGTGATGAAATGTTTCATCATGGGCATCCCACAGATTGAGGAGTAGTGAATTATAACATAGGCGGTTTGGGCGGTAGCCCAGGGCCCAAACCTTCCAGGGGGCCCATGGCCACCCAAACAACCTACACAATTTTAAACTGAGAAGGATCTTCACCTATGATATCCTTTTACATCTGTTTCTGATCTCAATACACATGTACACAAAAGCCATTTCAGGAATTTTGAAGGTCCTCCAAAGGTCCTGAATCCACAGATTGAAAGCAGGTGAAAGGGAGGCATCCTCCATTCCCCATAAAGCTGGTATCATATGTAGGAAGTGAAATCCGGACTTGAAGGGGCTATGATATTCATAAAGTCCAGGGCCCATGGGTCCTAATCCTATCTTGGTGGCCCTTCTAAATAGAGCAACCATCAAGTATCCACTATTCTTGGGATCACTGGGGTCTCCTGTAGAAAGTTCTTTTTGTGGTACATCCCCTCTAAGTTGTTAAACGCAATTCATAATTCAACATCCAAACCCCATCCAAAAAGTCCACGAATTTCTGAAATGGACCGCCATAAATTTCAAAAAGTTTGGGTACCAACATAGATAGCATACATTCAAATACACTGACTAGAATATTTTGTCTTTTCACTTTTGGCACATATTTACAGATTTTATATATGTAGATTTGTGTCTTCAGGCTCCTGGGGGATGTAGTTGTTGATAAATTCCTCGAATAACTTTCTGTTTAATTTAACAATCACCAATTGTCTAAGATTGTAATGTTCCTTGTGATTTATGTAATCCATGGAGAAGCTTAATTTTGTCAGGTTTCTTCCCGGAGCTTTTCTGTCAATGTGTCACTCATCCGGTAGTACTCAATTAAGTTCTAAAACTCAGACTAAATTACTATAATGAATGGGAATTTATCTTATAGGGCAAATCCCAAGTAATCTCCATTATTTTTCCACTTACGTATCCCAATGTTCTGTATTACATCAGTGACAGTTATCGTAGACCTAGAGCAATGTTCCCCCCTTTGTAAAATTGTATTCACAAATGTAGATTTTCATACAATCTGAAGAGTAACTAAACTCTGGAAAGTCTCTTGGCTACTTCCGCACCATTTATGGGTGGACAAAAATTCTTATCAAGTCCATAAAAAAGATATGTACCGATCCCGGACTTCACACTAATTATACTCAACTACTTTCTCTCTGCAGCCCAAGAATCTCTCTACTTCCGCCGTTCACACCGTCCTTCTTTTCATTATACTGCTGCTACTTACTCCTATGATAGTGACACTCTGGAGCAGTGGTGGCCAAACTTTTAGAGACTGAGTGCCCAAACAAGAATTAAAACCTACTTATATATTGCCAAGTGCCAACATGACAATTTAAGTAGTAACTTATTGCTCCTTGCTCAGTTAAACTTTTCAATCGTTTCGGCATCCCAAGGACAATAAATACAGTAGAATGAAAGAATATTATTGTAGCGTCCCCTGAACATGAAGAATAGTGGGTTCTGGAGCAAGATCTCTAATGATAATCTAGCTCTGACCACACCACCAAACTCTGCCTGTAGTACAAGGCAGCCAAGGATGTTTTACTTTGAAATGGTGCCGAGTGTGGCACGTTCTGGGCTGCCTGGGACTGCAGGTGGAGAATAATAAATTGCTGCACCATCCCCCAGCTGCTGTGTATGAGTGATCCAGCTCAGGTTGATTAGTCGTGTCTTGACTAATTTGTAATTAGAAGTTCCCGTAATGTGCTTATCTAGGCAGCCAACCTGACCCAGCTTTCCCAAGTTTGCAAAATGGATGATATACTATATGTATGCCATGGGTGCTCCTGCGTCCCATGTCACGGGTCGCAGGTGCACCCATGCTCCTTTCCGATCCCCAGTGTCCCCCCAGGATGTCTTACCTATCCACAGTCCTGCTGTGTCTCTGGCGGTTTGGCGCATGCACTGGCTCTTGGAGATTTAAAGATTTAAAGGGCCAGAGCACCATCAATTGGTGCTGGCCACCTGGTACTTGATAAATTGCCAGCCTCTTCCCTTATGCCCCACCAGATCTTTGGGCTCTGTGCCTGAGAGAAAGCTGTGTTCATTGCCCTTTGCGTTTAGACCTCGATTCCGTTACTGACTTCGCTCCTGCTCTGCCTGTCCTGACCTTCCGCTATATCCTGACTCTGATCCCGTGCTGCCTGTCCCTGACTTCGTCACTGCCTCACGATTCTGTACCTGGCCACCACCGCGGACAAAGTTGTGCCTGTGGAGCGACCTGGTGGTACCACACCCCAGCAAGTCCAACCCACTTTGTTGCCGGCTCTGGTGCCACTTAGACTCCGCTCCCAGGTGTTGCCTTATGTTATCGTCCACGGTTGTTCAGTGGGTCCACTACCCCTGAATCCTGACAATGCAGTAGTGCAACTAATATACAATTTCATGTTGTGTGCATTCCCTTAAGTATTTTATATCATACTCTACTAACTATCCTTTGATTGCATTTTGTGACCACATTTATGGTGATCAACTATGACCCATCGCTTAGTACTTACTCAAGTGATCTGGTGCTACCAATTGTTAAATACATAGTGCTTTATGTGTCTTCTAGTGGCACTTTTTGGCAAATACATATGATATCTGTTGAAATTCAGCCCTTGGTTCGACCATTGACAGGTTACAAACTGCAGGAATAAAAAGAAGGAACTTCAAAGAAATGGACATATTTCTATAAGTAATCTCAGCTCGCAATCGCTCTATTCCCGCCATCATTCATCTTTATGGATTTACCAGAAATGTGTTTATGAATTACCTGTCAGATCTGTAGAATTATATAGAATACACGGATCTGTGTAGCTTATTAATGTCATCTGTACCACTAATACAATTTTATCTCCGCTGATGTAAATCGTTCATGTAAGTATTTTCGCCACTTAGAAGTCTAGGGAGGTCATGCATGGACGTAAGCTTGACGTAGATCTGATAAATTTTGCATGTACAAAAGGGGTAACAGATGTAGGAGAAAAAAACTATCTGGGCAAAGAAATGCTGCTGTTGATATGTGATAAAAGTCAAAATATTTTGTCTGACAATTACTTTCCAGAGATTTTACAGGATTTGAGTCAAAACTTGAAAGCGAGATAAAGAAAATCGTAATTATTATCATCTAGTAATGTAGTCTCCAATCTGTGGCTATCGGGCTGTCGAGAACTGAAACCCATCAACATGCCCTGAGATGGTCAGGTCCGGCTGAGAGTTGTAGTAACCCAACATCTGGAGAGCCTTAGGTCTACAACATCCATAAATAATGTGCTCTTCAAGTCTTCTCCAGTGTTTAAAGAATTGGTTTGTGGATTTGAAGATATCCATCATTGAGTTTGGTGTGGAAGAACTTGACGGTCTGAATAGATCCCTGACCTCAGCGATATCCAACATCTTAAAGTCTTAGATCTGAAACACCTATAAATAACCTGACTCTCCAAGTCTTCATCACTGTTGTGAGAATTGGTTTGAGGTTTTGAAGATATCCATCATTGAGTTTGTTGTAAAAAAAAAAACTTGACCAAATAGAGCCCTGACCTCAACCCTATCCAACATCTTTGGGATGAACTAAAAACGGAAAGTATAAACCAGTTCCTCTTATCCAAAATCATTGTCTGACCTTATAAATGCTCTTCTGGTCAAATTCTTGGCCTTATGAGAAGAATTGAAGCTGTTATAGCGGCAAACGGGGAAAGCCAATATATTCATTATGGATTTATAAAAAGCTGAATGGATAAATGTGAGATAGATAAACAGTTTCAAAGTAGACTACTTCAAAAGAGAAAGTATCTGAAGCACAGCAGAATCACAAAATAACAGTTCCAATGGATCCACCAGTAGAAGGCATCAAAGGGCAAAAACAGTGAAGTAGCTAGTCAATATGTAAAGAATCCTCGGTGGTGCTCAACTTTTCAAGAGGGAGATGCAAATGCACATAACCAAGGCAAAAGCAGTGGCACTCACCGGTCGAATGAAAGATGAGTGAACTTTATTGTTCCATGTGGCAGTGCGGGGAGGACGCCAACCACGGCAGGCAAAGTAGACTACATAACCTCTAATAATTTTGAAAAAACCAAACTTGCCTTACCGATTGCCACCTGTTGCTACTCCATTCCCGGTGCTGCCTTCTCCCTTGCTGTTCTGCACTTCCAGAAAGTACAAAGTGATGGAGTTCTTATCTTTATACCAGGGGCCGTGCACTAGATAAGTAAAAAAAACTTTTAACCTTAAGCCTTCACATTTTTTCTGTCGGCTAATATTAGTGTTGATATAAAGGAATCTATTGCTGATATGTTACATACTTTCCTCCTTCTCTCTTAGATGATCTGTATTCTGCCGACAAGTCACAGAACTCCAGAGATTCTGTTTCTCATTATTTTATCTTCCTCTTATTTCCTGATTGTAGATAATTGCGATGATATTAAGAATGATCCTCATGTAAATACATTTATTCCCCCTGATGGTTGCACAAGCCAGTTAGACTTCTGCTGCAGAAGTGGCTGAATAGTCTTTAATGAGGATGATGTCAGTGACCGCTTTCTTATCTCGTTCTCGCATTGAATTGTATTGAATGAGGTAGTTACTTAAATCCTCCAAGTTAGCAGTACTTAAAGGAACACTCCAGTCAAACCTGATTCACTGAACTATACCTTGTGCAGGGCCTAAAGGGAGGAGCATGACTCTAGATTCTAGGAGTACAATGAAAATGAGTCCTGCTCCTCCCTTCAGGCCCTGCACCATGTATTATTCAATGAATTAACTTTGACTGGAGGGCTTTTTAAGGGCAATGTTGGAGAGATACCAACAAGGGTGCCCCAGGAGTGCCATTTGGCATTACGGGGTTGTACCAAAGAAGGTAAAGAAGGCTCTACTTCAATGTTGTCATAAGAAGTATTGATTCTAGTTTGCAAAAAAAAAACTTGGGAAAGAAGATTGTAAACCGGTGATTAGAACGGTGGGATGAAAGTCAATATACTGGGCTCTGGTGGGTTTATATGGGTCTGAAAAAAAATCAAAGGAAAGGGGTAGAAATTGAAGGAACTATCAATATCAGTGGAGGAAGTCTGATGATGTTTTTTCCGAGCAAAAGGTGTTGACCACGATTAATGGTTTTTTTAGTGGTTTTCTTAAAAGAAAAGTTACTTCATACACTTGAGAACTATGTTTATGAAAATGACGACGTGTTCATCAATCCGAAATATACTTCGATATTGGCAAAGATATGCTTCAATGACAACAAAGAAGAGTTGCTGGATTGGCTCATACAGTCCCCAACCCTAAACCCAAGATAACACTTTTGGGTAGAGTTGAAGACCCATGTCAACCAATATGCACCAACATTAGGAACATGTAGAAGAGACCTGGGATCAGAGTTGAGATGTGTTTAAATCTATTTAAAAGCATGCCCAAAAGGATTAAGGCAGATATGAAAACCAAAGGTAGAGGTAATATCTGTGTTGATGTCATCCTCTGTTTGTAAATAACAGCTAAGGATGTGTCATTTTCTTTTACTCTGTCATTGACAGTCCAAACACTGGTTTATTAGTTGTTAGCAGCCTTTATTAATTTCTACAGCACTGTTCTATGGTGAAGCACAAAAATTCTGACAGTTCAGCGCGTCTTCTTAAAGTCATTTATTTATTGCAGTTGATAAAATAGTTAAAAACAACAAATAATTTGCTTGTCACCTGATGAAGTCTCCGATATGGAGCCGAAACGCGTTTTTAACTATTTTATCAACTGCAATAAAAAAACCACTTCAAGAAGACGCGCTGAATTGTCGGAATTTTTTTGCTTCTCCATATTCTATATCCTCCAGTGGGCTATCTCAAGGATTATCTTCTGGAGTCTTCCGACTATAGAGCAGCCCTTCTTTATAATTATTCTACTTGCTTGTTATAAAGTTATTGTCATGCGTGCTCCCGCAATCCCTGTCTCAGATCGCGGGCGCATCCGTGTTCCTCTGTATGCCCCCGCTCCAGCCGCCGATATGGACCCACCTGTCCCGGCTCCTGCTCTCCAGCGGACTGCCGTATGTCTGGAATTTAAAGGGCCAGCGCACCGCTGATTGGTGCGCTGGCTGATTCCATCTCCTTATAATCTGGCACCTCCCTTCCTGTCTCGCCATATCTTTGAGTGCCTACACCATTGAGTCCCGTGTTCCTGTGTGTTCCTGCTCCTGCATCCCTGTGTGTTGCTGCGTTTCTGTGTTTCTGCATCCCGTATGCCTGTGTTCCCGTTCTCATCTGCCTGGACCTCTCGTTACTGACCCCGGATTGGATTTGACCTTGCATCTCTGCCACCTGCCCTGACCCTGTGCCTGAACCTGACCACAAGACTGTCTTCTGTTAAGGTACCTTGGCTGCCACCACAGGCTAGTCGCACCTGTGGAACGACCTGGTGGTACCCTGCCGTAGCAAGTCCATCCCGCTTTGCGGCAGGCTCTGGTGAAGACCAGGTGCCACTTAGACTCAGGTCCCATGTGTCGGCTAGTACCACCTCCCGCAGTAGTCCAGAGGATCCACTGATCCTGACAGTTATCAACAAGGTGAGCACTTTGATCAAACTGCAATACTTCCTTCAATTAAGAGCTAACCTTGAAACTTGCACTTTTAACTTCCCCCTCTGTGAACTACCTACTGCTGTAGTTCCCTAATAGGTAACCCACTGTGATTGACAATGGGGCACATTTACTTACCCGGTCTGAGGAGTTCACCAAGAGTGCATTGTCCGACAATAACGGACTGTGCTGCGATTCACAAAGATCGTTCCCCTGTGTTGCTTCCCCACTCAGGTCCGACAGAGTTCACCTTCTTCTTCCTGGTGCATGTAAAAGCATTGTCTTGTGATACAATTTGAAAGGTAAATCCTGCGCTCAGTCCGAATCAGTCGAATCATCCAACGGCACCCCTCCCCCCCCCCAATTTTTGTCTCATGAAAACCAGCCAGCGCAGACCCCAGTTAAATACCTGTCACAGCCATGCAAAACCCGAAAAGTCCAACAAAAGTGTTCCCATTGACCCTTATAATAATAATTCTTTTTACTCTGTCGTTTTTCAAGTACGCCTTGTCTTCACCTTTGTGCAGTGTGCCTTATGTATCATTGTTTCCCAGATGTCCCGTGAGACTTTTCACTTAGGTTTCACTTTTTAGCACCTTTTTTGGTGCAAATCTGCACCTGGTCCAGGGCAGGTGCAAAGGAAGTTTTTTTTATGGACCCTATTTTAACATGTAAATTGGAATTAATTCACATGCTTTAAAGGTTTAACATTTTGCACAGTAACCTCTTTTGTCAAAATTCTGAAATTTTTGCATTTCAATTTTATTTTTTATTGGTTACTTCAAAGGGTGAGGTCACACGTAGCGGTTTAATTAAATTTTTAATGCATTTTGAAACCTATTACAACAGCTGAGGAGACGTGATTTCCCTAATTTCATTACTGTTAACATTTGCGTTTACACGCCACGTTGCATGTGTTAACATTGTTTTTGGTAAATTCAAATGCTAACAGTAATGTAATTAGGAAAATCACCTCCTCAGCTGTTGTAATAGGTTTCAAAATGCATTTAAAACGCAACATGTTAAATCCCAAATTAACAATAGTGTCCACTCCTGTATATAACTCCTCACATGGCTTGTATCCTCTCCTGTATATAACCCCCTCACATGGCTTGTATCCTCTCCTGTATATAACCCCCTCACATGGCTTGTATCCTCTCCTGTATATAACCCCTCACGTGGCTTGTATCCTCTCCTGTATATAACCCCCTCACATGGCTTGTATCCTCTCCTGTATATAACTCCTCACATGGCTTGTATCCTCTCCTGTATATAACCCCTCACATGGCTTGTGTCCACTCCTGTATATAACCCCTCACATGGCCTGTATCCTCTCCTGTATATAACCCCCTCACATGGCTTGTGTCCACTCCTGTATATAACCCCTCACGTGGCTTGTGTCCTCTCGTGTATATAACCCCCTCACATGGCTTGTATCCTCTCCTGTATATAACCCCTCACATGGCTTGTATCCTCTCCTGTATATAACCCCTCACATGGCTTGTGTCCACTCCTGTATATAACCCCTCACATGGCTTGTATCCTCTCCTGTATATAACCCCTCACATGGCTTGTATACTCTCCTGTATATAACCCCTCACATGGCTTGTATCCACTCCTGTATATAACCCCTCACATGGCTTGTATCCTCTCCTGTATATAACCCCTCACATGGCTTGTATCCACTCCTGTATATACCCCCTCACATGGCCTGTGTCCTCTCGTGTATATAACCCCCTCACATGGCTTGTATCCTCTCCTGTATATAACCCCTCACATGGCTTGTATCCTCTCCTGTATATAACCCCTCACATGGCATGTGTCCTCTCCTGTATATAACCCCTCACATGGCATGTGTCCTCTCCTGTATATAACCCCTCACATGGCATGTGTCCTCTCCTGTATATAACCCCTCACATGGCTTGTATCCACTCCTGTATATAACCCCCTCACACGGCTTGTATCCTCTCCTGTATATAACCCCTCACATGGCTTGTATCCTCTCCTGTATATAACCCATCACATGGCTTGTATCCTCTCCTGTATATAACCCCCTCACATGGCTAGTATCCTCTCCTGTATATACCCCCCTCACATGGCTTGTGTCCTCTCCTGTATATAACCCCTCACATGGCTTGTTTCCTCTCCTGTATATAACCCCCTCACATGGCTTGTATCCTCTCCTGTATATAACCCCTCACATGGCCTTTATCCTCTCCTGTATATAACCCCCTCACATGGCTTGTGTCCTTCCCTGTATATTACCCCTCGCATGGCTTGTGTCCTCTCCTGTATATAACCCCCTCACATGGCTTGTTTCCTCTCCTGTATATAACCCCCTCACATGGCTTGTATCCTCTCCTGTATATAACTCCCTCACGTGGCTTGTGTCCTCTCCTGTATATAACCCCTCACATGGCTTGTGTCCTCTCCTCTATATAACCCCCTCACGTGGCTTGTTTCCTCTCCTGTATATAACCCCCTCACGTGGCTTGTGTCCTCTGCTGTATATAACCCCTCACGTGGCTTGTATTCTCTCCTGTATATAACCCCTCACATGGCCTGTATCCTCTCCTGTATATAACCCCCTCACATGGCCTGTGTCCTCTCGTGTATATAACCCCCTCACATGGCTTGTATCCTCTCCTGTATATAACCCCTCACATGGCTTGTATCCTCTCCTGTATATAACCCCTCACATGGCATGTGTCCTCTCCTGTATATAACCCCTCACATGGCATGTGTCCTCTCCTGTATATAACCCCTCACATGGCATGTGTCCTCTCCTGTATATAACCCCTCACATGGCTTGTATCCACTCCTGTATATAACCCCCTCACACGGCTTGTATCCTCTCCTGTATATAACCCCTCACATGGCTTGTATCCTCTCCTGTATATAACCCATCACATGGCTTGTATCCTCTCCTGTATATAACCCCCTCACATGGCTAGTATCCTCTCCTGTATATACCCCCCTCACATGGCTTGTGTCCTCTCCTGTATATAACCCCTCACATGGCTTGTGTCCTCTCCTGTATATAACCCCCTCACGTGGCTTGTTTCCTCTCCTGTATATAACCCCCTCACATGGCTTGTATCCTCTCCTGTATATAACCCCTCACATGGCCTTTATCCTCTCCTGTATATAACCCCCTCACATGGCTTGTGTCCTTCCCTGTATATTACCCCTCACATGGCTTGTGTCCTCTCCTGTATATAACCCCCTCACATGGCTTGTTTCCTCTCCTGTATATAACCCCCTCACATGGCTTGTATCCTCTCCTGTATATAACTCCCTCACGTGGCTTGTGTCCTCTCCTGTATATAACCCCTCACATGGCTTGTGTCCTCTCCTCTATATAACCCCCTCACGTGGCTTGTTTCCTCTCCTGTATATAACCCCCTCACGTGGCTTGTGTCCTCTGCTGTATATAACCCCTCACGTGGCTTGTATTCTCTCCTGTATATAACCCCTCACATGGCCTGTATCCTCTCCTGTATATAACCCCCTCACGTGGCTTGTATTCTCTCCTGTATATAACCCCTCACATGGCCTGTATCCTCTCCTGTATATAACCCCCTCACATGGCTTGTGTCCTTCCCTGTATATTACCCCTCACATGGCTTGTGTCCTCTCCTGTATATAACCCCCTCACATGGCTTGTTTCCTCTCCTGTATATAACCCCCTCACATGGCTTGTATCCTCTCCTGTATATAACTCCCTCACGTGGCTTGTGTCCTCTCCTGTATATAACCCCTCACGTGACTTGTGTCCTCTCCTGTATATAAACCCCTCACGTGACTTGTGTCCTCTCCTGTATATAAACCCCTCACATGGCTTGTGTTCTCTCCTGTATATAACCCCCTCACGTGACTTGTGTCCATGTGTATTTGAGACATTTGCAACAAAGTCTCAAAAAGAAGCCAAAATTTGCACCTGCCAGGATAGAAAAAACTGAACATGTATCACAAGTAAAAAGACAGGATCATAAGGTGCAAAAACTAGCTGCCAAAAGTCTCTAAAATTCACCTCAGAGACAAAACTATGATACATGTGCCCCAATGTGTCTCTCCACTCTCATTGCTACCCTATTCAATGTCAGAGATCTGATCCAATTGGCCTTCTGGATCAGGTATATTGTATTTCATATAAGGTTCTGTGGACCAGTGCTCTTTGTCTGTCATGATCTTGTACTTGACTCACTGGGGGTCATTTACTAAGGGCCCGATTCGCGTTTTCCCGACGTGTTACCCGAATATTTCCGATTTGCGCCGGTTGTACCTGAATTGCCCCGGGATTTTGGCGCACGCGATCGGATTGTGGCGCATCGGCGCCGGCATGCGCGCGACGGAAATCGGGGGGCGTGGCCGAACGAAAACCCGACGTATTCGGAAAAACCGCCGCATTTAAGAACCGAAAATGTGTCGCTCGGGACCCGCTTACCTTCACTCAGACGGCCTCGGTGAATTCCGGCGCATTAAAATGCTTTTCAGCGCAGCAGCGCCACCTGGTGGACGGCGGAGGAACTACCTTATTAAATCCCGGCCGGACCCGAATCCAGTGCAGAGAACGCGCCGCTGGATCGCGACTGGACCGGGTAAGTAAATGTGCCCCACTGTGTTTATTCTGTCATTCTGTATTCTGGTAACTTTGACCCTATGCCTATATTCTTGACTATCTATTTGCCTTGTGATTTTGAACACTTTAACTTACAAAAGTTAGTTCTAAACAGTTTTTTTGTGACATGTTGTACTTCATGTTAGTGGTAAATATGTTTTGTGTTTATTTATTAAAAAAAGAGGTACAGTTTAAAATGTCTTTATATTTTATCATGACACCACGCGAATTTTGGGGGATCAGTTTTGTTTTTAATGAGCTTTAATGTAACATATTAGTTTGCACCCCTCAAACTATTAGAAAGAGCCACTAGCCTTGGTGAAAATATATTAACTTTCTTTGTGGAATTGAAAAAAAACATCAATTCTTATATTTCTGACCTTTATTTTTCCCTGTTTTCACTGTATACCCTAAGTCAGTGATGGCAAATCTATTGGAGACAGAGTGCCAAAACTACATCCAAACCCCACTTGTATGTTGCAAAGTGCCAACATGACAATTTAGCTAGTAACTTATTGATCCCTGCTGTATCACAGTTTTTAATTGTATTGGTGTCCTGAGTTCACCAATACAATAGATAGATGATGGAGAAATTTGGATTGTAGCTTCCCTCCAGGGTCCCCTGAGAAGAATCAGGGGACCCAGAGCAGGAGATCAAATGACAATCCATCTCTATCCACACCTTCTCGCTCCTCCTGTATTCCTGGCAGCCAAGGATGTCACTTTAAAATAGCGGTGAGCATGTCCTGGGCTGTCTTGGACCGCAGATGGAAACCTTGAGTCGTATCTGGCACTCTGTGTTGGTTTGAAGGCCTGGGTGCCCACAGAAAGGGCTCTGAGTGCCACCTCTGGCACCCGTGCCATAGGTTCGCCACCACTGCCCTAGGTTATAGGTTATCTTTATTCTTTGGGCTAGTATCATTATGGTGATACCAGATTTCAAAAACTTTTTTCTTCCATTTTACAAATTTTGTTAAATAAAACCAGCTGTGAGGAAAAATCTATAATTTTGTACACGCTTCAATACTAAGCAATTGTCATAAAGAGACACTGGGATAATTAATCAGGGGGAACAATGTGACTCTAGGGCCTGACCGGTACATGGAGTCCCAGTATTCTCCCCCTATCCTGAGTGAAGCTAAAAAAAAACCTGTTAAACCGGACTGAGCTCCAGTACCAAGCTCAACTACAGTCATGTGATTGGTCCTGTGCAGAATGAACAAGAGGACAAGGCCTGCAGGTTGGGAATGATATTGACTAAAATTCCTAGAAGAACCATTATAACGGTTGGGACAACAAGTATAATAATAAACAAAATCACCAGCATTTCTCACCATCTGGTAGAACATCAGACTGATGCTTGGCCCAGATATGCCCTAAGACATGTAAAGACTCCTTTCAATTCCCACCGATGAAAAATTCTTGGTAAACTTTTCAATGTCTATGGGACCCAAGTGATATTATAATGGCCTCTACAATAGAAACACAAATCATTGGCGTAGCGTGAATTCATCCCGGCCACGCTCAGAGGAGAAGGTTATAGTTTAACAGCTCTGCCCATAAACTATCTTAATTTTGCGCATAATCTATGGCAAAATCCATAACATTGTATCTGTGGAGGAATATGGGCGCCAAAGGGAATCGCAGAGGAGCACTGCTTTGTGTTAAAACTATATGAGCTGTGAAAAATGTTATTTTTATCCAGAGGGTAAGAACTGAAACACTTTTGGATTGGTTTACCTGCTGAAATAAATCAGCTCGGGGAATTGGAATGAACTCGTGAGCTGTGGGAAAAACATCTTGTTAACCCAACACAAGGCGTCAGATATTCAGATATGTAAATCCAAATCGAAGAATGAAAAAAAAAAAACGTGAAAAGTTAAACGAAAGTGAATCGTATTCATTGTAACCTTAAATTAGCATTTTTCCTCAGCATCTCCGCATATTTTTCATTCTTTAGGATTTTTAAACAAAAAAAATTGTAGGAATTTGAAATTAAAATTAGAAAACTTAGTAGCAAAAGTTAAATTGATATTTTTTGAAATATATGAACATATAAGATATATAAGATAACATAGAAGTTCCCTTTAATGTCAGAAAACTATTTATAATTGCACAATAGTAATGAAAACATAGAATATTGTTTATAAATGCCCTTTAAGACTATATAATGAATAAGGAGTAGAGTTATTTTTAGTGGGTTATTTTTTGCAGGAAAAATTGTATTTCCTAATTGCACCAAAACAAATGGAACTGTAAAAAGATGAAATTGCACCAATTCCTCCAATTAATATGTTGCAAAATGTACAAAAAATGGATTTTCGAAATAGCTTGACATATTGGGGAACATTTACTGACAACAGTCTGTACTTTGTGCAGTTGCCTGTGTAGTGTGCAGGTGGCACCAGATTCAGGATTTCTGGCGCCCAACAGAGTGCGCCACTATTTTATTGGTGCACCTTTAACATGTGTGCGTTCAACACATATCTTTTGGACTTTGCATGTAAAATCTGGCAACAGGGGGTATCAGCCATTATAGTACGTTTTTTTATTGTTAAGCTATGAAATGCGTTAGCCCATGGAGGTACTACTGGAAGGACAACGTTAATTCTACATAGTTAGTACGGTTGAAAAAAGATATATGTCAAGTTCTACAAAGGAAGCAAAGGGAAGGTATGGGATGACAAAGGGATGTCAGGAAACACAATTCTACATAATACTAAAAAAACATCAATATTATTTTGATGTAAAAAGGCCTCTAGACCTTTCTTGAAGTTCTCTGCTGTCACAGCTGTGATCAGCGCCTGAGCTCAGCTATTCCACAGATTCACACTTCTTACAGTAAAGAAGCCCTGTTGCCTCTGGTGATTAGACCTTGTTTTCTCCAGGCACAGACAGTGCCCCCTTGTCTTTTAATGTAGTTTAACCTGGAACAACTTTCCACCATATTTTTTTGTATGGACCATTTATATATTTATATAAATTACTCATGTACCCCCTTAGTCAGCTCTTTTTGAAACTAAATAAATCTAACTTTTAATCTTTTCTCACTACTGAGACCCTCCATACCCCTATAATTTTTGTGGCTCTACATTGAACCCTCTCCAGCTCCAGGGCATCCTTTCTTTGGACCGGAGCCCAGAACTGGACAGCATATTCCAGGTGAGGCCAAACCAATCCCTTGTACAGTGGTAATATTACATCCCTATCCCGAGAGTCCAGACCAGTTTTGATACATGACAAGATCCTACTGGCTTTATAGGAAAGGGATTCTCAACAAGGGACTCTCCCAGATTTACTCCCCAAAGTACATATGTTGCATGTGGATTATTGGCCCCCAGGTGCATAACATTACATTTATCCACATTGGAACTTATTTGCCAAGTGGAGAACCAAACGCTCAGTTTGTCCAAGTCACCCTGCAGCCTATGAACATCCTCCATAGACTGTATTATTACTACACAGCTTGGTGTCATCTGCAAAAGTAGACCTGGAAAATGGGGACGCAATATGTAGGTCGCACTATTCAATCATTAAAAATGAGGTTTAATGGTCATCGTTTAAAAACCAAAATTGGCTTTTTGCCAATTACGGTTGATCATAGTGGTAGCTTTGAGGTGATCAGGGTTACCCCCATAGAACAAATTCCAAAAGAATCATTCAATAGAGAAGGAATCGGAGGGAATCATACTGGATCTACAAATTAAACACATTGTCCCCAAATGGCTTAAATGAAGTTATTGAATCAGTTTAATACCACCCTTCCATTGGCTTAAGTTAACAACTTTGCAGTTAACACAAATCTATTATATAAAGGTTGAACATTGAAAATATTCCCATTCCCACGATACAGTGCCCACCTACTGTTTGCCGTCCTTCACCAAGGGTCGCAACGTCCATGGAGTCCGCCTTATTGCATCTTGTCCGCTCAGACACGGCCGTTCCTTGCGGGCCCCTTCTATTCTTTTCCTCATTTGACTCTTCTCGCATCTCGCAGACCCATCCTTTTTTTCCCTCATTTGACCCTTGTCACTTTCCGTAGACTCATTCACAGCCCGATGCCTCAGTCTCTGACCAATCTTGGATCTCGAACGCGAGCGCTTCCAATTTCCCGTTGTTTTTACAATAATATCATAGTAATATGGACACACACACATATTTATATGTATTTCTTTTATTTACTTTTAAACATATTCAGCTATTCTACTACATCTTCCGGTAATCCTTATTCATTCATACAATTTATGCAATGTTTATTTATTTACATTTTTTACTCGTGATTTTAATTCTAATGTTACATTTGCTGATAGAATCACCCTGTATACATTTGTATTGAACTATTGTATTTTAACAATCACCTCCTACCGGAGAGATGAACCTTGACCCCCCCCTCCCGGTCACCTGGTCATGATGTCATCGTACCATCCGGTCCCGGCAACTTTTGTTTGTATATATATTTGGAATGTTTTATATATATTTTTATGCCTGATGAAAGCCCCGGTACGGAGCTGAAACGCGTCGCAACATTACCACGATAAAACCTCCATTCTGCCATACAAGGCTATACGCCTTCTTCGATTGATTGAGCGCCGGTCCGCTACTGCCTTCCTTCACTGCGGGATTTTGCACATCTGCAAAAATAGACACAGTGCTATTAATTCCTACCTCTATACCATTAATAAATACATTTATATATCATAGTGTGCCGAGCACAGAACTCTAGGGTCCACCACTTATAACTGGTGACCATTCTGAGTAGGAATCATTGACCACAACTCTCTGGATATGATCTTACAGCCAGTTTTCAATCCAATTGCAAATGATTCTGTCAGGATTGGAGGTAGTGGATCCTCTGAACCACCGCAGACAATGGCGTAAGCTGACACCTAGGACTGGAGTCTAATTGGTACCCGGCTTTAACAAAGCCCGCCGCAAAGCGGGTTGGACTTGCTGCGTCGTTGTAACACCAGGTCATTCCACAGGCGCGACTTTGTCCGAAGTGGCAGCCAAGGCGTAGTACAGAATCGTCAGGCAAACTCGTGGTCGACCCCTAGCCGCTCCTCCAACTAATGGAGCAGATGGCCGCGCATGACTATTCTGCTGCATTAATCTCTATGGCGCTTGCCGGTCGGACCGTTTGTTCTCACGATCTGAGGGGGTCTCAGCACTGAGACCCGAACTGATCAGCCAGTTCGTCCCTCTCCTGTGGATAGGGCCTAACTTACCTTCGTGGCAAAATCCCTTTAATCTCTAAAATGTAAAAAAACTAAAAATTAAATGGCCTAGATGTATTGACCGCTACAATAACGCCTAAAAAAATAAAGAAAAGAAACTAAATTGATAAACACATAAATACTATAACCCACCAATAGGGTAAATGTAATGGAATAATCCTCCCACATTTAGATGTTCCAATAACAACATATAAATCTTCTTATATAATGTTTGTTCCACCCTTATGAATAGGGATGAGTGGACCCAACTGACTTTGGACGGACCTTGAAGAAAAGGGAACACAAACTGTGCACCGGCCTTTAAAGGGTTAACACCCCTGATTGGTTGCTCATCCCCACTTATGAACAATCATACGGTCACTAGAAAATTTGAGCAGTATTAGTAAATGAACAGTAAATGAACTTTTAAGAAATTTTCAATCTTTTTTTATTTTATTTTTTTCCCAAAAAATTATATTATAGAATTAGACATTATAGAATGTGTTATGGGGTGAAATTATTGCACCGTGTGCCTGCAGCGCCACCGCAGGTGACATTTGGAATGACACCGTTAAAATCAATGGACTATCTATGTGATGCACGCTCATGCTGGGCCTCTCCGGCTCTGAGACAAGAGGGGAAAACTTCCCTCCATAAACTCGGATTTTTTTTAATAGGATTTTCTCCACTAGACAATCCCTTCTATATTACTCCTTTCCTCATCTGAGCTTTTTAAAGCTGATTGTAGATAATGACTTTTATATCTTTGTGGTTTTCTTTATATAGTAACTGTTATTATCCACATATCGTATGTATTGTAGATAATATATGTGCTTAGTATTTGTAAGAATATCCAGACACCAGGACCGACCCCTCGCTGTGCATTACAGGCTGGAAGTCATACAGACATTCAATTACGCCCAGCATGTAGTGTGCCAGGACAAATTCACTAATCCTTATCATAGGCGAAATCCTGCTCCGCATCATTTGTATGGAATATGTATAGTAATAACACACAGACTCCTGTTATTCTAGCTGAAAAGTGTTAGGATTTCCCCTAAGAATGAAGTCAAGACAAATACTAATTGTAAGCAAGAAACTGGAAAATATGCAAAGAATTAGACAAAGGAAATTAGTAGATTTTTCAATATTTATTTATTTTTGCAATCAGATATATACTAATTAGATATATACTAAGTGCTATGTACTGTGCTAGAAAATATGTAAAAAAATTAATATAGAAATAAATAGTTAATATAGAAAGAGATATATCAAATATGATTGCCCTGTGTAAATTAATATTTAGTATTTTATTTTCTGTAAAAAAATGAAACTTGAAATTATAAAGACATTTTAAAATGTTTCCAGTTTTTTTAAATATTTAAAATATTATTTACGGTGTTTTCTATATGAATGAGAGAAGGATCAAGTATCATTTTTTTTAAATATTTAAAATATTATTTACGGAATATTATATAAGGTGCATTAAATTACATATTTTTATGATATATTTTTATTATGTTTTAAATATATTTTTTTAAATATAAAAATATTAATATATAATATAAAAATGAGAGAGAAATAAGATATAGAATGTGATTGTCCTGTGTAAAGAAATATTCCCTATTTTATCTTATAATATATGTGTGAACGAGAAGAAAATAGAAGTTTACCGTAATTTTTTAAAAGCGTTTTTACATTTTCCCAATATTTCTTTTTTATTTAATTTTGTAGTTATTTATTTATTTTTTACATTTTTTAAATTTAGTCTTAGTCTTTTTTTTTTTTTTATATATATATAGTCTTAAAACTAATGGTGAAACTTTCGGATGTAGAAATGAATTGACGTTTAAAAAAATTGTAAATAAATGACAATTTATTAAATTATTTCCAAAAAAATTCAACTAAAATACCGCCAGGTCTTTGAGCTATAAAATCTAAATTAAAAAAGAAAGAAAGAAATTTTTTTAAAAAAAAAACTAAAAAAAGAAATATATATATATTATTTATTATGTTTTGTCATGTTTCCGTATCGTTAGCTCATCGATATAAATATCATTTTGCACATTGTGTTATAAATCTGCAGGATGGAAGGGGTTAACAAACAGGTTTAAGCCGGAAAGGAAAGAAGTGGCCCGATGGTCTCTATATAAGACGCTTGAAGGAGATGCAGCCTGGCAGCAGTGAAATGCATGCAGATTAATGGTGAAAAGGCAGTATGTGACAATCTCTCCCTGATTCCAGCGCTCCTGGGTGGGCCCAGTGGTCTTGAATGTCACTTGCTACTTAATCTTGTGTATCTGAAACAGACTGATGTGTTTGGGGTGCCCCACATTCTCTGTATAGACATCAAATGGAAGGACACATAAAAGGGGTCTGGACTGAATTACCTCTTTACGCCTTTTACCGAGCACTTTCAAACTACAAAATAATTAGTGGCCCCCATCAAATAGAAGCATCACCCGTTTCAAGAGGCGGCGGTGATGAGTATTGCCTGCATGTCCCCAGCGCCTCTTTCTCAGAGCACAAGTGGAGGCACTCCTAATCCGCACAAGTCTGCCCATTGTCCACAAGCTTCTGACCATATTTTTGCATCCTTTAGAACTTTGGACAATTGTGTTTTCCTCCATTGTGTCTTCGACAACAAGCTGGTGGGATAACCGAGAGGAAACCCTATCGCTCCTCCACTAGTTGTAGCCACTCCTCAACTTCTTATTTATCACGTTATCGTTGTTTTTTTTTTTTTTTACTTTTATGTTATTTCTAGACCTGACCTTTTATCTAAAGTTTTTTTTTTTTTGTTTTTTTTTGTCCCGCGAATCCTACGAGGCAAGGAAAGTCCTTTATGTGAAGCAGTAAGAGCCCATAGTGTGTCACGGAGACACCTGCCACTTACATCAGTGTTCAGACTTCAAAAGTTTAATGCTTGTGTCAGTCTGCACTGCCCAGAAGATAGGACCTGAATGATGAATCACTGCGGGGTGTTGTGTCACAGTCCGACTTCTGCATTACTGTTTTCTTTTTTCTTCAAATAGAGGGATTCCCAGACATATTACTATTTTTAAAAGGGACAGCTGCTCCGATCTGGCTGACTCGGGTCTGTTTTTAAAGCTAATGTCAAGCCTTCATATTATCATACAATAAAGACACGCGTCTCATGCTGCCTTATGATAAAGCCAGCGGGGTTAGGGGAGAACACAATGGACGCTTATTGTTTGCCGATAGGAATTAACTTTTTTTTTTTTTTACTTGGGAACAAAAAAGAAAATTGTAGGATAGTAATTAATTGTCTGAGCTTTTCCATAAAGTCTCCGGCAGCCCTGAAGCTTCAGGGATCAAAGTCAACACCACCCGATTTTGTTTTTGTAAACTGTATTTATCCAAAAAAAAAATTTTTTTTTTACGGGGCTCTGTACCAAATGCTGATTTATGAGAGCTGACGTTTTTTTAATATTTTAGTTTTTTTTTAAAATATATTAAATAAATGTATCACTGAGCCGCATGCACTGAACTGGTTTACGGCCATATGGTTACCAACTGGGTGAACAAACAACCGCTTTGGCAGCTGGCCAGGAGCACCATTGGTAAGGGGGCCCACTGTCACCCTACAGCCACCAACTATTATACATTGGGGGCAGCATGATGGCTTAGTGGTTACCTGGGGACACTGGGGACCTGGGTTCAAGTCCCAGGGTCAACATCTGCAAAGATATTTGTAAAGCTCTGTGCAGCGCTGCATAACCTTTGTGCGCTATACAAATAAAGGAATTATTATTATAGTATTATTATTAGAGTTTGTATGTTCTCTTTGTGTGTGCATGGGTTTCCTCTGGGTCCTCCGATTTCCTCCCACACTCCAAAACATACTGGTAGGTGGATTCCGTGAGTGGGGAAGACATTCAATTGTATGCCTGTAAGACACACAAGCAATTGATTGCTAGATCAGTGCAGACAAAGATACGTGACCTAATCAGACAGAACCACTAAAGAGCGCCTGGATGTGTCTTTGCCTGCGCTGCTGCCAGAAGCTGAGGGAGAATAAGAATCCTCAGGGAGCACCAAAGGTAAGTACTGAGTTTTTATTTAATATGATCAGTGGCCCTTTGGCCATATGTGAATACTTAGTGGAGGCTGCTGCTGGACAGTTAATTACTGAGGGGAGGTTGCTGGGTATTTAATTGCTGAGGGGGAGGCTGCTGAAAAATTAATCAATGCTGAGGAGGCTGCTTGATTATTACTGTGGGAGGCTGCTGGACAATTAATTACTGAGAGGTGGTTTCTGGGCATTTCCTTACTTAAAGGACACCTGTCATCAGGTCTGTGTCACTTGTCCCGTCACCTCTACCTGTTGGAGCAGCTCACAAGGATCCCATCCCAGCCTTTATCTATTTATTTCATACATTAATCAGTGTAAAATCATCTATTCTTTATTATGTAAATGAGGCTGGTCACATGGTCAGAGGCAGTGATGTCACCCCTGTTACCCCTCCCCTCTCCTACCCCTGCTCATGTCTGTGTGTAATGTATAGTAAAGATGCTATATGTGTGCTGCATCTGCTGACATGCTGCATCCTCCTAATATACAGGTGAGAGACACAGACATCAGCTACACATGAATCTGACATATTCTGCTGTAACATGGCTGCCTGGAGCTGCTGTATCTCTCCTATACACACACAGGCTGCAGGGGGCGCCAGCACCAGGAAGCACATCATTATACAGCCTCACATCATTATACATGCTGTCAGTCAAGCACTGGGGGTGTGGCTGTGCCTCCCACTCATGAATAGAGTGGACAGCTTGAATATGCTAATGCTTCATTGGACATTTCACAGGTCATTTGCATACAGCTTTAGGACCTCATTGCTTAGGATTACAGGCATGTAGAGGGACAATGAAGGGATAGAGGCAATGCTCTCTAATGGCAGTTTATGGAAATATATTTAGTTTAGGGGGGTTATTTTGCATGACGGGTTCTCTTTAAGGGAGCTGCTGGGCATTGCATTACTGTGGGGAAACTGATGGGTATTACATTACTGAAAGGAGGCTGCTGGGTATTACATTACCGAGGGGAGGATACTTGGCATTGCATTAATGAGGGGAGGATGCTGGGCAATGCATTACTGAGTGGAGGCTGCTGGGCATTGATTACTGAGTACTGAGTATTGCATTACTGAAGTAAAGCTGCTGGGCATTTCAGTACTTTGGGAAGGCTGCTAGACAATTAATTACTGATGGGTGGCTGCTGGGCATTTCCTTACTGAAGGGGGCTGCTTGGCATTGCATTACTGATGGGAAGCTGCTGGGAATTGTCTTATTGAGGGAAAGCTGCTGGGCATTGTCTTACTGAAGGGAGGCTGCTCATATTTTTCTTATTGAGGGGAGGGTGCTGGGCATTTACCAGTAATTAGTGCAGGGTTGCTACTGGACATTTCAGTAATAAGGGTTTGCTGTTGGAATTTTATTATTGAGTGGAGGTTACTGGACATTTCATAAATGAGGGAGGCTGCTGGACATTTTATGGAAGAGAGTAGGCTGATGGAAATTTCATTAGTGAGGGGAGGATGCTGGACAGTATCTATATGGTTTACATGGAGCCTGAGGTTACATGACACTGAGGTCAATGGAACACAGAATGGAGCAGTTTAGGGCTGACTTGTGAGTTCCCCATTCTGCTGAATATCTTGAGACCCCTTGTGATAATATTTATCCCCTTGATAATATCATTTATGACATTTGAAGCCTTTAACAACCACAAATAGATTGTTAGAGGAAAAAAAAGAATGGTGCTCATATCAGGGTAATATCAGGGGCACCTACACCGGTCCTGCACAGGTGCCTGCTACCTGTTGTGCCATATCGGATATATTCTAGTTTAGAATGTCTTTCCTTATTGGGGATAATCTTACATTTTATTATAGAGGTGATACTGAACTGCAACTTGCAAATCTGTAGGCAGCATGTTATAGAGCAGGAGGAGTTGAGCAGATTGTACATAGTGTCCTATCTGCAGGCAGCACATTATAGAGCAGGAGGAGTTGAGCAGATTGTACATAGTGTCCTTTCTGTAGGAAGCATGTTATAGAACAGGAGGAGCTGAGCAGGTTGTACATAGTGTCCTATCTGCAGGCAGCATGTTATAGAACAGGAGGAGCTGAGCAGATTGTACATAGTGTCCTCTCTGCAGGCAGCATGTTATATAGCAGGAGGAGCGGAGCAGATTGTACATAGTGTCCTCTCTGCAGGCAGTATATTATAGAGTAGGAGGAGTTGAGCAGATAGTACATAGTGTCCTCTCTGCAGGCAGCATGTTATAGAGAATGGGGAGCTGAGCAGATTGTATATAGTGTCCTCACTGCAGGCAGTATATTATAGAGTAGGAGGAGTTGAGCAGATTGTACATAGTGTCCTATCTGCAGGCAGTATATTATAGAGTAGGAGGAGTTGAGCAGATTGTACATAGTATCCTATCTGCAGGCAGCATGTTATAGAGCAGGAGGAGCTGAGCAGATTGTAAATAGTATCCTATCTGCAGGAAGCATGTTATAGAGCAGGAGGAGTTGAGCAGATTGTACATAGTGCCCTATCTGCAGGCAGCACATTATAGAGCAGGAGGAGTTGAGCAGATTGTACATAGTGTCCTTTCTGTAGGAAGCATGTTATAGAACAGGAGGAGCTGAGCAGATTGTACATAGTGTCCTCTCTGCAGGCAGCATGTTATAGAGAATGGGGAGCTGAGCAGATTGTACATAGTGTCCTATCTGCAGGCAGTATATTATAGAGTAGGAGGAGTTGAGCAGATTGTACATAGTGTCCTATCTGCAGGAAGCATGTTATAGAGCAGGAGGAGCTGAGCAGATTGTAAATAGTATCCTATCTGCAGGAAGCATGTTATAGAGCAGGAGGAGCTGAGCAGATTGTGCATGTGTCTTATCCACAAGCAGTGTATTATGAAGCAGGAGGACTTAGCAGATTGTACATAGTGACAGAACTTTTCTTTTTGCCTTTATGGAAAACAGTGGTCAGACTCCCATATATACGTGTTAGGAGCAGTACTATGCTGTGGCCATGCAGTACACCAGACAATCACTGGTAGATTATGTGGTGAAGTACTAGTCCTGGGGGACATGATTGGCACCAGGAGGGGTCACTCTTCTCCACCCGTGACTTCTTACAGGTCATTTTATGCAACATTTCTCAGTAATGTGGAATCTCCCGGATATAGAAGGACATCATTGTGATCCCTGATAATATTACATATTCTGGTGATTGTCTGTAGATATTGGGCTCTGAGGCTACTTAGATATTATCATTAGGTAACGTCCTCATTATTTCCCTGCGGTGCCCACCAAGGATGAGGAGGAGGTAATGTATCTGTCTTCTCCCCCCAGACAAATATAGTCACTCCTTACTCCAGTGTTTTCTTGTCTTGCTGTATGACCCGACCTCTGACCTTTCTTCCGTTTGTTCTTAATTCCTCCTCCCTCGATACCACAAGATCCCAACTAAATGTAGACAATTCACAGATCCTGAATCAGGGTGAGATTTTGATTCCTTTCTGAAAACAAAAAAAACAGAACTTTGTCATCGTCCCTCTGACCAAGACATGAAAGACAAGACCCCCCTGTGACCCCAGCATTGTGTATGACACAGGGGAGAGGGCACCTGTATACCGGACTCTCATCATATCTATCCTCCCTAACATGGGAGCATCCTCTGTAGTACTTTCCTTTCATTCTTTTCTTCTCTTCTTCACTTTTATTTGGTTCCTCCGTTCTTTCCTCCTTTCTTTCTTTGTCTACTGTCAGCTGTCTCTTTCTTTCTCTTTCCTTTTCTCTATTTCTTACTGTCTGTCTTTTTCTTTCTTTGTTTCTTTCTCTTTTTCTTTCTTTCAATTTCTCTTTCTATTTCTTTCTCTATATCTTTCTTTCTATCTTTATATTTTAATATCTCTTTCTGACTTGTTCTTTGTGTATTTGGCTTACTCTTTAGCTTCAGTTCTCTCTTTATCTTTCTTTTTCTTTATTTCTTTGTCTTTTTTTCTTTTTCTGTCTCTTTCTTTCTTGCTTGCTTGCTTTCTCTTTCTGTATTTTTTTCTGTCTTTCTCGCTCTGTCTCCTTCCTTTTCTTTACCTCTTTCTCTATATTTTTCTTTCTGAATTTTCATGTGAGTCTGAACTGTACTGTAAACCTGGATTAGCAATAAATCTTAATTACAGACACCTTTGATAACTGTTACAGCTGATTATTGTAGTCTAAGGATAAAGTACAGTAAACAACCAGAGGTCTGTTTGTAACTAGGGATCGTATGTAAGTCGGGGGCCACCTGTATATGGTATATATCTTTCTTTCACTTCTATCTTACTTTAGTTCATTCTTTCCTTCTGTCTTTATCTTTCTATTTCTCTTTCTTTTCTTTCTTTCTGACTTACTGTCTTTCTATTTCTTTCTTTCTCTCTCTTTTTCTTTCTTTATATTTTTACTTCTTTCTCTTTCTATCGTTTTATATTCATATATCTGTCTTTTTTATTCTGTATTTCACTTACACTCTATCTTTCTTTCTTTCTTTCTTTCTTTCTTTCTTTCTTTCTTTCTTTCTTTCTTTCTTTCATTCTCTCTCTTTCTGTCCTTTTTGTCTCTCTTACTCTTTCCTTTTCTTCATTTCTGGCTTACTGTCTTTCTTAATCTCCTTCTTTCTCTGTCTTTATCTTTCGTTTCCATTTTCTATTATCCTTTTCTTTATCTTTCTTCTCTTTCTATCTAGCTATGTTCATATCTCCCTAACCGTCTTTTTATTTCTGTATTTTAACTTACTCTTTATCTTCACTTCTTTCTTTCTTACCTCTCTTTTTTCTATATTTTTATATTTATGTTTCTTTCATTCTTCAGATTGAAAACAAGGTTTATATTCAGCAAGGAATAAAAGTGACATATAACCTGCTGGTGAGGATCATTCAGGGATTACATATGGACTCGGTACCGCTTTTTCATTAACAATAATCAAAAATGCATTAAAAAACATAGCCATTTCAGAAATTGGATGTCAATCCATGAATTTTTTGGTTCACAGTATAAAACTCTACCCCAGAACTACATGCAAACATCCCCTATGTGTAATGTATTTAACTTAATTTCATTTGACTTATTTTTTTTTAACATATGGCCCAACCCAGCCAGTCCTATCCCAAGTCTGACCAAAGCAACCAATCCAACCAATCATACATCGTACAGGTCTACATATAGTTATTATCATTACTCTACACCCAGGATATATCATCAATAGGGTCTAATAGGTTATTTGTAGAGCTCAAGACTGACTCTCAAGTCAACACCAAAGTAATAGTCTACTACTGGACCATTGGAACCATTGTGTCAGAACCTGAGCCCAAGGAGAAACCCTTGGTGAGCCATTCCAACACTATCCAAAAATACAGTACAGCAAAAAAACACAAAGAAAGCAACATCAATAAGGAGGCAGCACTTACACTGATGTCAGATATGATTACTGGAATAACACATTGAAGAGTTTCCAGTTTCCTAAATTTTCGGTCATGCTTATTCAATTGTTAAAACAAAAATAAAATCATATTAAATCTAAATTAAAAACACATCGCTCTCCTTTTGAATGGAGATTGTTTTTGGAAAGTCCGAAATGTACAAAGTAAACATTCAAAGCATTTCTTCCCTTGATTCCCTCCCTGCCGCTCTTAGCTGTTAATTACTGAAATCTCATCCCCTTGATTTGCTACCTCTAATCCCTGCCAGGGCACAGAACAGGGAGATGTTATGGATGAATTCAGGTGTCCAGTTCTCTCGAGTTGACTTGACGCTGGGAGGCAAAGTCCAAGAGGCTGAAATAACAGACCAAACAGTCTGATTGTTTTGCCCAAGCCTATTAATGGTTAGCAGATCAGCGCTGACAAGTTATGGCTGGCAGGGTTGGCGAAAGTCAAATTACTCTTGGCAGCAACTTTGTCACAGTTTTAAAGTTCTCCAGATGTAATGGACAGCGAGGACAGGCTGGTTTTCATTTAGAGCAAAGACTCACAACCTTGTAGAGGAAGTTTTCTTTCTTCTTATGTTTTGTCTTTTTGAGGAAAAAAAAAATAATTTCAGTAGAAAAAAATTTCAGTTCTGCAGAAGTTTCCATTTAGAAAAGTTTCCCCCGGTAGGAAAAATATGTCAACCCCTGAGAAACTTTTTCTACTTTATCTGGTGGACATGACCTGTAGTTTATGTTGTTTTTTCATTCCTTCAGATATTGGGACATTTCCTTTTGTAAATTCAGCTCTTCATAGCCATCAGCTCTCTTTACTAGGGACATTCTACTTAAAGGGGCAAAAAATATTAAGAACTGGGACTGAGAATAGGTCCTAAAATTCCACCCAAATTTTCGGCACTAGAGCTGCTTACTAAAGTAAGCAGCTCCTAGTGCTTGAACAAACGCCGCACTGTTAGAGTGATAGCGTTACCGGAAACCTCATGAGGGGGCGGGGTTGGGGCGTGGCTAGGGCCGGTGACTGCCGCCTGGCGCGTGGCAGTCACTGCCGGCCTATGGAGCGAGCAGGGCGGTCCGGGGAAGAGGCAGCGCCTCGGACCAACCCCTCATGAATACATCGGACCGCTTTGTGAGTGGTCCGATGATTACATTGTACCCCGCCGCAGTGTTTGATAGCGTTACCGGAGGTTTCCGGTAATGCTATCACTCTAACACTGCGGCGCTTGTCCAAGCACTAGGAGCTGCTTACTCTTGTAAGCAGCTCCCAGTGCTGAAAATTTGGGTGACAGGTCCTCTTTAACATCCCCCAGGTCATCTAATAAACAGAGAATAAAACAGGAAGCAGACAGCTCCCTTCTCTGTGTAGTGTTCAGATCAGGTACTACAGATGAGCTTCCATTCAGATGATGGTTACCATTGCCCCATGGAAAAAGTATATAAATTAGCTAAATCAGAGACACAGTGCAGGGTTGTGTAGTACTATTACTGTGTTACCCTTACCCCTTACAATATATTTTTTATCTAGCGTCTCCATGGTTTTCTCATATGAAGCTAACAAATAGACCTGTGATTTCAGCATTGCATGGGATAAAAACAGGTGGCAGGGCACAATATCACCCAACCTAAAATATTATCTGTTACTGGTTGTATTTGCTATCTGCATAGAAATTTTATAAACTGTCTTTTATATCCCAAGGTTAAAAAATTTGAGGAGGGTTTTCATACCTTTCTTGATACCCTTACCCTCAATATAGATACCATTGACAATAGATGATGTTACAGCTTATCTCCTCCCCCTCCCTGTACAATGACCTCTATATAGATAACACTGACCCATCATTACATCACTACTGACAATAGATGATGTCACAGCGTATCTCCTCCCCCTCCCTGTACAATGACCTCTATATAGATAACATTGACCCATCATTACATCACTACTGACAATAGATGATGTCATAGCCTATCTCCTCCCCCTCCCTGTACAATGACCTCTATATAGATAATACTGAGCCATCATTACATCCCTACTGACAATAGATGATGTCACAGCTTACCTCCTCCTCCTCCCTGTACAATGACCTCTATATAGATAACATTGACCCATCATTACATCACTACTGACAATAGATGATGTCATAGCTTATCTCCTCCTCCCTGTACAATGACCTCTATATAGATAACACTGACCCATCATTACATCACTACTGACAATAGATGATGTCACAGCTTATCTCCTCCCCCTCCCTGCACAATGACCTCTATATAGATAACACTGACCCATCATTACATCACTACTGACAATAGATAATGTCACAGCGTATCTCCTCCCCCTCCCTGTACAATGACCTCTATATAGATAACACTGACCCATCATTACAACACTACTAACCATAGATGATGTCACAGCTTATCTCCTCCTCCCTGTACAATGACCTCTATATAGATAACACTGACCCATCATTACATCACTACTGACCATAGATGATGTCACAGCTTATCTCCTCCCCCTCCTTGTACAATGACCTCTATATAGATAATACTGACCCATCATTACATCACTACTGACAATAGATGATGTCACAGCTTATCTCCTCCCCCTCCCTCTACAATGACCTCTATATAGAGAACACTGACCCATCATTACATCACTACTGACAATAGATGATGTCACAGCTTATCTCCTCCCCCTCCCTGTACAATGACCTCTATATAGATAACAGTGACCTATCATTACATTACTACTGACAATAGATGATGTCACAGCTTATCTCCTCCCCCTCCCTGTACAAGGACCTCTATATAGATAACAGTGACCTATCATTACATTACTACTGACAATAGATGATGTTACAGCTTATCTCCTCCCACTCCCTGTACAAGGACCTCTATATAGATAATACTGAGCCATCATTACATCACTACTGACAATAGATGATGTCACAGCTTATCTCCTCTCCCTCCCTGTACAATGACCTCTATATAGATAACATTGACCCATCATTACATCACTACTGACAATAGATGATGTCACAGCTTATCTCCTCCTCCCTGTACAATGACCTCTATATAGATAACACTGACCCATCATTACATCACTACTGACAATAGATGATGTCACAGCTTATCTCCTCCCCCTCCCTGCACAATGACCTCTATATAGATAACACTGACCCATCATTACATCACTACTGACAATAGATAATGTCACAGCGTATCTCCTCCCCCTCCCTGCACAATGACCTCTATATAGATAACACTGACCCATCATTACATCACTACTGACAATAGATAATGTCACAGCGTATCTCCTCCCCCTCCCTGCACAATGACCTCTATATAGATAACACTGACCCATCATTACAACACTACTAACCACAGATGATGTCACAGCTTATCTCCTCCCTGTCCCTGTACAATGACCTCTATATAGATAACACTGACCCATCATTACATCACTACTGACAATAGATGATGTCACAGCTTATCTCCTCCTCTTCCCTGTACAATGACCTCTATATAGATAACACTGACCCATCATTACATCACTACTGACAATAGATGATGTCACAGCTTATCTCCTCCCCCTCCCTGTACAATGACCTCTATATAGATAACACTGACCCATCATTACATCACTACTGACAATAGATGATGTCACAGCTTATCTCCTCCCCTTCCCTGTACAATGACCTCTATATAGATAACACTGACCCATCATTACATCACTACTGACAATAGATGATGTCACAGCTTATCTCCTCCCCTCCCTGTACAGTGACCTCTATATAGATAGCACTGACCCATCATTACATCACCACTGACAATAGATGATGTCACATCTTATCTCCTCCTCCCTGTACAATCACATCTATATAGATAACACTGACCCATCATTACATCACTACTGACAATAGATGATGTCACAGCTTATCTCCTCCTCCCGGTACAATGACCTCTATATAGATAACACTGACCCATCATTACATCACTACTGACAATAGATGATGTCACAGCTTATCTCCTCCCCCTCCCTGTACAATGACCTCTATATAGATAACACTGACCCATCATTACATCACTACTGACAATAGATGATGTCACAGCTTATCTCCTCCCCCTCCCTGTACAATGACCTCTATATAGAAAACACTGACCCATCATTACATCACTACTGACAATAGATGATGTCACATCTTATCTCCTCCTCCTCCCTGTACAATGACCTCTATATAGATAACACTGACCCATCATTACATCACTACTGACAATACATGATGTCACAGCTTATCTCCCCCCCCTCCCTGTACAATGACCTCTATATAGATAATACGGACCCATCATTACATCACTACTGACAGTAGATCATGTCACAGCTTATCGCCTCCCCCTGCACAATGCGAAACAATTAATAAAAATAAAATGTATTTATATATTGCGTATATATTATTTAGAAATATTCATAATCCATTCCCTTTAAATAATGACATCCTGAATGCATATACATCTCACTAATAGGAGACTGCAAAACAATTTACGTTTAAGCAGAACTTTAACTTGAGTCAAAAAAAAATATCCTCGTCGTGAGTGTATGTGTGTGCATGTATGTCCGCTAAAGAAATATGCACAGTCACGTTTACAGTGACAAAATTTTGCACAAATTTTGTGACAGGGACTGATTGACAGGCTGTGACAAGGACTGACAACAAACAGGATGTGTCAGGGACTGACTGACAGGCTGTGACAGGGACTGATAGACAGGCTGTGACAGGGACTGATTGACAAGCTGTGACAAGGACTGACAACAAACAGGATGTGTCAGGGACTGACTGACAGGCTGTGACAGGGACTGATAGACAGGCTGTGACAGGGACTGAGACTGTGACAGGGACTGACAGTCAGTGACAGATAAAATATTTTTATTTCTATTTTGTTGTAGCTTAGAGCAGTTATTTACTATCCCAGGCGACGCCGGCTGCTACTTCTAGTTGCATATAAAAATGAAGTCATGCTTGGGCTGGAACAACTAAATGGAAACAAGCATGGGCACCTGATGTCAGGGTGTGATGTCTTATTCTTATTATTGCTATGTTCACTATCGCCCATGTCTTCGGTTGCTGTATACCTCTCACTACCCCGGTCTTTGATTTCCTGGATATCTCCTGTGTGTTACGGCAGCACATGGGGAACATCAAGTGTTGTTTCACGCTGATCACATCAAAGAGGGAAGGCCGGACTTACATTACATTACCAATGGACTGATTGGAAGACTGAGAGTATATATTGTTACCTCCATCTATTCCCATTCACATCCTCTAAATAAAAAATGAAGGCTCGTTCCTTATTTCACACACATGATACTGTTGAGACGGTCTGTTACCAAAGTTAGACAAATGGATAACTTACTCAATATGTGATCGATGGAGCTGCCTCCCTTGGAGCTTCGGAGCTGGAATCCATCAGTTTGCTTGTCTACATATGTTCCCCTAAAATCCGGTCTGAGAGAGAAGACAATTTATAACCAGCTCTGATGCAGCGTGCAGAATCCACGGGAGTTATTTTTGTCCAGGTTTTCCATATTTCTAGACATCTTAAGTTATTTATTATAGGCAACGCTATAGTTGTATTTCTGAGAATGAGCCAAGGTTTCCCAGTACTGTTGTATCCTAGGTAATACTTTGTCAGCTTTGAAATTCTATCTCTATGTGTAAGTTCCCCCAACCTATTGTAAGTAATGAAGATGTTGCCCATTATTGGGGAACTGCTTACTACAGCAGAAACCTTACTACTTATTTATCTCCTCCATTGTTATCTATGGTTTCATCTACCATTTAAATATATTTTTTCTCCATATTTTTTCTTGTCATTCTGGATAAATTTTCTTATTACTCCATTACCAATATTCTTTTGCTTTCCTCTGCAGTGTGACCCAATAGAGTAGTAGCGTGGAGTCTCTTATCTTAACAAAAGTTTTCTCCAGCATTCGTAAAGATAGTTACAAAAAAATAAAGTTTTATTGATCCATTAAAAATAGCAAAACACCGGATACATGAATGTAGACCAATGTGTTTCGAACAATTAAAAGAATGGCTAATTCTTAATCATAGTTCATAATTAAGAACTAGTTATTCTTTTTATAGTATGAAATGCGTTGGTCTACATTATGTATTTTGCTATTTTTAATGCATCAAAATGGAAATGACATATTTTTAAACTATGTTTTGAGTGCGGGAAAAGCCATCGTAGTTGATTTAATTCTACCAGGAACCAAAACGGCTTAGAGGAGTTTCGTTCAATCTTCTTTTTCGCTCTCCTATGCACCACCGGGCAACTGTATCCACAATTTTTCAAGGGTCAGCTTAATTTGCAATGTATTTTTTCCCATCTCCTTACTCTTTCCTGATTATTCCAGTCATAAACTCCTACATGGCTGGTGTCAATTGGCCTAAATTAGGGAAAAATTCCTTCCGGACCCCAATATGGCTGTAAGAATAACTCTCTTGATCACCATTAAAGTGTTTTGTCCCCTATAATAAGCATCCAGGCCTGTCTTGTATATATACAAAGTATAAGAAATCTTAACTATTGTGCTGGTAGAAACTAAAAAAACTGTTACTGAGGAAAGCTTTACTCTTTCCTGAGTTGGGGGAGGATTGTGATAGATTGCTTTCTCTGTAACCAGCAAAATAGGCTTACTACCTTTTTGTGTTCAAAAGTCTTGTGCAAAGAATAAATGGGGGAAGAGGGGCTCCCCTTTCTCCAATAGCCCTCCCCATCCCAGTCTTTCTGTGCCTCTCTCTGCAGCTCAGATTGCACTGACTGACTAGGTCAGTGATGGCCAACCTATGACACGCGTGTCAGCACTGACACACGTAGCCATTTTCAGTGACACACGGCTGCTGGAGAAAAATTGCTGTAGTGCAGTTGTCTGTTGTCTGGGGCCGGTCGGGTGGTCGGTTGGCGATGTGGTCTGCAGCGAGCGGCTGCATCTCAGTCAGAGAGATCACAGCTGCTGCTCCTGTCCTCCTTTCCTGCGGAGGCCGCCCAATGACGCCAGAGTGGAGCGTGGAGACAGAGCAGCCCCAGCTCGCAAAGACGCAACCTATGCTGTGCCTGCGCGGGAACATCTACACAGGAGCTGAAGCGGCCTGAAGAGGAGTAACGGAGGCTCGTGGTGTCGTTGGAGCCTGTGCCACTTAGGTAAGTTAATTTATTGAGTTGAGCTCTGCCGGGCTGGGCTGTGATGTACACTCTTTGGGGGGCACTTCTCAGGACACAAATGTCCTTAAAACTAGCTGTTGCTGGACTGCCACAGGTTCGCCATCACTGGAATAATTCCCCCTCCCCCGCACTTATCTTAGTTCATGGCACCCCACACAAGTTAAATAACAGCAAGACCAATAAAAGAAACCAACTGACAGATTAACAAAGAAGTCACTAAGCAGGTAAGTTAAATAACTATACGTATTTGTTATTTAAACTCTAAATATCACAAAATTAGGTTTTTTTTCTCAAGGTGACACACCACCCGAGTTATGCTCGGTTTTTTGACACACCAAGCTCAAAAGGTTGCCCATCACTGGACTAGGTGAATGTATGGAATTACTTGTCAAATGGTCATTGGATTAGGTGCTGAGCTCTTACATGAGAGAACATACAGCATTCTGGGATAAAAGCCACACAGGAAAATTTCTCGAGTGAGATAAAATTTATATATACATATATATATATTTTTTTTTACTTTCTTTTACTTTCCTTTTCTTTATCTTTCATCAAAGTAGTTCACAATGGCAGACGTCAGCTTTCAGAAGACGGCTCTTGTTTAAGTTTATCTTTTCTGCCGTCAAGTACAATTCGGTGACATTGTGTGGCATTATATTTGGCTTTATCATCATCATTAGGGATAAGTTATGATGTAACTTAGAGATAATTACAATGTGTATTTACAGAAATATGAAGCCAAGTTTACTTACAGCTTATAATGAAATCCAAATACAGGCAATATACACAGGTCTGTCATAACTGCCTAATATTACGTAGTCCCACCCAGTGCCACCAAAACAGCTGTAAATCATCGAGGCATGAACTCCACAAGACCTTTGAGGGTGTTCTGTGGTATCTAGCACGTGCTGGGGCGTCAATAGATTTAACATGTTTTACTAGGATATGCAATCGGATTGATCTGGAAAATTTGGAATTCGGAGATACATGTTTACCAAATTATTCCTGAAGAATTTCTGATAGCAGAGTGCATTATCCTGCTGAAAGAGGCCACTGCCAAGAAGGGACACTACTGCCATGAAGAGGGGTATTACTGTATGTCTGTACAATTATTAGGTAAACCATGTATTTAAAAGTAACCTCTCTGATGCCAGGACCCAAGATTTTCCAAAAGAACATGCCCAGAACATCACATTGGGGGTCATTTACTAAGGGCCTGAATCGCGCGATTCCGTTGGGTATCCCGACGATTTCCGATTTGCGACAAATTCCACCAGAATTTTTCCGCACGTGATCGGATTTCGGCGCAATCACGCTGGGCTGCATGTGACGGAAGTCGGGGAGCGTGGCCGTCGGAAAAACCTGACAGTTTCGGAAAACCTGCGGTATTTTAAAAAAAATGTTGCTTGACACGTGCTTAACTGCACCAAGAAATAGAAGGTGAACTCCAGCGGACCTCGGCGCAGCAGCGACACCTAGTGGATATCGGCGCACGGACCTCAGTGAATCCTGGCAGAACCCGAATCAGCGTCGGAGAACAGGTAAGTAAATGTGCCCCAACGTCTTATTTGGCCTGACTTCATTGAGGAGAGCATCCTATTGCTTTCTCTTTCTGATATGGGAGGCTACTGGCAGTTTTGGTCAAAATGCCATTGGGTAGACAGATAAACCCAAGAAAATCAGTAGGGCTTGATGATGGAATCATAGAATAGGAAATAGTGAAGAAAAATAAATCTAAGAAATGTGGACAATTCTTGCAAAGATGCTCAGATGGTAGCAAGCGTATAGTGAAAGTAGAGCTGCCATGGTCTCAAGGTCCATTGAGTAAGACATCCAGATCAGCTTTGATTCTAATTGGAGGATTTGGACCAAGAGAATGAAGTTTAATACTACAGTATGAAGTTCCTTGGTTAATAATGTACATTAATAAACAAAGCATTTTGGCTCAGCAGCTAAGTCTTCTTCAGGTGATTAAAATGTATTGTATATACATATGAAGTGATAGAAGGTAGCTCCAACCCCGTTTTACTGCCTGGGAGCAGTAAGGACCCACAAGCAGGTTGTCTACAATGACTTAGCCCTGGATTCCCAATGAACATGAGTTTTACTGCAAGAGAGAGGCGGTTTACATCCATCTTTGCTCCAGCCCCAAGGCGTGTGGCTGCTGCTACCCAAGCCAACTTGATGTCCTTGCTGCTGCAGTATCGTGGGATATAGGTGGGGTTCTGACTTTGTTGCGTCCAGTCATTATTCCATAGATGGTAGCTTCACCACATTAGCGCATACACCAAATGTCTGAGCCTGTGGTTCTTCTCATATTAAGCAGGACTACTATTCTAATAACACAGTAGGGTAAAACTAACCGGTCTCATGACGGTCTAAACCCAGCTCACATTCCCTAATCAATCCAATGCCTGGTGAATTCTGCTTCACAATGATAGAAAGAGCTGACATTGATGGATCAAAAAGCAACATTGCTATGAATGCTTCTGTAGCCACCTTTCTGGCATCTCCTGCTTAAAACCCAAAAAAGTCAGAAGGATTGTGAGGCCCCGCTTTCACGGTCTGTATTTATAATGAAGATCAATTGAGCTTTTGAACTTAAAAAAAAATTCCAAACTGTAAAAAATTCTAAACAATGTGATTTTTACCAATTTCTTTCACCCAAAAAAAGGCTATAAAAAGTGATCAAAAAAGCGTATATATTCCTGAATGATACTCACTCAAAAGTATTATACATTTTGGAAGATGGCGATGCAAAAACTATAGATTTTCCCCACATTTATACTGCATATTATATAAACTGTAAGAAAAAAGATAGACGTATGGTAATGCCATAATCGTAGTGGCCAATAGAATAAAGGTAACATGTTTTTAGGCTATACAGTGAGAAAATAAAATATCTATTACAGAATTTATATATTTCCTAACCCGCTCCCTAAAAAATGAGTTAATAACTATCAATAGTGGATAACCACTCTGATATAGTATCAATGAAAAACGCATCTCATCCCGCAAATAATCAGCCCTCTTATGGCCACATTAATGGAAAAACAAAAATCTTATTATCTTAGTATCGTATCGGTATCGAGTATTGTTATACTTTTCTAGGTATCGTATCACACTCAAAATTCTGGTATTGGTGCAACCCCTTATACATAGTTATGTGTGTGATGATTGAGTTGTCCCGTTGGTCTAGCACAGTGATGGCAAACCTTTTAGAGATAGAGTGCCCAAAATGAGACCCAAAAACCACTAGCTTTTCCCAAAGTGCCAACACTGCAATTTAGGCAGTAACAAACTTATTGCTACCAGAATCTTTGAGCTCCAATCTGACCCTGTCCACACCTTTTCACTCTTCGGACAGGACCAAGCAGCACAGGATGGGTCACTTTACAATAGCAGGGCACTACTTGGACTGCCTGAGACTGGAGGAAGGTGCCATGTCTGGCAAACTCTGTGCCTGGGAGACAGCCCGTGTGCCCACAGAGATACCTCTGAATGCCATCTCTGGCACCAGTGCCATAGGTTTGCCACTACTGGTCTAGCACAACTCACATAAGATGAGGGTCTTCTCAGGCCAAGTAAGTAAGCTACCCAAGTAATCCTTTACTTCTTTTTTCTCTTGGACTGGGTTACCAATTACAGTTGGGAACTAGTTATAGCCATTGGGTCTCTACTTGGTAGCAGAACCTCATTCATACCCAAGAGTCAATGAAACGTGTGATGCGTCAATTACAATCATGTTTCTCTGCCCTTCGTTGGAGTTTCTCAAGACGTTATGTGAGTTCTGCAAACCATGTGGGAAGAGCACAGATCATTTCTTTTCAAGAGCTCATCTCTTCTTGGACTTCAATCCGACCACCGGAGGCACTCGTTTTACTTCTTGGAACTCCCCAGACAGATGGTAGCAGATACATTTTATTATGAAGGCTTTGTTATAGGTTGTTATAAAGCAGAACATATGATGTAGGAGACGGAAACAAGTGACAAGAAACTGACTGGACAGCGTCCAAGAAAAGAATCAAATTATAACTTCATTTTGGGTTCTTCTTACATTTACCAAATGTATTGTATGTTTTTCTTTATAATTTTGAGCAGGATCTTAAGGCAACCCCCATCTATTCCACTGGGTTAGAGGCGCTGGATGAGCAAAGTCTATTAGAACACACAGTGCCCAATCCAATTACCATCTTATAAACACGCGCCGTGTGGGGTTGTGCATCTGATTCTTTTATCCACAGGAGGAGGGGGGGGGGGGGACGATGAAACTTAATGAGATTTTTTTATGACAGAAAACTTGCGTCATATGTTTAAAATTTACAGCAAAGACATTTCTTTCTGCCAGGGATATTTAGACAAGGCTTCTTGGTTTATGTCCTCGGTAAGACAGATTACGGGTGGAGTGTTTACAACGTGTTGCACTCGAACATTTAATCAAGCGACCATTATATTTTTGGACTAGAGACCTGTGAAGGAGAACTGGCTCTGCAATAAACAGTTGGAGTAGGAAGGAAGGCTTACCTCCAGACAGATTTAGCTCCTCTCCATCTTCACACATTAGGATTTACTCAACTAAAGTCCCGAGAGTGGGAATGACCTTGAGGTCAAGGTAACAAATGCCACCCGCACTCACTGACTTAACTCTGTCCACCGGGCAGCAAGTTGTCAAACTTCAGGTTTGGTTTCTCATGTGAATTATTTGGTTGATGAGCTAATGTGGGATCTAGGAATGGCAATAGAGCTTTACCAATATTTTATATAACTATACATGGGTGGGAATATGGGATAGGCACGATAGATAGAGAGATAGATAGATAGATAGATAGATAGATAGGAGATAGATAGATAGATAGATAGATAGATAGGAGATAGATAGATAGATATAGATAGATAGATAGATAGATAGGAGATAGATAGAGAGATGGATAGATAGATAGATAGATAGATAGATAGATAGATAGATAGGAGATAGATAGATAGGAGATAGATAGATAGATAGATAGGAGATAGGAGATAGATAGATAGGAGATAGATAGATAGATAGGAGATAGGAGATAGATAGATAGGAGATAGATAGATAAATAGATAGGAGATAGATAGATAGGAGATAGATAGATAAATAGATAGGAGATAGATAGATAGATAGACAGACAGACAGACAGACAGACAGATAGATAGATAGATAGATAGACAGACAGACAGATAGACAGACAGACAGATAGATAGATAGATAGACAGACAGACAGACAGACAGACAGACAGATAGATAGACAGATGGATACATACTGTAGAGAATGTTAGATAGACATTAGCTAGAGTCATATGAGAAAATATATGATAGGTATTTAGATAATAGACAGATGTAGGCTTATAGATGATAAATATTGTATATAGGTTGGTATGAGATAGACAGATTTGCAATAAGGTTAGATAGGAGATAGATAGAAGATTATGGGCCACATTTATCACTTGTTTTTTCTGTTGTTTTTGCGCCTTTTCGTTTAGGCGCACCGTTTTTGCGCCATTTTTGCGATTAAACGTCAAATTAGCCGCGCAGCTAAAATAACCACCTTTCCCTCATCTATCGTTCAATTCCAGATGTTTTGCTGCGCCTAATGATATTCATCACGTGCGCCTTTTGCATTTAGGCGCAAAAACGGGCGCAAAAACACTCCAGCTCGAAGGTGGCGTTATCTGAGAAGAAAGCACTGAGCCCCTTTGCAGAAGAGCTCATTTCTAGCAGCAAAGCTCAGCCAGACACTAGTACAGATAATAGATACATTAGATACATTGCAGACAGGAGCTGCAGACTATTTACAGTTCATCACCTTCTATTTACTAAATATTCTGCAAAACCTGAGCTCACAGCAAGAGAGAAGAGAACTTTGCACAAGTTTGCAAAAGCTTGCAGAATGTTGCAGATGCTACAAACAAGTGTCCCCCATGTAATTCTGCACAGTGTCACCAGTGTGTCTGAGGGGGATATTGTGCAGAATTACAGGGGTGCAGCAGGAGACCTGCACTGGGGGATCCCCTCCAGGAGAAGCCCCTGCTGAGGAGGTCACTGGGTGCAGGGTGTCACACACCTGGGTGCTGCTGAGGAGGTCACTGGGTGCTGGGTGTCACACACCTGGGTGCTGCTGTGAGTGTTATCTTCATTCTGGGCTGTGGGAGAAGCAGAGAGGAGCTTGTAGCAGGATCACATGTAAGTGCCCGAATCTAACATTGCGCCTAAACTGCGCCTAAACTGTGTTAAAGTAAAGTGATTAATAAGAGGCAGAAAATATACTTATCACAGATGGTTGTAGCTTGTGATAATTCTGGCAAAACAGTGCGCCCGAATTTAGGCGCAACTACTACACTTAGGCGCACAAAAGTGATAAATGTGGCCCTATGTACAAGAAAAGAAACAGCACTCCAACGCAGGTAGATGTTAGGTAAAAAAAAGGTGGTGTCTTTAGTGGTGATGTTTCGGCTCAGTATTATTACTATTACTTTTACCTTACATCTACCTGCTGCTTCTTTTCTCTGTACATATTTTGGAGAGCCTGTTTGCCTGGCTCTGGTAGCTTGCACCCGTCATAGATAGATAGATAGATATAATAAGTAAAAAGCGGGCAGCGCTCCGTGGTTCTAATTTCAGTAAAGAGGTGAACTTTATTGAACAACTGGCGACGTTTCAGTGTATAACACCTTCATCAAGTTGCCCATTTCTTATACCTTCAAGAAGATCAAGCCAGAACCTGTGGGGGTGCTGCACCCCTCCTTTTTCGGAGTTTATAAGTTTGTGCTGACTTGGACTTTACTTGATTTTAGATAGATAGAAGATTAGAATAGAATAGAATAGAATAGAATGCTTTATTGTCCCCATAGGGGAAATTGATTTTGCCACAACGACAGCAGCAACAGATAGAAGATTAGATAGATAGAAGATTCCATAGATAGACATAAATATTGAACATATATATAAAATTATAGTTAGCTAGATACATACAAGGTTAGATAGATCCAACAGGTGACACTACAAGAACAGGTGAAATTATTACGTTATTCCAGTTTTTTTTTTTAGCTAGATAAATCTGTGAAATACTAAACATTTTTTATGTATTTATGTTTTTTTAACTTTTTAACAGTACTTTTATTCTTGATAAAGATCAACATATGTAGTAAGGATTATTAAGAAAAAGCCTTCTATCTTTAAAACTACGGTATATATACATGAGTCATTTTGATTAACAGCTAATGTTGGAATCAGGCAGAGATAGATACTTGAGATAAATAGATAATAGCTAGATAAAATAGAATAAACAGAGATAGACAGACAGATAGATAGATAAATAGATAGCTAGATAGATATGAGATAGATAGATAGATAGATAGATAGATAGATATGAGGTAGTATATAAAGGAGATGATAGTTAGATAGAAAGATAGATAGAAAGATAGATCAATAGATAGATAGATAGATATGAGATAGATAGATAGATAGATAGTGTATAGAGGAGATGATAGATAGATAGATAGATAGATAGATAGAATATAGAGGAGATGATAGATAGATAGATAGATAGATAGATAGATAGATAGATAGATAGATAGATAGAATATAGAGGAGATGATAGATAGATGTACAGAGGATTTCCCCCACCTCAATATAGATTTTGTTTTTATCAGCATCACAGAGCAGTCTCTGGAAATTATCTTTTCATAATGGAGACATAATAATAGACATAATATAATTTAAAATCCCCAGCACTGAGACTTACAACACCAGGACAAGGAAATCAAATTTCATCCACAACAATTAGCTGACCTAATACATGGAGCCCTGCTCCGCTGTGTATGATGTGCTCCTCCCTGGTGGAGATCTGATTTCTTCAAATGACCAACAAGAAGGTAAAGTGTTTCATAAAATAATCATTTAAAATGGACTTTAAATGTAAACAGACTCGACACCTTTAAAAAGCACCAAAATCTACAACAGGAGGTGCTGAATAATGTGATGTCCTGCATGCAGGCAGCATATTATAGAGCAGGAGGAGCTGAGTAGATTGTACACAGTGCGCCTTTTTCCAGCAGTTCGCCGTGTAGCAGTTTCCCGGTTTGACCCTAATTTGTCTTGGTATTTCTCCTGGTTCCGAAAGTTTGTGCCTTATTTAAAATTGATATGCGCAAATAAGGGCAAATATAATTGTGTAATAACACGCCAGTGCTGACCATGCTTAGGAAAGGCAATGGTCTGATTTGCGCAAAAAAATGTGCCTTTTTTAAAATGTGCGCCAAATAAGGCTCCAAACAAAAGCGACATTTGACAAAGAGATAAAACTACAAAGACAAATGAGGTGTAAAAAATAGACTCACAACAGGCACAAAAAGAGCCCAAAGGAGGGGTAAATAAGATAAATGACCCCCATAGTGCCCTATCTACAGGCAGCATCTTATAGAGCAGGAGGAGCTGAGCAGATTGTACATAGGGCCAGATTTATCACTGTTCTGCGCTCAAGTCTTGTTGTTGCGCCTTAATGAGGTGCCTTGTTGCAGCAGAATTACCACAAGTTACAAACATCTGTGATGAATTGAGTTCCTGCCTCTTATTAATCACTTTACTTTAGGCGCAGTTTAGGCGCAATGTTAGAGTCGGGTACATACATGTGATCCTCCTACAATCTCCTCTCTGCTTCTCTCCCGCACCCCAGCATGAGAATGACCCTCACAGCAGAGCCCAGGTGTGTGACACCCAGCACCCAGTGATCTCCTCTGCAGTGGCTTCTCTTGGAGGGAACCCCCCAGTGCTGATCTCCTGCTGCCCCCCTGTAATTCTGGACAGTATCCTCCTCAGACATCAGTGTGGTCATCCTGCTACACAGGGACACTTCTCTGTACTGTCTCCCCTTCTCCCTGCTCTTCTTTCCTGCGACACTTCTATGTCCTGTCTGCAAAATCCTACACACTTCTCTTGTATCCTGCTCTGAGCTGCTGCTTTTGCAGATTGTATATAAACAGAAGGTCATGAACTGTAAACAGAGGCTGCATGTCTGTAGTGTCTGCTGAGCTCTGCTGCGGGGGATAAGCTGCTCTGCACAAGAGCTCAGTCTACGTCACCTTCCGGCTGGTGTGATTTTGTGCCTAAATGAATACGTCTCTAATGATGAATGATTAGTTGGCGCAGCAAAACATGTGGATTGGTAGGATAAATGAGGAAAATATGGTTATTTTTGTTGTTTGCCTAGTTTGATGTTTGGTTGCAAAACTGGCCCAAAAACAGTGTGACAACATGAAAAGGGGAAAAAACAACAGAAAAAAACAAGTGGTACATCTGGCCCATAGTGCCCTATCTACAGGTAGCATGTTATAGAGCAGGAGGATCTGAGCAGATTGTACATTGGGGCATATTTACATACCCGGCCGCTGGAGTTCACAGATCGGATCGTCCAATAGTCCACCCCCTAATTACGCTTACACTTCTTAAATACCTGTGCAAGCCGCGTAAACCCCGCAAAACGTGCACAGTATGACAAAAGTGAGCAGCACGACCCTTAATAAATGAGCCGCATAGTCTCTAATCTGCAGGCAGCATGTTATAGAGCAGGATGAAGTAATCAGATTGTATATAGTATCCTAATGACTGGCAAAATATTATGGAGCATGAAGAGCTTCATTAGATACAGTGAGTTAGCAGTGGGATAGGAAGCTTTCTTGTAGCACTGCAACATAACAGAGGTTAGACGCAGGGCAATAGTCAGCAAGCAAGCAATGCTACTCATCCACTATCCTGATGAAAGCACAAAGAGCACTCAAAGTGTAAGAGGGAGTGCGAGTCCTCCCAGGATTCCATCTAGTGGCCAGCAGACCACCATTATGTGTGACCGGCATAGAGAGAAATGTTGAGATATAACAGATCATGTCATCCCAACCCCGAGGAGAAAGCAAACAAAGTGCAACACAGAAATTAAAGATGGATAAAACATACACAGAGAACGCAAATAAATCAAGAATACTCCAAGCCTTCCACCAACCCACCTTAACACCAGGTTAGACCACATAATTTTTGCCATTTTTTCTATTTTTAGTCACCAAAGAATTTGTGTTGTAGAAATAAGAGCAGATAAAAAAAGAGCAGATAAAAAACCTCATGACACCTGCAATACCCAATGGGGCACATTTACTTACCCCGTCCTGCGCGTTCCCCGATCCACAGTGTCAGACGATAATGCACTGTGCCACGATTCACTTACATCGTGCACCCGATGTCCTGCATGTGTCGCTCCCCGCTCAGGTCCGCTGGAGTTCACCATCTTCTTCCCGGTGCATGTAAGTGCTTGGGCTTGCGACACAATTTTAAAGTAAAATTTTAAAGTTAAATGCTGTGCTCAGTACAAATCAGTCGGATTGTCCGACGGCCCACCCAATGATTTCTGTTGTATGAAAGCCGGCGCCGATGCGCCAAAATCTGATTGAGTGTGACACAATCCCCTTCTAAATCCCTGTCCCAGCAGCATGATCCTGAAAAACATTGGAAAACCCGACGGAAATGCGGCCGCAGGACCCTTAGTAAATAATAATAATAATTCTTTATATAGTGCACACAGATTATGCAGCACTGCACAAAGCATGTCAAATTGGTCCCTGCCCCCATGGGGCTCACAATCTAAACAACCTAACAGTATGTTTTGGAGTGTGGGAGGAAACTGGTGGACCCAGAGAAAACCCATGCAAACACAAGAGAACATACAAACTCTATGTAGATGTTGACCTGGATGGGACTTGAACCCAGGACCCTACTGCTGCAAGGCAGAAGTGCTACCCACTCAGCCACCACGCCACCCAAGTAAATAAGCCCCAATATCTCTAACATCTGTAAACAGATCCAGTGGGCTGCAAAAGTATTCATACAATGTTACATTAGTGAATATACAGAATCGAAATCCAATGAGTGCACCCGACAGCTCAATGTTGTGGCAAAATACTTTCACAACTTGTAGGAACAGGAGAACCATTGGAATGAAAACGGTGACGCTCTTACACGGTTTCACATCTCGTTTTGTGCCATTCATTGTAAGGATAGGTTGAGGGGATTCGTTACCTGGGGACCTCTTCTCCCCTTGAATGCGGACAGCGATGCAATACGCTGCTACGTCTTTCCATTCTGCCTTTTTCGCCAGATATGGCATATAGTGGTCAGACGGAGGCAACAACTATATGTCAATGTATATGCCGAGGGCACACAAAGACGGTGATGTGAGCCCAACCTCAGTCATACAAGGACATGTATACATATTTAAAGGGGACCTGTCACCCCCAAAACGACCCCCACCAAAAATTCCCCCCATAATCCTCTCCCCAGCCCCTTTCTATATATGCAATTTTAAAAAAAAATTACGTTGGGAAAGTTGTTTCTAACAGATCAGACCTCTTACCAAATAAGAGGTTGGATCCTTGTATCCCCTGCGCTGGAAGTCGACCTGTAAGAGTAGCCGGAAGCGGCGTATATATTGTGCAATCACTTTTTGACAGTGCAGGCCGCATCGCAGGGAGCCGGCAACAAGTGCGCAATATATGCGCTGCCGCCGGCTACAGGTCCCCGCTTGAATAAGGCCGACTTCCAGCGCAGGGTACACGAGAATCCATCCTCTTATTTGGTAAGAGGTCGGATCTGTTAGCATATATAGAAAGGGGCTAGGGAGAGGATTATGGGGGGCATATTTGGTGGGGGTCTTTTTGGGGGTGAGAAGCCCTCTTTAATTCTTACAAATGGGAGATGATAATGTTGTGGAATTAAGTGTTTAATCTAGTTAAAGGACTTTAACCAGTTCTAAAGTAACACTACAAGTAAATGCCGGCTATGGGTGGAAGTGGTGTCATGGCGTCTATGAGGTGGTAACTCACTGGTAAGGGTGTCCTTGATGGAGATGTAAGAGAGGCAATTGAACTGGTGCAGTCTGCTTGAGGGTTTTTTGGTTACAGTCCTTCACAATTGGAGGCAAACTTGATTTTGCAGTGCTCATTGTCTAACTGACCTTTAAAAATCTGTCCCTAGTATAACCCTTTTATAGCTTGGAAAATCTTTAGGCCTTCTTCTAAACTTATACACAATAGGCAATAAACTGGTAACAAGGTTTTTCACCAGTTAACGGGGTGATTTTAGATGCAAACTTTTCTGTGTTGTTCTCTTTCTCTCAAGGAAAGTCAACTGTGTGGTGGCTCATAGTCCACTGTAAAGATTGTGTGATAGTAACTAGTCAACTGAGTAGGCTGTATGGCGGTGCTTAGTCCTCTGTAGAGACTGTGTGGTGGTACATAGCCCACTGTAGAGACTGTGTGTGGTATATAGTCCACTGTAGGAACTGTGTGGTGGTACATAGTCCACTGTAAGGAGAAGGAGCCCCCCTGCCCCAATTGTAGAAACTGTGTGGAGGTACATAGCCAATTGTAGAGACTGTGTGGTGGCACCTAGCCCACTGTACAGACTGTGTGGTTGTACATAGCCCATTGTAGAGACTGTGTGATGGTACAAAGCCCACTGTAGAGACTGTGTGGTGGTACATAGCCCACTGTAGAGACTGTGTGGTGGTGCATAGCCCACTGTAGAGACTGTGTGGTGGCACCTAGCCCAATGTAGAGACTGTATGGTGGTACATAGCCCACTGTAGAGACTGTGTGTGGTACATAGTCCACTGTAGAGACTGTGTGGTGGTATATAGTCCACTGTAGGAACTGTGTGGTGGTACATAGTCCACTGTAAGGAGAAGGAGCCCCCCTGCCCCAATTGTAGAAGCTGTGTGGAGGTACATAGCCAATTGTAGAGACTGTGTAATGGCACCTAGCCCACTGTAGAGACTGTGTGGTGGTACATAGCCCATTGTAGAGACTGTGTGATGGTACAAAGCCCACTGTAGAGACTGTGTGGTGGTACATAGCCCACTGTAGAGACTGTGTGGTGGTGCATAGCCCACTGTAGAGACTGTGTGGTGGCACCTAGCCCAATGTAGAGACTGTATGGTGGTACATAGCCCACTGTAGAGACTGTGTGTGGTACATAGTCCACTGTAGAGACTGTGTGGTGGTATATAGTCCACTGTAGGAACTGTGTGGTGGTACATAGTCCACTGTAAGGAGAAGGAGCCCCCCTGCCCCAATTGTAGAAGCTGTGTGGAGGTACATAGCCAATTGTAGAGACTGTGTAATGGCACCTAGCCCACTGTAGAGACTGTGTGGTGGTACATAGCCCATTGTAGAGACTGTGTGATGGTACAAAGCCCACTGTAGAGACTATGTGGTGGTACATAGCCCACTGTAGAGACTGTGTGGTGGTGCATAGCCCACTGTAGAGACTGTGTGGTGGTGCATAGCCCACTGTAGAAACCGTGTGGTGGTGCATAGCCCACCGTAGAGACTGTGTGGTAGTACATAGCCAATTGTGGAAACTGTGTGGAGGTACATAGCCAATTGTAGAGACTGTGTGGTGGCACTTAGCTCACTGTAGAGACTGTGTGGTGGTGCATAGCCCACTGAAGAGACTATGTAGTGGTCCATAGCCCACTGTAGAGACTGTGTGGTGGCACCTAGCCCACTGTAGAGACTGTGTGGTGGTACATAGCCCACTGTAGAGACTGCGTGGTGGTACATAGCCCACTTTAGAGACTGTGAACAAATAACAGCCCACTATAGAAACAGTTTTGTGGCACCTAGTCCATTGTAGAGACTCTATGATGCTATATAGACCACTGTAGTCAATGTGTATTGGAATACAATTCAGTGTGGAGAATATTTACCACAATTCATTCTGTATGGTAATCTACCGAGCCCCATACAATCTGTACAGAGGACTGTATTCCACCAGAAAAGTTTGAGTAGTAAGGTACATGTATTAGACAATTTACACTTATGGGCGCTTCCCTTTTAGTATATATGAATTAATATGTGACACATCGCTATTTGTGGCACTGGCCAGGAAGCAGGTGGAAATGCATTGATATTTATTACCTAGAAAACCCCTTTAAGACTCTTTATCGGTGTACAGTCCTTACAGTGACCCCAGTGTTGGAAAAGGAGCCCCCTGTCTGATGGTCGTACTGTATCCACAAATCCATTTTATAAATGTGGTTTAATGTGATGTTTTGAGTTATGGAGATTTATAGCAGATGCCTCCACAGGCCAATTAATTTCCTACAAAGTTATGATTTTAAGTGACACGTGGAATAATTTATCTCTACTTTCTGCTCCAAGTTCGGGCAGACTGTTCATTCATTGGCCGGGGCACATGCGCCTATCCCGAAGAAATTATTTGTACCTATTAGGGGAGCGTAGCTTTGATGGTTGGCGCCCATAGATATGTGCACACAACGCTCCGCAGTTCACCTTCAAAGCCAAACTTTTGGACTATTTTCCACAGTTTTTTTTTCTTTCCTGCTTTTCATGCTGTGCCTGGCACTTGTTACCATTCACATTGGAATCATTAACGTTAATGTGCTTTCTCGTTTCTTAATAATGCATTTGGTAACCAAATTAGAGCCGCAAAATTTACACACAAAATCCTCATTAACAGACGACTTAAAGGGGAACTCACGGTACGTTTTTTTTTTTTTTTTCAGAGAGTAAACAAATAAAATAAATCTTAAAAAAATCTTAAAATTTAAAAAAAATGTTTTTTTAATCATTCACCTGTTACTCGCCAATCCTGGGAAAATTGTGTTGTACGCAGTATCACCAGGATTATTGCTATATTCAGACTCTGGAATCAGAAATCTGCTTAATAGACATGCAATGCCAAGTGAAGGCTAGTATTTTGGGGGGTACATCATGTACACAGCATGGTGGCTCATTGGTTAGCACTACAGCCTTGTAGCGCTGACGTCATGGGTTCAAGTCCCATCCAGGTCAACATGTGCAAAGAGTATGTATATTATTAACTGTGTTTTCCTCCGGGTCCTCTGTTGTACGCAACACTCCAAAACATACTGGTAGGTTGGTTGATTAGATTGTGAGCCCCATGGGGGCAGGGACTGATTTGGCAAGGTCTGTGCTGCGTAATCTGTGTACCCTATATAAATAAAGGAATTATTATACAAATTTTTTTGGGCAGGGTCCCACTGCTTTTCAAGCAGACACCCATCACTAACACCCACCATTGGTGCTGATATCAAAAGAGGTTGTTAACTGTTTAAATATCGTAGGCAACACCATCTTAGCTTGGATTGACGCCCTTCCTGGGGTGGTGTCAATGGAGGGACAGGAATCCATCACCATCCATTATTTTTAGCTGGTGTTAAGTTTCAATAGCCTGTGCTATGCTGATTTTAAAAAATGCCTTTGTCAGTGTACTGAATCATTTCAGTAATTTATAAAAAATTATTTCACATTACCTGACTCCCTGCTGGCAATATGTGGGGAGTCCTAGGGGGGAGGTAGCTGCAACCTGCGTGTGTGTGTCTGTGTCTCAGTCTCCTCTACACTCATCCAGCTCCATCCTCCTCCACATTTTCTATTGTGAGCATTGACGGGAGAGGAGTGAGGGAGATGATGTGAAGTAGAGGAAGAATGTATGAGGAGAATGAGACACGGGCACACAGGCTGCTGTAGCTGTGAAATAAAATTTTATAAAGTGGTGACATTTTTAAAATCAGCATAGCATTGACTAATGGAACCTGTCATCAGCTAAGTATGACTTTCCTTGTGACAGGTTCACTTTAAGAGCACATAATTGTTTGGGTTTCTGCCCTTGTGTCCTCATCCTAGGAGAAAATCTTAAAATTTTCCATTTTCATTTTGTAATTGTTGCATCTTGTAGTTTCTTGAAAATGATGTTCACTGTCTAAAGATTTACACGCAGAACATGCCTCTTTTTATGTTAGGTTTGACTGGTGATGTTCCAGTGTACACAATCTCATCACGTTCCAGATTTTATCACCTTGTTGCTTGACTGTTTATTCTCTGGAAGACATTGGTCTACAGAACAGGTCAGGCTTGCCAAAACCAATGTGTAAATATGTTCAAAACCCCCAAACAGCCATGTGTTTAGTTGCTTCAAGTTCAGATTTGGAAAAAAAAAAAGCGAATAAATTGCTGTGTCCTAAAAAGGATTAATTGTTTGGAGGTTTTTTTGAGTGTTGCAAGTCATTTATTTATCTAGTTTTTTATTGGATGCAATGTGTAACCTCTGAATATAGCAGATGATTCTTAATTAATCAAATTAGAAAATAAATATATAATTCAAATCACCAATAATTGTAAGATTGCTTTCAAAAATAGAATTTTCATTCCCATGTCTTGTGTAGCAGGACAACAACCGCAAACATCCAGCTAATGTCACTAAGAATTATCTTTAGTATAAAGAGTCCTAGAAGTGATGATATGTCTCTCACAAAGCCCTAATCTCAACATCATAAAGTCCATCTGGGATTTAAGCAGTCCTTCACCTACAGAACAAGGGTTAGTTCTGCAAGATGTTTGCAACAACCTCCCTGCTGAGTTCCAGTGCAACAAATTCAAAACCATTTAGGAAATCTATCATTAAACTCAATCATGATATATCAGGGACACTTACTCATAGATCCAGGTACTAAGATTTGTTATCCGTGACCTCCTGCTTCTCAACTTTTAAAGGGCTCTAGGGATGTTAGCAGAGCCCCTCCATGCTACACTGTGCAAGAGCCCATCTCCCCTTTCACCCTACTCCTTCTCAGCCCTTCCAGGTGCTGCAATGCTTTCTGGGGAAAAAAGAATAAAGTACAATAAATAAATCCTGCTGGATTCTACCAAGACCAGGATGAGAAATCATGCCACAACCAGGACTATGCATCAAGCCAAACCAGATAAGGCTTCCACAACCTACAGGTCTCAATAAGGAGACCCAAACTTGTCCCATTTCTCTAGTCAAATCATGCGGAGGGACCCTTTGCTTAGACGTAGCGAGAGAAATGGGATGATTCTGGGTCTCAATGTTAAGACCTGGAGATCATAGAAGCCCTAACTGGCTTGGCCTGGGACTTTGACCCAGTCTTAGTAGAATTTCTGCCAAGACTAGAACAATGCACCAGGTTATGCCGGAACGGGCTTCTGGAGGCCAGGACTTCCATGACTTCCAAGTCTCCACAAGGAGACCCAAACATGTTCAATTACTCTTGCCAAGTCCAAACCCTTTCCAATCTCCTGAAGCCCTTTCCAGAATGGTGTGGTGCATCACAAGGTGCCGGGTCCTGCAGGAATGCTCCAAAACTTTTCCCATTTCTGAGCATGGCCTTGGCGATAAAAATGTGGTGGGAAGGCTCATACTGGAAAGGGTTCCAGGAGGTTGGTCACGGCTTCCACAACCACCATGTCATGGGACTTCAGTAACATGAATCAAATTTTTAATGAAATTCAGATTGAATTCCACATTGTTCTATTTGATTGTCCCATCCATATTCATGTCCGTTTGGTTGTCTTTTGTTCATTCACTTTGCATTTTGTTAATTGATTGATATAACCTATTAACACTTCCATTGTTGAAAGAATTATTACTTCTTCCACATCTGCTTCTAAGACTTTTGCACGGTCCTATATATAGGTTAGCGGCGGCATATGCTGTTTTCATGTGAGATGCTGGGAGAGGTTAGGACTGCAGGGCTGACAATGTGACCACACAGAACACTACAATCTGATTTCATTAATTTTCTTCCAGAACTTCAGCTTGTTCCCTATTTGTTCCATGTGTCTCCAGTTTATTTTAATGTCCTAATGACATAATTATTTTAATGCCTGTGTGTAATGCTGATCCTGTTTGCAGCTGTGGGAGATGTCAGTGTCATATAAATCATTATCACTAATAGCAATTGTTTGTGAAGATTAGCCGGAGGATACACGGAGGCTCCATGTGTGATGCACAGATACCACATCAATGTGGAGGCTATCACTGCCTACTACATACATCAGTCCTGCCTAGAGAGATCAGGTTAGAGTCACGTTCCTTTAGGTCATTAATTAATTGTCTCCACATCCTGTATCTATAAAGAATATAACTTGTTCTAAGCCCTTCCCCCTACGTTAGCGGTCTTTAGTTGTCTGGCAACCACATTTTTCGTTGTAGAACAACCATTTCAAGTGATTGAACTTCAGGAAGTGAAAATAGTCCTTCAAGGTCTTTACCACTGACACAACTTCCCCTACCGTTACTTGGCCGTGGCCGATCCCGCTAGAGTCTTCGTAAATCCCCTCCTGGTATCCAATGCACTCCACTTCCATATTATCCATTATGGTCTCCATCCTTCCTCCTCATCATTAATTAATAAATTCCTTTATTTTTATAATTATTTATGTAGCGCACACAGATTACGCAGCGCTGCACAGAGCTTGCCAGATCAGTTCCTGTCCCCAATTTATATTACATTAAATACTGATTAAATTATAGATGACATGATCTAGTCTTCTAGCAATCCGTATGGATTTCTAAAATTAACAGTATGTTATATGAAAATATTGATACAGCTCTGCTGTGTAGACGGGGACACTGTTAGCAGAGTAATCTCATTATTATTGTAGGTCAGTCAGTTATATATGACAGGTCAACTCTTCTACCAATCTGCACAATAATGATGGGATGACTCTGCTGACATTGTCCCAGTCTATTAATCAGAGCTGCATTGATATTTATATATATTATACTGTGAATTTTAGAAATCCATCACCCTCAAATTTATAATACATTAAATACTGATTGAATTATAGATGACAGATCTAGTCTTCAAGTAATTCGTATTTAATGTGATATCAATTTGAGGGTGAGGGATTTCTAAAGTTCCCAGTATGTTATGTGAAAATATTGATTCAGCTCTGCTGTGTGGGCTGGGACAGTTAGCAGAGTCATCTCATTATTATTGTCAGATTAAATTGTAGACGAGATATCAACTTTTCTGCAAATCTGCACAATAATTATGAGATGACTCTGCTGGCACTGCCTCAGAGCTGCATTTATATTTTCATACATCATACTGTGAATTTTAGAAATCCATCACCCTCAAATTTATATTACATAAAATACTGGTTGGTATTTTTGTATATGTACCTATTTTTGATCACTATTTTTATTTTCTTGCATTTGTCATTTTGTTATGGTTCTGATTTACATCGGATATCAGATTTCTGGAAACTGACCTCTTTGTAATACTCTTCTACATGACATGATACATGTTGATTTATTTAGCAATATGTTTAATAAAGGTTACTTTTAAGACAGAGGACAGAAGCCTGCAAAACAGTTCAATCTGCCGAGAAATTTCCTTTTCGATAGGGCCTCAAAGTCTTTTATCCCTGCACATACTTCAAATTGGCAGAGGAAGTTGCAACATGTGGGGTGACATTCTTTTACTCTTATGAATCAAGTCTCAGGCGTTTTTCATTTTTTTTGAGCATTTTTTTCCTCTTTTCCTGGGAATATTAAGTTTCCTTTGTATTGTAGCTCTAGTGTTGATATATATACACAACACACGTATTTCATCAGTTGGTTTATTAGAGATAAATACTGTTCTATGGTATTTATTTTTGGTTTTAGTCCGACATCTCTTGTAGTACCTCCTGTATTATGTTAAAAGGAATCATATGTATTGTGCATTTCGGGACAAGTTAATCCCACAAATTTTGAATGTTTTTGTTTTGAGAGATGTATGATGACGGCACAGAAGTATAGACCAGTGACACCATCTTATTAGATGCACCCAGATAATTGGAATATAATATTATACATTGCAGGATTAGAAGAGATGGTCAACCTGTCCTAGATTTCCTTGCAATGCGTTACATCTTAAGGCCTCTTCGTGTAATTGGACATTGGAGCAAATTTATTTACCCAGTCCTGTCGCGATCCCCGATCCGGACGGTCCGACGAAGATGAAGTCCGGCACGATTCACAAAGCTCGAGCGCCCGAGTACCTGTATCCGTCGCTTCCCCACTGAGGTCCACTGGAGTTCACCTTCTTCTTCCTGGTGTTTGTAAGTGAATGTCTTGCGACAATTTGAAATGTTAAATCCCGTGCCTAGTCCGAATCCGAATCCGACGGACCGCCCCCCGATTTGTGTCGTGTGCAAGCCGGCGCCGATGCACCAAAATCCGATCACGTGCCCAAAACAGAAAGCGTCGGGAAACCCGCCGAAAATGCGATCCGCGGACCCTTAATAAATGAGCCCCATTGTTTCAGCTGCTGGCACTCAACTCCTTTACTTCTAGGGACTCATGCGCACGGCCGATGGCTGATTCCACAGAGATGATAGAATAGGTTCTATTCCTGCCCCATTTTCAGACCCAGCTGGGTTTTTTCCATTGTCACCCGAATACTCTAACATTGCTACCATCCTTGCTGACTTGCTAGCAACTTGCTGACAAAGGCCGATTCAGGTTGAAAATTCCACGAAATGTGCTACTTTCAAATAACATTTATATTTTCAGAAGAAAAAAAAATAAATAAATAAACTGTATTACATAACTGTCTGTAAATGCTTTAGTATATTATATGACTATTTTAGGACTTAACGTGTATCTAGAGAGTATTTCCTTCAATTTTTACATTCTGCTGTTTTTGTTACTCCTCTTAGAAATGCATTAATTACATTATGTGAAGATGCCCTCCCATTGTTAAAGGGGCCTGCCCTAAATACAGTATCACACTGTGCAGGAACATACCACTTACTGGTAGCACACTGTTTTCAGACATGTATAAATTGATCGAACGTTTGCTGTTTTTAGATGCACGTAGCTACAAGAATTCTCATTACGGTAAAATTCCAATTATAATTCCAAAATTTAACTCAAAGCCACCAGAGAGATTAGAATTTCAAGGATAGAAATACAGAGTACAAGATGCAGTAGTTGAAAAAAGTGTCACCACCTCTGGAGGACCACGTGTATCATGCCGGTAGACCATTCATCGTACTAGACAATGTGTAATACTTCCCATGTGAGGGCACTGCAGGGAATCTGAACACTTGCTACTGGGTTATTCAACAGATCACAGCTGAAATGTATATAACTATAATTTAAACATGAAATATACAGATTTTAATGGCCGTCTGTGTATACTTTGTAGATATTATAGATTACTGTTTTTGGGTTTTATTCTACCTTACTCATATCATGTGACATGTGTTTTAATTACATAACTACCGTGATTTATACCCGATCATCCGGCCACACATAACAAATGAAACCAGGAGTTGCTTCACCCATTTGTTTTTACTATATTAGTGCCATCTCCTGCAGAGCACAGATTGCATAGCTGGCATCAAGGCAGAGGAGACCTCAATTGAACAAACTTGAAAGTAGAAGATATAAATCAGCCCGATGTGGCATGTACAAGTGATAGTGCTCTTTGTTCTAAATTGCAAACAGATATCTCGACCATGTCCCAGTTGGGATTAATTTTACTATGCTCATAAACATCTCCTGACTATGTTTCACAGCAAAACTCAGATGTGGAGATCACAACATGTACTCAACTGCTAAGCAGAATAGGATGTTTGTGAGCACTTATGGATTATATCTCTACATAAAGGGCATTTTCCTGGATCACAATGTTTCTGTAAATGACTTTTCGAAGTATAATGGCAGGTGTTCTAGGAATGGATGTGAAGGAAGCCTAGATCTTATCAGTTTTTGCTTACTGTTAAGCTGATGCAACATATTTTTTGCAAATCATTGGTTCCCCCCTACGTCCCCCTACTCCCTGGCACACCATGTCAGGCATAGCTTAGTTGTTAAGTCCAAGTGAATAAAATAGTTCATCATACACAATGATGTGGTCCATAACTAGCCCCACTCTAAAAACAGATGGGTCCAAGTAAACTTTCTCTAACCCTCTGAACCTTCAAGGACCAGAGATCAATACTCTCCCTTTCTTAAAGCCTGTAGGAAACCCAAATACTTCTGACACTCACCTAGGCATATGCCCAAGTATTTGTCACGCAACGGTTGAGGCGGATCCTCCTACAGAGAGGAGTTTTAAGATGATAGAGGGTGAGAAATCTGGTGACCACACATACCCTCTAAGAAGGTCTACCTCTACCTGGTAGCACCAACCACTCTAAAAGAACAGTGAAGTAACACAAAAATTAGTGAAAATTGAGGCGATTCTACTCAAATTACGTACAAGCATATGTATCATTACTCAGTGGGACCTCAGGCATAGGTTCTATATTAAACATATAGATCCATATTATGTTCCCCATAAGAACTAGAGGAAGAGCTAGAACACCCAGGTAATGGTCAACTGGTCAATGGGTTGATAGCTTGGTGCTGTAAAAATCGATACATTGGGGTTGAATGGGGTTTTTGCCAGTCCCGGGACACTTGATTAAACTGCTGTAAACTCGGGAATTGTGATCCTCAAGCCAATACTCACTTTTGTATATTTTCATTTAACAACACAAATACTTCTTTGGCTTGTCAGTTTTTTTAAATCTTTAAGAAACAGAGGACTTATGGTGACGAGCAATCGGACCATTTTCCGGTCCTGAGACAAATATTGCACTAAAATCACCATATTTGAAGAAGAAAGGGTAACTGTACTCTAAAATGTAACCTTTATTATAATCAACATGAATAAAACTATCGTAAAACCATCAATTAGCAAATTGTATTTCTTGATATTTAGTCTAAAAAACTTTAAAACTCTAAAAAGTTTAGAACTTTTTGAGGAATGCATATATACAAAAAATACAGGCGGTCCCCGGGTTACGTACAAGATAGGTTCTGTTGTCTTGTTCTTAAGTTGAATTTTTATGTCGGTCGGAACTGTATATTTTATAATTGTAACCCCCAAACAAATTTTTTTGGTCTCTGTGACAATTGGATTGTAATAATGTTGGATTGTCATAAGAACCAGGAGTAACACTAAACCTTCATTACAGACACATGTGATAACTGTTACAGCTGATCATTGTAGCCTATGACTAAAGAACAGTAAATTATCAAAATACAGAGGTCCATTTGTAACTAGGGGTCGTCAGTAAGTCGGCTGTTCTTAAGTAAGGGACCGCCTGTATATGTATATGCACAGAGTATGTTGCCAGTATGTATCCCTGTGTCATGTTGATGTTGTATAGTTCTGATTTTGGTCTGTATTATATTCTTTATTATTTTGTAATACAGGCGGTCCCCTACTTAAGGACACTCAACTTACAGATGACCCCATGTTAAAGACGGTAAATTTTGAAACTCCAATTGTCACTGGGGCAAAAAATTTTTTGTTTTTGGGATCTACAATTATAAAATATACAGTTCCAACTTACATACAAATTTAACTTAAAAACAAACCTATGGAACCTATCTTATACGTAGCCCAGGGACTGCCTGTATTAGAAAACTTTTGTGTATTCACTGGTAGTACCAAATTTTCCTGGGGCGTAATTTGAGAGGGTGCAGAGTGTGCGGTGGCAACCGGGCCCAAGAGACTTAGGGGGCCCATAAGGTGTCACTTTCCCAAATGAGAAGACTAGTACAAAACCCATACTTTATGGTAAGGGGGCCTGGCACAAACTTTGCACTGGGGCCCATCAGTTTCAAGTTACACCACTGCAATTTTCATATGATCATCCAATTTAATTATTTAAATACTTTCCCTACCTGTTGAGTGTCCCTCATTATGTTTGATCTGGGAGGTAATTGGTGCTAGGTTTAACAGGATGACTGTGTAATCCCATACCTATGCACTACTTAGCCATTAACAAGTGACCCCAGTCGAAATCTACAATTAAGCCCAACTCTTGCTTCCTGTACTGTAATTTCTCTGCTCATAAATATAAAAAAAAATGCATTAAATGAACGGCAGCGGTAGAGGCTATAGTGACGAAAAAGTAAATAGCGGTCTCCGTAATGTTTATGAGTATCATTTTCTCAGTATGGACACTTTCCAATAGTCCACCAGGGAGAGCTTTACTGTTCTTCCAGAAAACTATTAAATAGTGGGAGAATTCAGGCTATGAGGCCCCAATAGTCATGTAAGGAGGGATCCATCTCATTGGAGACTTCTTGAAAATAACATATATTCCTTTTATAGACTGAAAAACTAACAATATGCTGTGTTCATTAGAAATCCTATAAACTCTTGTTTATTTAGCAGTTACGCCCTAAAATACATAGAGACCATAGAGATCAAGAATCATCTTTCTCAGGATTTCATTGGAAGATGTACAGCCCTGATGGCGATCAATGCACTCAGCAATTTTACTTCCTAGTTGTAGGTTCCGCATTTTTATTTTCACACCCCACCCACTGCCTATGCAACATAGAAATTTAGGATCAAGTTTCTTCTAATTTCTCCAAATCTCTGAATAACGACAAAAATTTTGCACAGTCTCGAATGAGACGACTTTCTCGCATTGCCACCAAATGTTTTCTAATAGGTATATAGGATGCATAAATATATTTGGGGCGGTCCTCAACGTAAGGACACCCGGCTTACAGAGGACCCCTAGTTTCAGACGGCCCTCAGTGAAGATCTCTTAAAATTCAATTATTACAGGGACAAGATAAATTCCTGCCTGGAGTTAAAATTATAAAATATACCTGTTCCGACTTACATACAAATTCCACTTAAGTACAAACCTAAAGAACCTATGTGATATGTAGTACTGTACAAATGAAAATGGGGCAAATAATAACATAATCTGGCATCAATAAATAGTGGACCCCCAGAATTGTGTTTAAAGGGTGTAAAGCTGTATCATGTGGCCTTCTTTTAAACTTCCTGCTAGTGTGAAACTTCACCCCACCATATCTACAAGGGACCAGGCAGACAACAATCAGTAATTTTCATTACAACTTATTGACCACTCATTGGCTGTATCTACAGACAGTATTCATCCCGGGGATATACAATTTATCATGTATACAGCCATATATATGTATGGAGATGCAGAGATACAGGTGGTCCCCGACTTAAGAACATCCGACTTATAGACGATCCCTAGTTACAAACAGAACTCTGGATTTGGTAATTTACTACAATGATCAGCTGCTACAGTTTTAATGGTGTCCGCAATTAAGCTTGAGTGTTAATTCTGGTTTATACGAAATCCCAACATTTTTAAAGTCTAATTGTCACAACTTTAAAAAAATTTGTCTGGGTTGCAATTACAAAATATACAGTTCTAACTTACATACAAATTTAACTTAAGAACAAACCAACAAAATCTATCTTGGACGTAAAGCTCAGGAACTGCCTGTATATCGCTGTAAGTATTTTATGCCTGTAATGAAGAAGATTGCTATTGATGCTTTTAGGTTGAAGTAAAAATAGACTACAGGCAGTCCCCGGGTTACGTACAAGATAGGGTCCGGAGGTTTGTTCTTAAGTTGAATTTGTATGTAAGTCGAAACTGTATATTTTATAATTGTAGATCCAGACAAAAAAAAATTTGGCCCCAGTGACAATTGGAGTTTAAACATTTTTTGCTGTAATTGGACCAAGGATTATCAATAAAGCTTCATTACAGACACCTTACAGCTGATCATTGCAATCTGGGACTATGGTAGAGCACTCAGAAAGCTTCACCAGAGGTCAGAGGGGTCTGTCTGTAACTATGGGTTGTCTGTAAGTCGGGTGTCCTTAAGTAGGGGACCGCCTGTATTGGAATATCCCACTGTATTGATCCCAATCACAATCCAAAGTTTTTGAGTTCCCATCTGGAATATATCATAAAACTTGCCTGTAATATTTACAGGCCTTTTGGGGGCAGTTTGAGAGTGTTGGGAGGTGGCTTTCTCCTGCCAATCAAGAGAGGAGGAGCTTTTTCAAAAAAATCTAATGACACATATGACAAAAGTGTTTATATAGCAAAAAGCGAACATTCATAATTTTATTTTTCAACTGTACAAAATCAATTTTTAAGAGTAGGAAAGAATATCTCTTGTGTATGGCATATGGGCCTGGTTACCAGATGGCAGCACATACAATGTCTTTGGCTTTAGAGTTTCTATAATGTATAAGGCAGCAGCATAATAATGGGATCTCTTCAATTCTAGGGTCTTTGATAACGTGAGATGATCTACATAAGATGGGGAGCCTTGAAGGGTCTTGTGCAAGTCTTAACTCCGTGTTACCAACATCTTTATATCTGATTATACAGTTAAAAGGTTCTTTACCAAATAGAAACATAAAGCCATCGAAAAAAAATAAGTGATTCAGACCAGATCCAGAGACATAGGCAGAACATTCCCGGGTTAATTAAAATAATGGAGGGTAATTTGGATAATATGGTTGTTATTATGATATGGTACAATGGAAACTGCAAGTGGGACACACTGTAACTGCATGTTTCATTTTTATGGTAACGATATCAGGACTAGGATTAGAATGTAAATGGGGAAATACAAGCACGGGAGCCAAACCTCATGCTTCCCTTTTATATGTATGTGAATCAGCCCTTCAAGAGCCGAGACATCAAGTCAAAGAGACGGTGGCTTCATCCAAGTAACATTGACCTGGTACTTAGGACAGAAAATGAAATGTTAAGCCTGGTAAGTGATATTTACATTTTTTACTAACTTTTGAGAGGAGGGAAGATATGTCTCCACAAAGGAGTTGTATCAATTTAGATTTGTATTCCCTATCGACAGGAAAGAATAGATCTAAAATCAGTCTGTAAGTATAGAGTATATTGGGACTACTGAGGACCAATATTGAACTATAAGCACAGTATGACCAATTAAAACTTAACTTTTACTAAATATCTTAAAAGATCAAAATATAGACATAAGCATATCGTAAATATGGAAAATTGCCCTTATATACAGTGAGGCTATTTTGACTTAGCCTAGAGGTAGCTTTAGGCAACATCCTACTCTGACCAACCAGAGTTCCAGAAAATGTGTGGCCCAGGTTCTTACCCAATACTGAACCCCAGAAGTCTGGGAAAGGGTCTCTTTCACAGTTATAGTTGAGGATTTTATCTGAGGAACCATAATCCAACATGTTCTTGTGGATAGAAGAAGCTTTGCCACCTTAACACACACAGAGCCACAAAAGTGGAATGAGACAGTGCTGCCATTAAGAGGCCTAAACATACAGTGTGGTGACTACAAGGTTGTCCATATGTGCAGGAGCCATTGCTGTATGATGACAGCCCAAATTCTCCACTAAAGGCAGGATTGGTGTAACTTCCAATAATAACTCCTTACGTGGTGCAATCATTGTGACCACAACATATAGGTGGTTGCTTTAGAGGTCTATACACCATTGGCTTCTTCACATAAAGATTGATATAACAACCCAGGGTTTAACAATGGCCTGCCATATATGCCAGCAGGTTCCAGCCCCCTTGTAGGATAACTAGTATGTGATCCAATAAATTAGTTTAGTGGTGGCGAACCTATGGCACGGGTGCCAGAGGTGGCACTCGGAGCCCTCTATATGGGCACCCCTGCCATCACTCCAGGGCAGGGTTGGCCAGAAAGGACTTAAGGCCTCTTGCAGTCCCAGGCAGCCCAGGACCCAAGAAGGAAGCTACAATGATAATCCAAACGTCTTCTCCTTCTTTCTACTGTATTGGTGTCCTCTGGTGCTTATACAATTTAAACCTGTGAAAGAGCAGGGAGTAATAAGTTACTGCTTAAACTGTCGCATTGGCACTTTGCGAAAAATACGTGGGTTTTGGTTGTAGTTTGAGCACCCGGTGTCTTAAAGATTTGCCATCACTAAATTAGTTGATAATACCTGGAAATTTTACTATGAAAAAAATAAAATTATTCACAGGTATGTGATGACTTCCTCTACAGACCTATGTAATTCTTTGCCCCATGAAATGGGTGGAGGACAGGACACAAGCTACTTGTGACGTCATGATTTGTTTGGTCTGGCACCTCTAGCACTTATAGTGACCAATTGAAAAAAAAATTTGGTTATGGCAACAGAGTACTTATTGAATCCTAAATTTTTCATTTTTGATCAATCTTATTATTTGCAATAGAGGGGAGTCCCTATAGGGGAAACATTCTCCCCTTTTTAGTTTCATATCTATATGTTACAGTGGGAGGAGAGATACATCTACACTCTCAATAATCTATATTCTGATGCTGTCAAATGGATGGGCAGATATATATGTTATACACGGACCACGGACGTAACAATCATGGTCGTAGGGACAAGGGAATGACAGTCAATTCTATGTGTATCATTGAGACACACGTAGAATTGATTCATACCCATGCTCTGCCCAGGTTCACGCTATCCCGTGGCCGTGGCGTGATGACATCATCTGACAAAATCGCTAGGTAAATTATGACACTAATGTATATGGGGATACTGCTAATATAAACATGCAGTTACTAAATTCATCTTGTAAATCTTATTCTGCATGTTTTATGGCCATTTCCATTACCCACAGGCCACCGCTCTAGTTTATTCCAGTTCTGATATCATCCATTCTTTGCAGTCAAATTTTAGACTCTATAAATACGAGTTCTGCACATTCAACAGTATAAACCCTTCTTAAAAACCCACCAGACCTGTTATTACTCCAGGAATCCATAAGAGTCGGCTAAGCATGTTTCCTCCATCAGTGTCTCTTTATTGGGTCATTCACTTTTTGTGTAAAACACATGAGCGGAGTGATAACAGTTAAGAAGGTAACATCTGATATCTAACTTAGTGGCCTTCATGCTGCTCCGTGTTTTAAGAAGGGTAAATACTTTCCTGGAAGAAACCAGCATTTTATTTTCATGGAAACAGATTGGAATACCCCGAGTGCCGAGCCTCCCGAGCGTAAAAACAAAGCAGTAAATGACTCAGCAGTCCCACATAATGAATGAAGGGTTGTGAGACTCCATTCACTTAATCCGCCTAATAACATGTGAGCTAAAGTTTACTTCTAACTAAAACTATGCAAATCATATGGACAAGCATTTACATAATACAAGGAATAACATTTTTACTTTACTTTACAAATAGTATCAAAATAGTAATATAATAATAAGTGTCACATAAAGGCAAATAAAAACATTAATATCCAAATATCCAAATTAGGTAACGCTAGGAGCTGGGGCAAAAGTAAGTTCTAAAAATAAAATGTATTTGCTTTGCTCTGGCCTCATTCTCACCGCAGGGCATCTTGGCTCAAACTACAACTACGGATGAGCCGGCGATCACATGAACAGTATTCAGCGGCATCAACTACTCGACCAGTCAGTGGAAGGGAGAATGATGATGTCACTGCTCCACATATCCAATCGATCACCTGTAATCTCTATGGCCTCCGTCATGTGTCTGCTAGGGTTCACACTTACGAGACACTTGTGTTGTCTCTGAAAGGCAATCGCTGCACCATCCCCCAGCTGCTGTATATGAGTCATCCAGCTCAGATTGATTAGTCCTGCCTGGACAGGTGAGGGTGCTCTGTGTAACATGTTTATGTAGGCAGCAAGCAGCATTCAGCTTTCCCAAGGTCCTGAATTTAATAATTGTGTTTTGAGCAAAACCCCTCAGTTCAGGGATTAAACAAGATATGTTTCTGCATTATTGCAGCTACAGCATTCTCAAGGTATGTTTGGTTCATAATACATAAAAACAAACAATAGATTTCCTTTAAGGAATGCCAATTTTATCTCGTCAAGCCAAGTTTATTACCAAAATTTTATGCTGATTCATTTCTATATATATATTTATGAGGGTTTGAGCTCCTTCTATAATGTGCTTTGAGCATTATATCCCGTGCACAGTTACAGAGGTAGATGATAAAAAATTATGACTCACTGCAGCCACCACTAGAGGGAGCACACTGCGGTTCCTGTTTGTTTCTTGTATTGCATACAATTTATAACTCCCTCTAGCCAAAATGATCTATGTCTATGTCTCTGCAGAGGATTTGGAGCTTTACATGAGAAAAAGCCAAGTGAGTTTAGTGCTATGGGCAGCCACTTAGAACCACGGTGGTCAGTGGATGACTTCATATACACTGCTATTTTCACCATTTTTGGGACAATGCAAATTGGTTTGTTCAGTAATCCACATGAGATGCTAAACTGTAAGGTGGCACAATGGCTCAGTGGTTAGCACTACAGCCTTTCAGTGCTAGGGTTTATGTCCCACCCAGGTCAACATCTGCAAAGAGTTTGTATGTTCTCTCTGTGTTTGCGTGGGTTTCCTCCGGGTCCTTCGGTTTCCAACCACACTCCAAAACATACTGGTAGGTTGATTAGATTGTGACACCCATGGGGACAAGCTCTGTGCAGCGCTGTGTAATCTGTTTGTGCTATATAAATAAAGTAATTAGTATTATTATAATTATAAGGGCTGTTTCAAGCGAACATGTGCAGAGGATGGGAGTCACTGCCAGAAGAAGGAACGTCCCTGGACTATATTTCTAGATAATGCTCTGTGTGCAGCTGGTGGGATTGTGCCACCATACGCCTCGTATACACAGGCTGCTCACGTTTGTGTGATACAGCCCTATAGGCTGGAAGATTTGGGGGTTTGAATTTGTTTAAGGGAATCTGTATTGAGGTTTGGTCTATGGTCTTAATTTATTTGTCTTGCTATAGAATTTCAAGATGGTTACCAAAGTTTAGGCCAAACATGTCTACACTGCAAACTTTGCAGTCATTAGGATAAGTTGCCTTAGTGGTCTGGGCTGGAAAGAGAAGAAAAGAGAAACAGATCCTATAACCAGAGAAGGCAGATGTGACTTGCTGGGTTTCTAAAGGATTTGTCAACTCTAATATGTCTTATCATAAATCTTGAAAGTTGTCAGAGCCTAGAAAGGTTATCTGTGAGGGTATATTAATTAAGGCTGCTTTTCCTAGTACAGGTGAAAACATTTGTACAGGTGGAACTTAAAGGAAATCTACAATTTGTTTTCATGCATTGTGAACCAATGCTGTAGATACACTGATGCAGAAACATATCTTGTTTAATCCCTGAGTGGTTTTGCTGCAAAAACAATTATAAAATTATGATAATAGGGCTTTTTCGCTCCTGTGGCTGGCTCGGTGCTTTTCCTCTTACCCTGATTATGCACTGCTCCAGAGAATGAGGTTATCACTGTGTTTTCCCTGACAGGCAGAAGTAATCAATTGCTGCACCATCCCCCAACTGCTGCATATGAGTCATCCAGCTCAGGTTGATTAGTCCTGTCTGGACAGTTCAGGAAGTCCCATGTAATGCAAGCTCCATGTAATTTTATAATTGTTAAATTGTTATAATTTCAGCAAAACCACTCTAGTAGATATTAAACAAGATATGTTTCTGCATCAGTGTAGCTACAGCAATCTTAAGGTATGTTTGGTTCACAATGCATGAAAACAAATGGTAGATTTCCTTGAAAAGTAGTGTGATGTTAATGTTGGGGCTGTGAAGTAAAAGTATACAGCTCTATTCTTTTTGCCAAATCCACAGAAACAGCATCAAAACACCAAATTATAGCACAATTGAAAAAAAAGAAAATTAAAAAAAACAATGGGTGGGGGGTCTGGCAGGTACTGGTGGTATATATTGTAAGAAAAATCTCAGGTACTAGGTGAAAGTACTAACTGTGTCCCCTCTACAGGTACAACTTTGGCTGTAACATCACAGACATGAATCTGTAGCTTGTGCTTTACCCTGTAACTGAGAAAGCTATGTTCCTTTTATCCCCCCAAAATTCTCCCCTGTCATCACTCGCACATTGATTGAATTCATTATTACACAGCTATGAAAAAATAGCTTTGATCGGGGGAACCAAGCAAATTAGCAGATGAGTTGGCAACGCATCCGTCCCAGCTGTTCCACTTTAGGGGATGCTGGATAACCACATGGACTTGGGCATCTTACACTAAGTGGCACTGGCGATATTAGTCTGGCGCAGGAGAACATAGATTATACTGGAAATACACCTGGAAATCATCTTACAACACGTCTCTGACAGTTATATTAAATGTCTCATAAAAGTGTATTTAAGGCATTTGTTCCACCTGTCTCATTGTGGTGTTCAATCCAACATCGAACGTTCAGACGCAAGTTCTCATACTCTGATTGGCCTACAATTAAAATGGATTTTATATGCAGAGAAATTCCATAATATTAAAAACACTGCCAAAATTAGCAAAGAGTGTCTTCAACTTTTGGCGGCCACATAACAGGAAGACTGGGGCTGGCTTTACTGGGTGTTAAAGGGGTTGGGCACCGAGAAAAAAGTTCTGATGTGTAACTAGCAGGGGCTGGGCACCAAAGCAGACCTGTACACTCACACACATTCATACACTTATACACACCTTTATAGACTCATGTGAACACTATATTCAATTATACACTCATACACACACATGTAGATAGGGATTCCTGGTGATGTGGGATGGGGCGCCTATGATGGGGAACAGCCGGATCCAGGGATCACTCAGAGGCACGTTGGTGAATTATAACTTACAGTTCTTTATTGGAACAGGCAACAGCCTAAACAGCAGCAAAACTTCAGCTAGAGGGAGGTAGTTGGCTGGAGTTCTGGTCCTCAGGAAGGTATGGAACAGAGTTCTGATGTGGACCTCTGTTCTTGAGCCTGGTCTCTGGGCTGGCCAATGTATGATGTAGCTTGCCTGAGAAACCTGTTTCGTGGACTGACTTTGTTTCCTGGACTGATTTTATAACCTCCTCTTGTGAGGCAGCAAGCACTTGTCCAACCAGTACATTCCTTCCTTACAGCAAATACAGAGTGTTCATTTGAATAATACAATTAACTCATCACCTCCCAGGCAGAATCTTACAGCTGCAATTACCAAGTTTCCATACTAGATGCCTCCTAGTGAGTTGTGCAGGCTCACCAGAGAGCTCCTGACATAGATAGGCACAATTTTGCATCACCTACCTATCCCACGCATCGGCAGGGGTGTTGCACATCTTCCATTCTTTAGTGTGGCAGGCCAGATGGCCAGGACAACCCTGACACTGAGGGCCCACGTAGCAGCTGCTATGTCTGCAAACCCTGTAGTTACGCCCCTGAGAAAGTTTAACAGAGGGGCATACGGATGCCCTTGTAGCCCTCCAAGCAGTGACATGGTAGTGGTCTTAATGGAGGTGTGTGCATGCAGTAATGAGCACATGGTTCCATAACCCACCTGAAGTCCATAGGACACAGAACATCAACGGGAGAGGCTGAAGGTTGGTCACATAACCAGCTGCTCTGACTGGCAGAAGGGGAATGTTTACCAGGGTAACTACAATATGGATGAAGCTATTAGGATATTGTATTTACCCTGGTGAACGTTTTTATTTGTCTCCAACCTCTTTCAGGCAATCCGTGGCCTATGCTCTTTCATGGACTAGGCAGTGAGAACAGATCGAAAAAAGGGGAAAGGTTCAATGCCAGAACTGTGGTGAGGTCTTCACAGGGCGGAGTATGAAGTATAGCCAGGAACAAAGCAAAGGGTCAGAGGTGGGAGCAGGATCTCATGCTACCACTAGGCCCGATGCATTCATTAGGTGACAGCTTTCCTAGTAATCCAGTACCATCTTACCAAATAGGATGGTCATTGCAGATGATTGCAACCACATGAAGTTATTGGCAGAGACTGTGGGTACTCATAAGGCTGTATTCCTGGAACCGGACTAGGCGATTTACAGCTAAAGTGGTTATAATGACCAAAAATGTAATCCATGAATTAGAGTCCTTCCTCCATAGTTATGCGGTCATGATGGGGCCTACAAGGTCACCACTTCATTTCCTTCAGCAAATGGACTGTGACTGATAGTTGTGATACGTGATAGTGATATGCTGTGTGAATTATTTGGTTTGTTAGTGATCATTCAGGAAAATGCATGGGTCCTAGGTGTCTGGGCAAGTGTTATTATATGCTGCAGTCCATTCATACAAATTATATGCAACTGGAAACAGTCTTTGTACTTCTACTGGCGGCAACCATAGGAATAAATGGAATGATCTAAAACATTATCTTGAAGATAATTCAGAACATAGGACAATAGTTCCAACAGAAAGCTCAAAGTCCAAGAAAGATCATGGGAGTTTGTATTCTTTTCCTGTATCAGCCTCGTTGTACAACAAGAGCAGGGCCACTCCAGTTTTAAGTAGGCCCCTGAGCAACAGATCCTCAATGGGCCCCTTTTCAGTAAACTCACATCCTGTAACCACACTGTCCCTCCCCAGTAACTACACTATCCACCCAGTAGCCACACTGTCCCCCCCACTCTGGAAAAAAAACATTTCTTCTCTCTCCAGAAAGAGCACCAGCAGCCACCTTCTTTCTGCAGCATGTACCTGCTGTACGCGCCGGCTTCAGAGCCGTCGTATACAGGGAGGAGCGAGGAAAGGTGTGATTTGGATTGTGCCCCTATGCTGCACTCCAGATGAGCGCCAGGTGCCAGGCCTGACCAAGAGCCCATTTCTGTGTTTGACCTTACTTTTCAGCAAAAATGGTTCATATATCTCCGATTCTGGTACTAGGTCAGTTGTTGGTGGTGGATTCCTGAAGACATTCCAGTCTATGGGTTTTTCCTCTGCATCCACGTCATTCAGGGATTAAATGTCTACACAGATGTGAGGGCATATCCAGTAAGCAGTACCTTAAGTCAGGTGAAAATTGAGGTAGGAAGGTAGGGTCATCGGGTTCTCCGTGTATCCCTTTCTGTGCGGCGTTCTCGTAGATCCCGTTGTTCCACTTGCAACACAATTTGCTTTTTAAATTCCGCAGTTTGTCCGAAGCCACGCCCCCCCCCCCCCCCGATTTGTGTTGCATGCAAGCCGATGCGACACAATCAGTTAGCGTGCGCCAAAAAACCCGGGGCAATTCAGGGCAAAACGGAAAAAAATTGCGAAACCCGACGAAAATGCCCGTCCGGACCCTTAGTAAATGTGCCCCATTGAGGGCTATGGATCATTGCACGTCTGTAGCTTAAGGGTATCTGCACATGGCCAGTATTTGATCAGCATTTTGCATCAATATTTGGAAGCCAAAAGTAGAAATGGTCCAAAGCATGTAAAATATAGATCATTCCATTAACTTTTCTCTGTGTAGGTTCCACTTCTGGTGTGACTTTCAAATACAAAATACTCATCAAATAGTGACTGTTGTCCGATACCCTAAGGGTCCTGTACACAGTGGTTATTGCCCAAGAATTGGCAATAATTGCTATACTGTGGGACACATGATCTATCCTGAGCATGGAACTGTAAGAGGTCCCTAAAGGAGAAGCCGTGCAAGAACAATCTGTGAAGTTACGACCTATAAGAACAAGTACAATCCTCTCTACCCAAGTCTGCTCCAGCAGGTGCTGATTTACTGGAATTTTATTGCAATTACAGATGTAGGAGAGCTGATTTTGTCAGACATAAAATTTCCTTTTGATTTCAATATTTTTTTTATTAGTTTTTCCACAACAAACAAGAACAAAGACAAAAATACCACAGTTGTTAGCGAAGGACGTCATGGGATTCACATGTTTGCAACATTCACAGTAACAACAGTTTCTCAAGCATAAAGCACATGATGCAGAAGTTTACCAACCTGTGGGGTTATAGGGAAGCCAATAATTCTTCAGTACATTGTCAATATAGAGACAAACCAAAGAAGAAGAAAAGGACCAGAAGGTAAGAAGCGAATGACAACCCTTCTCGTTTTATTTCCTGTTTTCTCCATGGAAACTTTTCTTATTTTAAGGAAATGTGTAAACAAAAAATGGCATAATATTTCAATCAGGGTTTTTTTTTAACTTATTTTAGTTTTTTATGTTTGATCATCTCATAGGTAAGTAAAAAAAATATCTTTAAAGAAGACCTGTCTTATGTCTTTACATGCAGAAACATTTTTAAACTTTTATACTCCCCTTGATTGGCCAATGGAGTACATCAGACTCACATCAGAAGATTCCGCCCCCGGCATCCCCTCGAACGGTGAAGCCAGGATAATGCCCAGGTACCTACGCTGTACCTATAGCACTTACGCAGGGGGGCACTACGCCAGGTTCATTTTGCTGCATCTGGCCGCTGCCGAAGGGAGCAAGGGACAAGGCGAGTGTAACGTTTTTGGGTTTTTATCACTTAAAATGAAGATTTGGGACATTAAACCACCATTCTGTAAGAACCTGTGGGTGGTTTAGTGTCCCAAGTCGGCACAACAGGTTCCCTTTAAATAATGTAGTTACACTTGCGAGATAATGTTAGAGAGAGACAAGTAGTGTTTCTGAAGCTCAACCAATGGCTTTACTGTATATGTAATGGGTCATCAGAGTCATCTTATCATGGGTTAGTTAATAAGAGATTTGGTAAAGGTCTGGATCAGATGGAGTAGTAACAGTTATCTTTGTTTGGGCAAAAGCCATCAAATGGAGAAAAAAAACATTTTAGGGAGATCAAAGATGTGTTACTTATCTATTTACAGAGAGAAAAAAAAACTTTATGAATTCTTTTGAATCTGAAGCAAACTTAAAAATTTATGGTGCCATTCTTAGCCTAGGCCAGTGGTGGCAAACTGGTGGCACTCAGAGCGCTCTCTGTGGGCACCTAGGCCATCACACCATCATCCAAAAACAGTTTGCCAGAAAAGGCCTCCTGCTGCAGTCCAAGGAAGTCCAAGCTAATTTCTATTTAAAGTTATACGTCCTTGGCTGAGCTGGATTATCATTGGAGCTCTTGCTCCAGGCCTCTGATTTTTCCGGTTTAGGAGAACCTGAATGGAAGTTACAATGATATTCTCAATTTTTCCACCTTTGTTCTACTGTATTGGTGTCCTCAAGACACTGATACAATTAATAGCTGTGACGGGACAGAGCAGGACTGCTTAAATTACCATGTTGGAGATTATAAATAAGTGGGTTTTGGTTGTAGATTAGGCACTCGGCTTCTAAAAGGTTTGCCACCGTTGACCTAGGCTATCCTCCTCAGTCATGTTCAGTTCGATTCTTCAACTAGAAATTACCTGCACAACAAATACCCCATATATATATATATGTAAATGTAAACTTTTAAAGGAGAATGCAAATGTCATGGCATAAAGGATGATAACTAGAGACGCGGGACCTGATATTTCCGTTTAGGCTCGGTCAATTGATCAGGCTCTGGCAAATTGACACTAGCCATGGCTATGGTTGGCCAGGAAGACGCCTACTCCTGAAGTAGAAGAAACTTTGCAATATTTTTTTTATCAAAGTCCTCAGATCTTTGCTGAGGTAAGATATTTAAAGTATCTAGAACCAACATAAAAGAAGAATAGTGACTGTCGGGTCTGGTTGATAGTCTTTATACATGTTGCAGTGTGTAACATAATCCAGCCTATTCACAACAAATTTAGAGAATGTTCCAGAAATAGATCACAGGCCAGAACCACAACTTTTGCTGGTGATAGTTTATGCTAAGTGTGTCAAAATCCTTATATGCTTGCAGTGTCCTGATCCAGTTTTGCGAGTGTTTCGAGTGCAATTTTAGTTTCTTGTATCATTTGTTTTCAGTTTGCCTGTAGGAATCTGTGCCTTGTTTAGTTGGTTAGTTCAGGTAAGCATATTTTTTTTTTGTTTCTACATCCCCGTTCCTTTCTGTTTTCTGTGTGAGGGTTAAGGTTTGCAAAAAATGGGACAACCAGAGCCACTTATCAGGTATATCTTGTTGTGTTATATAGTTTGTTAGTTTTTTATTTTTTTAAATTCACCAAAACATCTCCATCAGGGTTGGACTGGCCCACCGATGGGCTGCGGGTTCCAACGGTGGGCCCCAACACCTGTGCCGACAGGGAGCCATGACTATGACCACTGTCCCCATAGGAGGCCCCTGTCTTTAATAATAATAGTTCTGGATGCTGCCAGAATCAGTCGCTCGAATGCTATCAGACAATGCAGCTACGTCTTTAAGATGCAAATGCATTGTCAGTGAGTGGGGCGCGTCCGGGAGACTTCTCGGTGCATGACGAATTCTGACCTCGTATGCGCGACCATGTGATGGCATTATCACTCGGCCGCACATTCTGTTCCCATCCGTCCAGCTGTAGGGAGGATAAAACGGGAGAGAGAACACTGGAGCCAAATGAGGTGAGTAAATGTTTTTATTGTTTTTAATAGGCACAATTTGCAGACAGAGAAAGTGTGGGGTGTCTTGATTATAAAAGCTTTTCAAATTAAATCAATGAATTGTGCTGCTGAGAAATGTAATAAATTGAGGAGGCTGAATTGTACAGCAATGATTTGGGGGTCCTATATGTCATGAACTAATTTGGGGGGGGTGCTTATACATGTAATGTACTAATTTGACTGGGGGCCTATATGTAATGTAATGATTAGGGGGTCTACATGTAATGTAGCGATAGGGGAAATATATGGTCTTCCGCTCACTAAACTCTCTTCTCTCCAATCTATTCTTAGTGCAGTAGCCAGGCTCGTCTTGCAGACCAAACGCTTCACAGATGCCTCTAGTTCAGGCCAGTCTGCCTGTCTCCTTTCAAATACAGTTTAAAATAATCACCCTCATCCACAAAGCTCTGCATACTGCTGCACTGCACTACCTCTCCTCTCTTATCTCAGTCTATCGCCCAACCCGCGATCTCCCATCTGCCAGTGATCTTAGGTTAACCTCTACCTTACATCAAACCTCCCACTCACGTCTCCAAGACTTCTCTAGAGCTGCACCCATTCTATGGAATGCTCTGCCCCGGACTATCAGACTAATACCTAACCTCCAAAGTTTCAAACGTGCTCTTAAAACCCTTCTCTTTAGGCAAGCCTATAATACTCGTGAACTGCATGAAGTTTTAACACTCTCTTTACTAACCCGTCCTGTGTCCTCCTACCATCTGTTATCCAGCAACCAGCAGGCCCCAAGCTTCATAGAGGGACTATACGTAATGTAACGATTAGGGGGAGGGGGCTATATGTAAAGTAATGATTGGGGGGGGGCTATATGTAATGTAACGATTAGGGGGACTATATGTAAAGAAGAGAGCCTTATATGAAATTTATTATTAGAGGGGGCTTCATTTACATTCATTATAATTCATTTACATATATTATGTAATTATTGGGAGGATACTGTATATATTGTAATATACAAAGGGTTACAAAATAAAGTTAGCACTCACCCTCCGGTTTTGACCCCCCGGTGTCCTCTTCAGGTTCCAGGCCGGGCCGGCAGTTGCACGTCTATTCGATCTACCGGAACAGAAACTACTATATGGCAGTGTCGCCGCCTGCTGACCTCGTAGTCTCTGTGCCGGCAGATCGCATAGACCTGCAACTGCCGCCCGGCTGGGAACCTGAAGAGGTGCTGTGGGGTGAAGAGGATGCCGGGGGTCAAAACTGGAGGGTGAGTACTGGTGGTAGATGTCCTTTAAAGACAGACATCTTGCCTTAGGACTTGCTGTCTGCATCTTTCCTACCTTTCCATCTAACTGTTCCCTCACAACACCTGCTGTGAATTCTGGGAAGGCCTATGCCAAATTATTATAAATAAAAATCCAGTTACAATACCAGGAGAGGTTAATCTTTTAAGATTCATTCAGTTCTTGAAATTTGAAACTCCATGCTGTGTCCATCATCCACTACATTCTATTGTAATGTTTGCTGAATTTGCTACATTTATGTTCCGCTATATACCTCCAGGCTTATATACAGGCGGCCCCCTACTTAAGAACACCCGACTTACAGATGTTACAAACGGCCCTCTGGATGTTGGTAATTTACTGTACTTTAGCACCAGTCTACAATAATCAGCTGTAACAGTTATCACAGGCGTCTGTAATGGAGCTTTATTGTTATTCCCGGTTCTTATGACAATCCAACATTTTTAAAATCCAATTGTCACAAAGACCAAAAAAAATTCTGGCAGGGGTTACAATGATAAACTATACAGACCAATTTGACATGCTTGTGCAGCGCAGCGTAATCTGTGTGCGCTATATAAATAAAGAATTATTATTATACAGTTCCGACTTGCATACAAATTCAACTTAAGAACAAACCTACAGAACCTATCTTGAACATAACCCGGGGACTGCCTGTATTACCCAGGTTGGATGAAAAACAAAACCAAGATAACCCATGATTCAAGGGGAAATCCATTCAGTATAAGAACATGCTTAAATCAATTTCTTGAAGCCAGTATTAAACTGAACCATTAAATTGAGTGGCAGTATTGTGGTTTAATGAATACGGAGAGATGCATAAAAAGCTGGAATTTACAACATGCTCGGGTTATAATAGAATTATGCAATAACTCGTTTTTATCCAAAATTTACAACTTTGAGGAGTTAGAGCAATTTCCTATACTTATAATGTAATCCAAGTTGAAAATTCAATGCCAACAGTTGTGGAAACTTCCACTCCGGCCAGAATACACTTCCAAACTTGGGTTTGAAACGTGTGTTCTCAATTCTGTACTTAAATATTTATGTGTGGTATAAGGAAGCCAGAAGTATTTGGTTTCCCCCTAATTGATTTAATTTAGAAAGAAAAAAAAAGGTTCCATAATATTGTTCTTGAATACAGTATGGGAAATCTGAATGGATGGTTGAAGATCCAAGTCTTTAAACACATTTTTGAAAGGGAAGTCTCATGTTGTCAACCATTTCATTTCTAAGAATCTGTAACAAGTTTTAAAGACTTCTTTCTATAGAACTAGAATTCTAACTGTAGGTTGGGCGGTTGTACATAGAGTTTGGACATGTCAGGAAAAATTCCAAAACACCTGAAAATGATGCAAATTTCGGGCTTCTTTACAATCCCCATAATAAGTATTTTGCCCCAACATTTCTCCATCTCTGCTGCAGTGACAGGGGTCCGCCTGTAGGGTTGTGCATAAAATGAAGAGGGGTTTTGGGCAATATGCTGGTCTGGACTACAATTAAATTCAACAGCTCCACATAAAAAAAAAATGTTAAAAAGTCAACAACTCTGAGCCCTGCAGTGTCAAATATAATTCCAGGTTGGCCCACAAAGTCGGGAATCTGAGGGGTATAATTATCTGGGGCTACCCATGTGGGGTTAGTGTAAGCCCCAGACATTTGAATAGCAGAAGCCCCAGGAACAGGAACCCTACGGCACCTTCTCGGAGGTCCCTCCAGGTCACTGGAAGATGAGGATGATGATAGGTAAAAGGGGACATCATCCCAACTTGCTGACTCAGTGTCAGAGGCCGGCATCTTGTATGCCTCCAACACGGTGTACGTCTTCTGAGACATTGCACACAAAAAAATAAGAACGTGAAAAAACAGAAAAGAACCAGAGAACGTACACTAGAAAAGATTATGTGTACCCAACTATCGTCTAGCTGGCACACAAAAAAATGAAATAGTACACACTAAACCACACAGACAAGCCGCACAGATGGCACACAAAAAAAAATAGATAAGTGCACCCAACTAGTACAGCACTCTGGAAAAAATTAATATCAGGCACCAAAAAAAACAAAAAACCCTATGTGCACTGCACAAATGTACCTAGCTTGACCTAAAACAACCTAACTACTCCTAAAGATGCTGAAAAGTGCGTCAAAGTGCAGAACAACGCTAACACAGCGCACTGAGAAATGCGTTTGGCTTCTGAAGGAACAGACAGGAGATGGAAAAAACGGAAGACAAGTGTGATCACCTTGCAAGGTGTTCACACAGGGCGAAGGAGCGAACAGATAGGGAACAATAAGGATCAGATAGGAAAATAGTGTTTTGGGGCAAACAGTAACGTTGTTTGCTCAGGTACACGTTTTCAGCCTATAAATGCTGCAATTGGCCAATCAGGATTGACTGGCCACTCGCAGCAATCGATGGGCGGGACAGATCCGATTGGTCGGGTGACATCAGCAGGAGGTTCTCCTGCCTCCGTCACGTGTGTCCCACCGCGATGTTACCACGTGACATGGTGACACAGAAGAGCCCGGTTGTCCTTGCGCCGTACTAGTACAGCACTGAGCGCTAATCGCAGGAGCCAGCGCCATACTAGGGGGTTAAAGCGCGCGGCTACATAGGAAGTGAAGGAGAGCCGCGCGCATGGTAAGCGCCGAGCGCGTACCTGCCTGCGCCGGCTATAAAGTTTAAAACACTAACAAAAATAAGCTCTGGCACCAGCTCACCCTGAGCTGGTGCCCGGTATTTCCATCAGAAACCTGCCACTACAAGTGGTAGGTTTCCTTTAAGGTTTGTTTCTATATGTTTGTGTCTTTCTTTAATGGAGTAACATAACTATAGTCATACGGGACAACCCCCCCCCCCCCATTTACAATAGACTTGCATTCATAAAACATTAACTTCTGACATTCTTTCGCTATTTAGAACTTTAAAATGTTTTACATTATAATAGTGAAAGGATGACAAAAAGGGACCTACAATGCATGGGAGTCTGTGCTGGCCATATGAAATATTATTTATTATTATTACATAAATTAAAGGACTAGAGCCCTAACGAAAGAGGGCATCTAGCTGGGGCCTGTATTAGGCTATAGAGGGGTGTCCCTGAGCCTGTGTATATGTACAGATGCTAGTGGTGACTAACACAGGGAGGTGATTATGCTTATTGGTGTAGTATTGTCAGGGTGAGCGCCAGCACTGGGGATACCTGGGCAAGTGCCGGGACCCAAAGCTGCTGGGGGGCCCACATAAGGTTGTACATAAGGAATCCATGGGGGTGAGGGGGCTTTATATAAAACACCCATGACGGAGCCATTTGGGATGATAAACTAGAATATTTTAGGGAACAGGAGACTGTTTTAGATTCTGAATTTTTAATGCAACCATGTGAGTTCACTGCAAATAGGTCCACTGAGGGTCTGTGGCCTACTAAAACCTGGAGTCCACCGCGAGTATTGTAGTATAACTGTGATCGCAGTAAAATTAGGGCCACTGCATAACTACCATATATACTCGAGTACAATCCTGGTTTTTCAGCACCAAAAAATGTGCTCGGCTTATATAGGTTTTACCAGGTTTTTGTGGTAGAATTAGGGGCCTCGGCTTATACTTGGGTCGGCTTATACTCGAGTATATGCTGTACATTTTATTTTTTTTTACCTTTTCCATCCAAATTGGAATTGAAAAATTGGTGCCATTAGGAGGAATGTTGACCTTCTGGGCATTACAGTGATGATGGGGTTAAAAAGATAGTACTTTTTCCATTATTATACATAATAAAAAAAATTATATTTTGTAATTCTCTATAATAAATCTGATTAAGCGATATCTTTTTACGAACCATTTTTGCTGCTTTTCTCTCCATATAAATCTTAAAATTACACTAAAAACCAAATTAAAACCAAATATACAGTGCAATAATAAAAATAACCAAAAGATAAAGATCTAACTAAAAGATAAAAAAAAGATGCTGCTCCGCTATCTTCGTCAGGGTAAGGGTAGAAGTGACGACCTTCCCCAAAATGGAGGCCACAGTCATTTAAATTCCGCTGACGACTCTGCCAGCGACATTTAAATAGTTAACACCCCATGATTGTGCCAGCACCGATTGCGGGTGTCAATAGTTGGGGTCGGGGTTCCAACCAAACAGATTTTTAAAATTTGTGTGTCATTGGAATGTTAACGGGTCCACTCATCACCAAGACCTCGCAGCACTTGTGTCAACAATAAAGTCCAAATGGTAGTGATCTATGATCACATATTAACCCCTTATCACCGACACTAGTTTTCAGCTCTAAGACCAGACTCGATATTTCAAATCTGCCCTGTCTCACGATAATTGGTTATAACTTCAAAACACTTTAACATATCCCGGTGATTTTGAGAATGTTTTCTCGTGACACATTGTACTTCATGTTAGTTATAAAATTTAAGTGATAAGTTTTGCGTTTCGTTCTGAAAAAAAGTGAAAATTTGGCAAAAGTTTGTAAAAATTCTTCATTTTCCAAGTTTGAAGTGTTCTGGTTTCCAGACAAGATGTAAAACTACCCAAAAAGTTTGATAATTAACATTTACAGAATATCTGCTTTATGTTGGGATGATATTTTATGCTTCCAGTCATTTTTCTAGGATGTTATGAGGCGCAGAACTTTAGGTGTTATTTTTCTTATTTTCATGAAAATTGCCAAAACTCACATTTTGAGGGAAAACTCAGCTTCCAAGTGACTTTGAAAGGCCTATATGATAATAAAACCCCATAAATTACCCCACTATAGAAAGTTCACCCCTCAACATATGTAAAACAACTTCTATTAAGTCTATTGACCCTTTAAGTGTTTCACATGGGTTAAAAAATATGGACCTGCGATTTAGAAACTATAGAATTTTTTTGGAAAATACATTCATTTAGGCCAAAACTGACATTTTCAGAATAAATTAAATGATGAAACGCACTGCAACGTTTGATGCCCAATTCCTCCCAAGTGTACTGATATCCCATATGTGGTGGTAAACTTCTGTACGGGCCCACGGCTGAGTATAGAATGAAAGGAGGCGCCATTCACAGCATATTTGTATTGTCACATTGTACGACCTATAAATTTAAATTTTTTTTGGTAATGCGAACATATGAGGGCTTATTTTTTATGGGATGAGATACAATGTATAGATAATTTATTTTGGGAGTCTAAAGCTTATTCATTAACTATTTCAAGGGGGACACATCAATTTTTATTTTGGATTTTTAGCATTTTTTTTCCCCCGCTCACCGTAACGAAAAAAAAAAAAATTTATCTTTATTCTCTGGTTCACTACGATTGCGGTGATACCTCATTTATATAGTTTTTCTTATTTTTGCTCAATTTTCCTGAGCAAAACCAATATTGGAGAAAATCGCATTGTTTTTACTATTGACAACTTTTCAGGGCCATAACTTCTGTATTTTTATGTTGTCAGACCTGGTTGAGGGCTTATTTTTTGCGAAAACAGTTGTTCTTTTCAGTCTTATCATATTAGGTAACGTAACTTTTTTTGATCACTTTTTAGAACATTTTTTGTGATGGTGTTTGATGAAAAATTATATATTATGGGAAGTTTTCCGAGTTTTTTTTTTACGTAGTTCACCGAGCGGGTTCAATATTGATTTAGATTTATTGTACAGATTAATACGGACGCGGTAATACCAAATATGTACGTGTTTTTGTGTTTTATTTACTTTATTTGCATTTTATGTGTTACTGGGGAGATTATGGGACTTTTACTTTATTTATTTATTTATTTAATTATATTATAAAAAGATAAATTTTTTTAATTTATTTTTTTTTTTTTTACTTTTTTACATTTTCTACTTCTTTGCTTGAAGAAGTTACTTACAGCCGGGTCCTGCCAGGAAGGCAGAACCCGGCGGGGAGAGAAGCCTGCATCCTCGGGTCACTCGTCGGGACCCGGGGCAGCGGCAGGAGGGATCGGATCCCCCGGTAAGCACCCCGGGGGGGTCCGATCCACGGGGGACACACTTGCACGCCGCGGTCATGCTTGTAAGGGGTTAAACACCCGGGATCTGAGTTTTTCCGATCCCGGGTGTTAGTGCCGGGTCTGGGCTGTGATATCACAGCCCGACATCGGCACTATACTGACCCGATGTCCCGAAATCTTCTTCTGACGCGGCACCATAGAAAGGTGTTCGCGTCAGAAGAAGTACCCTTAATGACCGCCGTAAAAACCCGATAGGGCGGTCATTAAGGGGTTAACAGACCTGCTCTACTCCCGGTGCGTAGACCACCAGGAACGCCTTTCTTTTCACCCAAGTGCAATGGAAATTGTTTAAAGACGAGGTTCGCACTCTTGCATGCTTGTATCAAAACTTGTATCTTTTATTTGTGCATGGAAAACAGCAGAAACTCGTCAGATTTTATTCACATCTGTAACTGCTGTTTTCCATGCACAAATAAAAGATACAAAGTTTTGATACAAGCAAGCAAGAGTGCGAACCTCGTCTTTAACCTCTTAACGCTCAGCGTCCGATATATCGGACGCTGAGCGCAGTGACTTAGCGCTCAGCGTCCGATATATCGGACGCTGAGCTGATGCCGGTTCAGCTCAAGATCTGAGCCGAACCGGCATCGGGAAAGACGGGGTGCCGGCTGTGACTGATAGCCGGCACCCCAGTGTAACACCCGCGATCGGAGTTGTCTCCGATCGCGGGTGCTTAACCCGTTAAATGCCGCGGTCAGCGCGACCGCGGCATCTAACATGTATCTGGGGGATCTTTCCCCCACGATCGGCCCCCCCGAACCGTTTTCGGGGTGCGCCGATCGTTGCTATAGTAACTCTGGGGTCCGATCTGGACCCCAGAGTTACCTGCAAGAATTGCCAGTAAGATGGCGTCTGTGACGTCATCTTACTGGCACAGTGCCAGCCTATGCAAGTGCATAGGCTGACACTGATAATACTCTGCAATACATGAGTATTGCAGAATATTATCATGAAGAAGCAATCAGAAGATTGCTTCTTCATGTCCCATGGTATAAAAGTGAAAAAGTAAAAAAAAAAGTTATTCAATAAAAAAATAAAGTCATAAATCACTAAAAATGCCCCAAACCCCCAAAACATATAAAGAGACATATAACTCAAAAAAAAGTCTAAATCATAACACAAACCCCACATATATAGTATCACCGCGTCCGTAACAACCCGTAGAATAAAAGTAAATCATTATTGAACCCGCACGATAAACGCCGTAAAAAAAAACTGTTATAAACCCTCCAAAAATTATGATTTTTACCTTTTCAATCCCACAAAAAATGCTATAAAATGTGATCAAAAAACCATATGTACTGCGACATGATACTGGTGCAATGTACAACATGTCCCGCAAAAAACAAGCCATCAACCAGCTTCGTAGCCAAAAAAGTAACAAAGTTATGCCACTTGGAAGACGGCAATACATAAATGATAGATTTTTCCCCACATTAGGGTTTTGTTTGACAAATTTAGTAAAACGTAAGAAAATATATTCATGTTTGGTATCCCCGTAATCGTATCGACCCATAGAATAAAGCTAACATGATTATTAGTCTATACGGTGAACACCAAAAAAAAAAGAAGTAAAAAATCCAGTACAGAATTGATGCTTTTCTACTCCTGTCCTCAAAAAACGTTCCTAAATTTTCAACAATAGGTGATACAAACCCAAAAATGGTAACATTGGAAAAAGCATCTCATCCCGCAAAAAAAATGGCATCACATGGCCCCAATAACGAAAAAGCGAAAATTTTATAGCCTTCAAAAGGGGCCAATGAGGAAACTAAAATCCTGGCAGCTGCAGCGCCCTCCTTCCCTTCTGCGCCTCGCTGTGCCCCCATAACACAAGTCACAGCCACATGTGGGGGGTCTTTGTACTCAGGAGAAATTGCAGAACAAATTGTATGGTGGGTTTTCTCTTTTTATCTTTTGGAAATGTGTAAATTTTAGGGCTAAATGAACGTATAAGGGAACAATATGACCATTCTAAATTTCACCTCCATTTTGATTCAATTACTATGAAGATCTCAAGGGGTTAACAATCTTCGTAAAAGCTGTTTCTGATAGCTTGAGGGGTGCAGATTTGAAAATGGGTTGGTTATATAGGGGGTTTTGATGCTAAATATGTAAAATTTCATTCCAAACTGTATTTATCCCCAAAATAGTCAATTCTGAAAATCCGGAAAAGCGATATTCTATTTGTAAGCCGCGTGACATCAAAATAAATTATCCAGACATTTCAGAAATTATGAAAATGTAAAGTAGACAAATGGGAAATGTTATTCAGCAACTTATTTAGGTGGTAAATCGATCTGCCTGAAAACGCAATGATTTTGAATTTCGAAAATGGCAAATTTTTCCAAAAATTTATCATATTTTCTTTTTTTTTGTAAATAAATGCAAAACTTATCTGCCAAAATTTACCACTAAAATGAAGTACAACATGTGGGGAAAAAACAATCTCAGAATCGCTTTGATAAGTAACAGTGTTCAAAAGTTATAACCGTATAAAGAGACGCAAGTCAGAATCCAAAAAATCGGGCTGAGCCTTAAGCTACAAAATGGCTGCGTCCTTAAGGGGTTAAACAATTTCCATTGTGTCAACAATAAAAATAAAGTTTGTTTTTTTAAAATACCGGGGAATAAATTTATGTGAGGTGAAAATTTATAAAGAAAAGAATTCATTTTAGAAGTGCTGATTTTCCCCCTTCTCCCGATTAATTTCTTTAAAATGAATCAATAATAAGCAGTAATAAATACTTTGACTTGTCCATTAGCTTCCAAAAATTTTCTTTTTTTAAATTTATGCAACGACAGAAAAAACGAGACGTATGACTTGGTTATACAGGTGTGAAACAGATTAGTCATGAAGTAGTTAATAAACTAATGATTAATAAAGTGTCCCAGGAAGATACCAAGAAGTTTTCTAAAGGCACGTGGCCAAGAATTTGCTGGATCCGGTAGGTCTGGATCACCTATCTGAGCCCCACACTAAGAGAAGTCCTCGTTGTGTGTGGCTTCAGGACCGTCGTTGATCATCTGCCTCACATACTGCGGAAGATAAGGAACTTACATTAGTAATGAACAATACAATATTCTTAAGCCAAACCATCATTGTGACCCGTGTGACTCAACTGTAATAAAATACACACATATCAATATATCTCAACAAAATGCCATTGAGGGAGCATTCAGTAAACAGGACACTGAAGGAATTTGGCTTTTTCTCTTCCTACAAAACATGTGCGCACAAGATTCTCAATAAATCAGTTTTATTTCAAGTTATGTGTAATAACATAATTAAGCAAAAAGCATGTCCATGAAATGAAACTCAGATGTCTGAGCGAGGATTAACCATAGTCCCCAACAGTGAAACGGCACATTTGTGATGTGTAAGCATTTTATGAGTACAGTGCTGGACCGGCCTGGGAGGGCTGGGGCCTATAAGTAAGATCCCTTCTCAGGGCCCACCACTGCTCAGCCACATAAAAGTATTATCCGACGTGCATTCATACACTCCTAAAACCTAGCCAACACTTTCAATAGTAGCTTACTTCCAAGCCCTTGACTCTGACTCTTATTTTTTCGGGGAGCCTGTCAGCAACCTGCTGACTGGCTCTTGCCTTCATCATAAGCTCTTTAAGGCCTGTGAGCCATATTAGAATTTACCTCTTTACGTCACCGCCAAGCCAAGGGGGTATGGAGGAACGCAAAGGGCGGGGTGCGGAGTGGGCCAGCGTGGGGCTGAACCACTCATGCGGGAGCTGGGGGTCCATCGGGACATACACCTAGCCATCTGCGGGCATGTCCGGGGGAGCACCACACTGCATTATCAATTGTAGGGTTCTTCCATCTCCAGAAGTATTACTTTACACTTTTCCTTCTTTAATCCGCCCTCTTTCACTGTCTGGCAACAAATTAGACCAAGTTCACATGTTTATTAGGTCTTCAGTTATTTGCATCAGTTATTAGGAGCCAAAACCAGGACCAAGACTGACACACCATTTCTGTGTGTTCAACCCCTCCTGGTTTTGGCTCATAAAAACTGATGCAAATAACTGAAGACCGAAGAGAGATCAAAACTGCTGTTTTACATAAATTAGCACAAATTTTTTCAAAGATCTATACAACTTTAAGAGGTCTCAGTCACGGCTGACTTGGTGAATTCTGCCTATTCTGGACATATTTTTGTTTTCAGGAGAGTCCATTGGAAGGGAAATGTTGTAATACAAATGAACAGCCAATCGGCCGTGTAATACACACTGATAGTCCGGGTTTGCCGTAACCACTCTGTTAGTAGCTGTACACTGGTTGATAGACTGTAGGGCATTCATGTGACTGCTAATATTAAAATGGACATTGCCCCTATTTCTATTTTCTGCCCCTTATTATACTTCACCTACATGAACGTGCCCAAGCAAAATAAGTCTCTTGCTGGTTCCCATGAGGGTTTCCGTGTTCTGCAAGGTCTCCTTACTTACCCAATGTCTCATCAAACATATTTGTAATTCCATAGAAGTGAATGAGTTACAGACACAGCACAGTCCACTCTTCCTACATAGTTTTCATAACTCACAGTCACTATCCCATGGAAAAGTGTCTTTCGTAAAAGTTTTTTTTTTTTATAAGAAAACCTCTGTGATTGGTTGACCTTAAGTCAGGGGCTTCAAAGCAAAGGGTCTAAAATACATGTGAACTCACAACTTTCAGTACTTTTTACCATCAAAAGTATGCTAGTGAGTCTAAACAATAGTAAAAAAATTTTTTTAAATCCTCCCCTTTTCTCTAGAACTGATATATATTAACAGTAAAAATCATAGCGCCAAAAGTAAAAAAAAATACCACTTTTTTGCCATTTTGAAAAAAATAAAAATTCTATAAAAAGTGATCAAAAGGCCGTACTGTCCTCAAAATGCTATCAATTAAAATGTCGTCAAAAGTCACAAGAAATGACACAACACACACTTAAGTATGAAAACGTTATTAGCACCAGAAGATGGCAAAATTAAGATTTTTTTTGGTACAGTAGGTTTTAATTTTTGTAAATGTATGAAAACATTATAAAACCTATACAAATTTGGTATCCCCGTGATCGTTACGACCCAAAGAAAAAAGAAGACATGTCATTTGGGGCGCTCAGAGAAAGCCGTAAAACTCCAAGCCCAAAACCAAAAATAGGGCCAGGTCGTTAAGGGGTTAAAATAGGACTATTTGCGGTGTTGGTTCATTTTTTCCAAAAGGAGTTGGATACATGGGAAACTGTATTGTAAAAGACACACCTGACCGTTGATGCAGTACAGCAGTCTCACCGTTAGTCCTACAGCGATGACTCGAATGTCAAAGTTATTTCTGTATATACAGTAAATACAAAATAAAAAAAATAAGGAAATGTGCACACTCGTCAAAAAGAACTCAGCCTTGAGCGGGTCCTCTGGCAGCAGGACGAACATCTTCAGGCTGATGGCTTACAAGGAATGTTGTAATCGTATTTCAGAAATCTTTGGAACGACTGTGTTATTCCAAGTGTCAATTAAGAAAACTGTGTTATTCCAATCTGATCAAACACATTATGAAAGCGGCTTACAACAACGATTGCAGCAAAGGTCTCCACAATGCTGTCTAGTGAATGTCCAGACGACGGCTTGCAAGATATTTTGGACACAACTTTTACATTTTTTGGCAAATATTTACGAGGGGTCCATTCTTATGTACCTGCCATTACGGGTCCTCTGTTATAAGTGTCAAGAGATGTAACAATGACTTTCTCTATACTGCACATAGGGCAGTTATATTGTCTGTATATACATCAACTCGAAGATTCTGAAGTACAACAGCCAAAAAACAGTTTGTGCCCCTGCTCAGGGCAAAAAGAGAGAAAAAGAAGAGGGTGGCTTCTGACTATTTGTATAACAATGGGAGTCAACGGGCAACTCATGGAGCATCTTCTGACGGAAAGCTTCAATGTAGTCTATGGCATCTGTAATTATGTGCCAATTCTTTTACCAATGATTTTTACCTTAAAATAATACTGACCAATGGATTAGGTAGGTGCCTAGCTCTTAGCGATGAAACAAACCATTATTCTTTTGTAGAGGTTTCTTCTTGGGCTGCATTCCACACGGTGCTCGTTGTGAACTTATGCAATTGGGCCAAGCCCCTTCCCATATCAGTTGACTTGTGTTTAGAAGAGCAGGTCAGCCGCAACGTGTGAGCGCAGCCTCACACTCACTGCTGGTTAGTTCCCCCCCCCCCCCTGTGCACAGATTTAAGTCATTAAAGGGAACCTACCACCACGAATCTACCTATAAAGATAGAAGGGGTGGTAGGTGGATCAATAGGACGTGAGGATAGCCCTTTTAAGGGCTAATCCTCACGTCCCCGCGCTGTTTTGTGAAATTATATTATAGTTTTATGCTAATTTTGTTATGCAGCTACTGGGGCGTGGAGTAGCCGCAGCTGTGGCTACACGGCGCGGCTACTCCACGCCCCAGTAGCCACTTTACCCCTCCTACCCACAATCTTCGGCGAGCAGCTCCTTGCAGCTGCGCGCCCTCGTCCGACGAACCTGACGTCTGCGCAGAACAGCAGGCCCGCGCCTGTTTCGGAGCAGTGACCGCACAGGCGCGGGCCTGCTGTTCTGCGCATGCGCAGGCTGCAGGTTCGTCGGATGAGGGCGCACAGCTACAAGGAGCTGCGCGTCGAAGATTGTGGGTAGGAGGGGTAAAGTGGCTACTGGGGCGTGGAGTAGCCGCGCCGTGTAGCCACAGCCCCAGTAGCCGCATAACAAAATTAGCATAAAACTATAATATAAGTTCACAAAACAGCGCGGGACGTGAGGATTAGCCCTTAAAAGGGCTATCCTCACGTCCTATTGATCCACCTACCACCCGATCTACCTTTATAGGTAGATTTGTGGTGGTAGGTTCCCTTTAAAGCTCAGTTTTTACCACTCCTGGTAAGTGGTTAGAAACGCTCATTTTAGCGGTAAACTTCAAAGACTGGAAATGAAGCAGCTTAAATGAGCATTTCTAACAGTTTAGGGGTATAAACTGAGTTGCAAGGATGCTTTTCTGGCAGATTTCTCTACAAAGAGAACAAACTTGCAGTGAGTTTGAGAAGAAGCCACTACAGAAAAATTTGATTTTTACTACTAATGTGAGGAATAGACCTGTTTATCTATACAGGTGCCAGCTCCAACCTACAATTACACCAATCACAGGAAAAGAGAATTAGCATGGTTAAAAAAAAAAAATAAAACATATGGATTTGCACCAGATCTAAAGAAACACAAAAACCATCAAATAAAGATACGAGAAGACTCTGTATAACACGTCTAAGTTTGCATCAAATGACGGTAGACAACACTTCGTCTACATCAATACATGGTATGATCTTACTAGTCAATTGAGAGAGTGCGCAACCAAGGAGTGAAGAGGGAGACGTCAGAGAGTCACCAGGTCATGAAAACGATGACAACACTAAATAAGCCCTACTGACCCAATACATTACCTCCTGCCCTTACAAGGGCAGTCCCAAAACTCTACCTGATGGAGGTGGGAAGCCCTGATATAGCACAAAAAACGTATTAGGGCACATCAGGACGAGGTGCTCTCTACCTCAATTTACTGGTAAGATCTAACCATGTATTGATGTCGAAATCATGTTGCGTAGCGTCATTTGATGTAAGCTTAGGTGTGGTACACAGAGTCATATGGTTCCTTTATGTAATGGCTTTTGTGGGTTTTTAGATAGGGTACCAATCCACTCCTTTTTTCTTCTTCTTATTGAAAGTTATGTTTTATTATTTGCCGTCACCATTGTAATTCTGATCAAATTTAATAAAATGCGATTGGGAAACTATTTTAAGCTTATTAAAAAAAGATGCAATCCAAAGTGTACATTGCTTTTAATGGAAATCCATCATGAGAAGTGAAGATGATAAACCACTCTCCCCTTGTTGTAGATAAGGGCACCGAGATTTGAAATTGTCTGTATATACACTCACCAGCCACTTTATTAGGTACACCATGCTAGTAACGGGTTGGACCCCCTTTTGCCTTCAGAACTGCCTCAATTCTTCGTGGCATAGATTCAACAAGGTGCTGGAAGCATTCCTCAGAGATTTTGGTCCATATTGACATGATGGCATCACACAGTTGCCACAGATTTGTCGGCTGCACATCCATGATGCGAATCTCCCGTTCCACCACATCCCAAAGATGCTCTATTGGATTGAGATCTGGTGACTGTGGAGGCCATTTGAGTCCAGTGACCTCATTGTCATGTTCAAGAAACCAGTCTGAGATGATTCCAGCTTTATGACATGGCGCATTATCCTGCTGAAAGTAGCTATCAGATGTTACAGGGTACATTGTGCTCATAAAGGGATGGACATGGTCAGCAACAATACTCAGGTAGGCTGTGGCGTTGCAACGATGCTCAATTGGTACCAAGGGGCCCAAAGAGTGCCAAGAAAATATTCTCCACACCATGACACCACCTCCAGCCTGAACCGTTGATACAAGGCAGGATGGATCCATGCTTTCATGTTGTTGACGCCAAATTCTGACCCTTCCATCCGAATGTCGCAGCAGAAATCGAGACTCATCAGACCAGACAACATTTTTCCAATCTTCTACTGTCCAATTTCGATGAGCTTGTGCAAATTGTAGCCTCTGTTTCCTGTTCTTAGCTGAAAGGAGTGGCACCCGATGTGGTCTTCTGCTGCTGTAGCCCATCTGCCTCAAAGTTTGACGTACTGTGCGTTCAGAGATGCTCTTCTGCCTACCTTGGTTGTAACGGGTGGCGATTTGAGTCACTGTTTCCTTTCTATCAGCTCGAACCAGTCTGCCCATTCTCCTCTGACCTCTGGCATCAACTAGGCATTTCCGCCCACAGAACTGCCGCTCACTGCCGTGAAAATCCCAGTAGATCAGCAGTTTCTGAAATACTCAGACCAGCCCTTCTGGAACCAACAACCATGCCACGTTCAAAGGCACTCAAATCACCTTTCTTCCCCATACTGATGCTCGGTTTGAACTGCAGGAGATTGTCTTGACCATGTCTACATGCCTAAATGCACTGAGTTGCCGCCATGTGATTAGAAATTTAGTGTTAACGAGCAGTTGGACAGGTGTTCCCTTAATAAAGTGGCCGGTGAGTGTAGTTGATTCATGGTCTCAGTCTAAAAAAAAGGCATTTTAGAAATACGAAAACGAGGCTGGTGAGTCGCAAGAGACAAGTTTGCCGCCTAAAACACGTTCCCCGGAGCACCGGATCCTTCCCCCTCTGCACCTTCCTTGACCATCGGTGATGTCAAACTGCTCCCCCAAAGCCATCATGTCATCTCCAATTCTCAGGGTACATTTCTGTTGTAAGGACTTCCATTTTCTTTTATTATACCCAACACTTAAAGGAAAGAAAATAAAATCTTGAGCTGTGGATGTTACAGTCTTGTTTATTTTCATACATTGTGGAAACCACTTTGAATGATACGACACCTTATCGGTGGCTCCACATAACAGTTCATGTGTAATTCAGGCTTAGTAAATTTAGTATAAAGTTTGGATAATATGTTCGATAATTAACAAACATTGTTACACTCAACTATAACAAAAGTACAAACTGTCGTAAAATAGAAACGAACCGGTCATTTACAAAAAAACTGGAAAAAAAAAAAAATCACCCCACTTACCAGGTTATAAAAAAATCTGTCACTTCTATAAATACAACGTATGACACTGTGCTCGAAGGGGTGACATTACAGGATTGGACCGCTTACATCATAGACATGGCACAATACGCAGCAACAAAGTATACAGCACATCAACAATGACTGCACGTCTCCCGATTCCGGAGATGTAAAATATAGAAAGAGCCATGACAGAACGCTTAGATCTGGCAGACGTAGACAGAAGTTTGCTGACAGTTGTAAAGCTTTAGGCATCAGACAGGAGCTTGTCAGGAGCAGCTGCTGCTGAGAATTGATGGATACTGTTTGTATTGTGACTACTAAAATACAATATTGCAAGCAGTCACAGGTCCTGGATGGCGCAGGGGCAGGAATATATACAAAACATATAAAAACACAAATTACAACACAACTAAAAAGCTATTTCACAGATCACTAAACATTATCCAAATATATTAAAAAAAAAAAAATAAATCTGAAAATAAATTACCTAAAAAAACAAAAAAAAACAAAATCCACCTATTTTCCACTAACTAGGCTCTAATTTCCTTTTATTAGCAGCATAATAAATGAAAAGAGAAATTTATATATATAAAACCAGTTTCATCTGCGGCCTGTGGATAGAAATCTTGTGCTGCTCGGTGAGTTTTGTTACGGTTGTATTTGGGAGGAAGGGAGGGAATAACAGACACCAACCTCACAAAAAAAAAAAAAAAAATCTAAAAAATTTTTAATATTACAACATTAATATTACAATCATTTTCACATTGACATTCCTGTCTCATATTGAACTAATATATTGGGTCCCTTTACATCAATGCATTATCTTTTTTAGTATTCTGTTTATATTTTTAAATATAAATTTTTACACCGCAAACTATAAAAAAAAGTAGTGTTTGAAAGGAAATGAGTGGCATCTTGAAGCTATAGTAAATTTACCATAACACTGTTTTTATTTGTACTGCCAGTAAAAAAAAAAAAAAAAAGGCGAAAAAATTTTAAGGAAAAAAACCTAAAAAACTTCTTATCCCACACAAGAAACTTAGCTATTTACATCTTAAGATCCTAGTGAGAAAAAAAAAAAACTTGGCTGTGTTTAAATAAAATCGTAATCTCTTTCGAATTACAATGTAATACATTAAAAAAAAAAGTTAAACTTTACTTTATTTTAACTTATTTTGGGGATAGATTGGATACGAAATCAGTAGTTTTCCACCCCTACACAAAATGAATGATTTTATCAATTTTACCAATTTTATCGACTCTTTGAGAGATCTCAGCCTTGGCTACTTGGCGACTGTTTTAGGGAATGATGGAAGAGGAAAAAAAAAAAAAAAAAGAAACAGCACCTGCGGGGGAAAGGTTCATGGCCACCGGGGGTACATAGGGACTGCTATTCCCCCTCTCGTTACATATGGAACCTCACAGAGATTCCCTGGGGTGTCCTAGTCAGGGACAGGAAACCACTGACGGTTGAAGGTGGGGCCGCCCCTTTATAGTTCCGGGTTTCCTGTCCCTCGGGGAGGAGCCCTCTCTCCGGTTGGGCGGTGTCGTGGCGAGAGGGGGAAATACTTTGTAAACTAAGATACACTTATTCTTTATACAATTATTATTTATACATATTTACGAATATGCTAATTATTGGCAGAGGCTACTGGGGCGTGGAGTAGCTTCCACTGTCCGGATAGGCTATTACACGCCTCCGTAGCCTCTGCTGCTAATTAGCATATTAGCTAGATAAAGTGTATATTCGTTTAAGAAGTATTTTAGAAATAGGTAAAAATAGATTGGGGCTTAGCATGTTACTAGCCACCTACCATCAGACCTACCTTAATAGGTAGATTTCTGATGGTAGGTTTCCTTTAAGGACCATATTTTAGTCAATACTTCTGCTCCACTCAATAAAATGGGTAGGAATCCGTTATACAATATATTGTGTAGTTTAGAATGATTTGTTTTCGTGGTACAAGCTACAAAATTTGTGGATATATGTTCGTCAACCTGAGATCAGGAGCTACTGATACATTGCCAACTCCGGGTTCACAAAATGGCCGCCTTTCCATGGTTGTTACATGTTAAAATTATATATAGTTTTATATATTTTTCGACAAGACAACATTTTTTTAAAGCTTAACATGAACCAAATTGTAATAAGACATTAAAATTGTCCAAAAACCAGAACAAAATAACTTGGGATGTGTTCTCGCTAAAGTAAAAGAGTGAAATTTTCATGGAAACCTCCAGTTTTCTTTCTTTTCACATCTTCTTTGTCCACCCAGTCATTACTTTGATCATTAAAATAAAATGTAGATCGACATCGACATGTAAGGCAGCAAAAACCACTCCGGATGGCTCGTGACCCATGCTTGACAATGTTGCGCAGCTCCTCTGCCTTCAGTATACAAAAGCAGCTGTTGGTAAAAGGCGAAAATCTCTCGTTTTCTGGGTTTTTCATATCTGAACGGGTTCAAGTTCTCGCTCATCTAGTAAATTTATTAGCATTGAAAAGCTATCTTTTACATCTTCCATGTTGTCCAGTGACGTTGGCTGAAGGATCCACCTTTTTCCTCGTGCAAGCGGTTCGAGCTCAAAATACTTTTTGATCTGAAAAAAAAAAAAAAAAAGACAGTCAAGAATTAAGATATTGATCTGCAGCTCATATCACCCACAATGGGCCATTTTTCTGCACAACACAGAAAAAATGTGCACCTAAAGGGGTGTGTTCAGACTGTGCACCCCAATTCTGTAACATGAACATAGCCAGTGCAGGGGGCACCAGATTCATGAAGAACATGCCCAACAATTCATGAATCTGGTGCACCCTGCACACATCACAGGCAAACTGCATTATTTTTGATAAATGTGGGCCAATGTCTTTTAACTGCCCATTTCTTTGGTTCTGTAGAAAATACAACCAGTTCCGATTTGCATACAAATTCAACTTAAGAACAAACCTGAAGAACCTATCCTGTACTTAACCTGGGGGCTACCAGTAAACCAATTTCTAGGACAGTTGGAGTTGTTTGGGACCAAATAGATGAAATTTGGTGAAGCTGTAGCGAAGGCTCATTCATCGGCAAGGAATCTAAAGTTCAGCCTGTTTGTTCCGATTCCAAAAATAAGGTAATGCCAGCTATATACCCGGAGCACAACAGACTGGCCGGTAGAAAAACTTCCATTGAAACACTTTTGGGGACCGATGCACCATTTAGTACAACGTTACTCACAATAACAGTATTCTCTTTCAAGAGGATCATGTACTCTACAAGTAACGGTTTGACGGGTATGGCGAGGTGTTGACCTGGTCTTTAAATTCCAAAAGATCTCAATTTCCGTGGGATGTGCTGGAAAAACAAGTCCTATCTATCGAGGCCCCATTTACAGGACCATTAAGGATCTGCTACTAAAACCTTGGTGCCTGATACCATGGAAAACCTTTAGATGGTTATTGGTGGCCCTAACTGGACCTACACAATATTAAACATGTGTTTTTTTTAAATGTTGTAGCTTCAAGTTACAAAATTAATAAAACAAATGTAAAAATGTGATAAGGAGAAAACACAAAGGAGGTATCTAGACCTGGAAAACAGGGGAGAAGAAAATGGTCAAAAGAAAAAAGGGTGAGAAAGAGGAACGGAAATGAGAGGAGAGAGTAAGTGACAGACGCGGAGAGAAAGCGAGAAAAAAGAAAATACATAAAAAATAGCTCAAAAGGATTGAGGTAACTTTTTAAGCGATGACTTGTAACAAGAAAATGCACCCAAGGCAACTCGGATGAACAACAGTGGACAACATGACAACTGACATCAATGTAACAGACAGGACTTAGACCTGCGGATCCCGACTAGAGCTTTTGCGTGTATAGCAATTATTATACATTTTTCTGTTGGAAACTATCTCTTCTTGCATTCTTTTAAATATGCCCTCACGACATACACAACTAAACCTTCTCTATGTTCTGAGGTCTTAAACCAATTATATGTCAAGCTCGTAGTGTCAAAACATCTGATACATCCAAAATCCTATCACTTTTTTTTTTGGGGGGGGGGGGGGGCGGAAGCTTTTTTGGTTTTATTTTGAAATGAAAATAAAGAAAATTGGAACGCCAACTCAATTCTACCTCCCTACACGTAGAACGGGGTCCTAAGAAGTGGTCATCGCTCTTCATAGTATCATAGTATCATAGTATATAAGGCTGGAAGGAGACGCAAGTCCATCAAGTCCAACCTTCAAGAATTAAATAAATGTTTTATCCCCATAACCCGTGATATTTTTTCTCTCCAGAAAGTCATCCAGGCCTCTCTTGAACATGTACATAGAGTCGGCCATAACAACCTCCTGCGGCAGAGAGTTCCACAGTCTCACTGCTCTTACAGTAAAGAACCTTTGTCTATGGTGATGGTAGAATCGCCTCTCCTCTAGGCGTAGAGGATGCCCCCTTGTCCTGGTCACAGGCCTAGGTATAAAAAGATCTTTGGAGAGGTCCTTGTACTGTCCGTTCAGGTATTTGTACATTGTAATGAGGTCTCCCCTCAGTCGTCTTTTTTCTAAACTGAATAATCCCAAATTTTGTAATCTGTCAGTGTATTCTAGTCCCCCCATTCCCCTAATAATCCTGGTTGCTCTCCTCTGCACCCGTTCCAGCTCTATTATATCCTTTTTATACACTGGTGCCCAAAACTGTACACAATATTCCATGTGTGGTCTGACCAGGGATTTGTATAAGGGCAAAACTATGTCTTTATCATGAGAATCTATTCCTCTCTTGATGCATCCCATTATTTTATTTGCTTTAGCAGCAGCCGCCTGGCTCTGGTCACTAAAATTAAGTTTACCATCCACCAATACGCCCAAGTCCTTTTCAGCTTCAGTTTTACTAAGTAATTGACCGTTTAGAACATAATTATACTTTTTGTTTCCATGGCCCAAGTGCATAACTTTACATTTATCTACATTAAACCTCATCAACCATTTCTCTGCCCATCCCTCAAGCTTCCACAAATCCCTCTGTAATGCTAAACTATCGACCTCAGTATTTATTACTTTACACAGCTTAGTATCATCTGCAAATATTGAAACTTGACTGTGTAAACCCACTACAAGGTCATTAATAAAAATATTAAAAAGAAGTGGCCCCAATACTGACCCCTGTGGCACTCCACTGGTAACATCAACCCAATCTGAGAATGTGCCATTAATGACCACCCTCTGTTTTCTATCACTAAGCCAATTACTTACCCAGATACACAGATTTTCTCCTATTCCCAGCAGTCTCATTTTATATACCAACCTTTTATGTGGCACGGTGTCAAATGCCTTTGAGAAGTCCAGATATACAACATCCACAGCGTCCCCCAGATCCAGTCTTGAACTTACCTCCTCGTAGAAACCAATCAGATTAGTCTGACAGGACCGATCTCTCATAAACCCATGCTGACGCTGGGTTATAAGGTTGTGCACAGTGAGATACTCCAGGATAGCATCTCTAATAAACCCCTCAAATATTTTCCCCACCACAGCAGTTAGACTTACGGGTCTGTAGTTTCCAGGATCGCTATTTGATCCTTTTTTGTATATTGGTACCACATTTGCTATGCGCCATTCCTGTGGAACATAACCAGTCCTCAGTGAATCTTCAAATATTAAAAATAACGGTCTGTCTATCACCGTACATAATTCATGCAGAACCCGGGGGTGTATGCCATCTGGCCCCGGTGATTTATCTATCTTAGTGGTTGCGAGGCGGCGCCGTACCTCTTCCTGGGTTAAACTGTTGACATTATAAAAAGAATTTACATTATTCCTCATTGTGTCTTCCACCAGGGGATTTTCCTGGGTAAAGACAGTTGAGAAGGCGACATTCAGTAGATTGGCCCTTTCCTCGTCTCCTTCCACCATGACCCCCATGTTATTTCTAAGGGGACCCACACTCTCTGTTTTTAGTTTCTTATCATTTATATACTTGAAAAATAATTTGGGATTATTTTTGCTCTCCCTGGCAATATTTCTCTCAGTCTCTATTTTTGCGGCCTTTATCTGCTTTTTACAGGATTTATTTTTCTCTCTATAATCCTGTAATGCCTCATCGCTACCTTCACATTTTAGCACCTTAAACGCTTTATCTTTCTCGCTTATTGCTTTCCTTACAAGACTAGTTAGCCACATAGGATTTTTCTTGTTCCTTTTATGCTTTTTCCCATAAGGTATGTGTTTCTCACAGAATATATGAGAAAAAGTCCCATTTTTTGGGGGGGCTTTTGTCCTTGAGAGCATTATCCCAGTCTATGCCTTTAAGGTCTTCCCTTAGTTGCTGAAAATTTGCCCTCCTGAAGTTTAGAGTGTTGGTTGCCCCTTCACTAACGTGGTTGCTTGAAAGGCAAAGACGAGCCCCCCCACCTTAATTTTAACCCATTAAAATCCAAACACAGTTGCCTAATTTCTGACATATTTGAGGAGGCTTGTTCAGTCTCCTGTCCAGATCTTTCACCGATTTTTCAACGACTTGTCACACACATCACTGTTGGCGTTTATCTCGCTCATACGAGACGGGATCGGGGTGTAAGTAAATAGAATCATTGCTAAAATTCCAACTAAGAGCTGCTGCCTGGACTCAGTTTAGTTTGCACATTCTTTTGTCTAGGGGTATTTTCTTAAGAAATATTCGTTTTCCACGCTCCTACCAAAATAGCCACAACTATGCAAAAAAATATTCCCTCTCTTTCATGTGTAATCTATATTTCATTGGCCGGAGTGCGATGAAAAAGCAAAACAAGACATTTATCTAGTTATCAATGTGAAGGAAAATTAGAATCTGAAATAAGACTGTAGTGAAAGCCAACATAAACCTGGAGTAAAATAAATACACAAGATGTTAAAACTGGGCAGTATACTGTAAATCAGCAAAAAAAACCATGCTGTAACAGATGGGAAAGCGGAGTAATGGACTGATGAGCAACCAAAGTAGTGAATATTTCTGATTATTAGAAACGGGAAATAGTTTAATATGGTCGAGACAAAACAAATAAGTTGGCAGAACAGTCATGGACCTTCCTCTCGTTTCTATAAACATCATTTATTCCTCTTTCCTTATATAGTACCAACATATTGTGCACAGATTTTCTCTCCTTTTACTGACTATGTACCGTATGGTCCACAATTATTCCTAGTGAACTTCTTTACACACACAAAGTCTCATTTCGGCCAAACATCCCAACTATGGAAGCAATGGAGGACACGTATCTTTATTTCTGCTAGTCAAATTGTCTCATTTTTGTGACTTTTGTCGTTTTTGCGACTTTTCACTGCAACTTTAACTGTTGTTTTTTTTAAAGTACGCCTTGGTGTGCACCTTGTGGGTGCATTATGTATCTTTATTTTCCAGATGTTCCATGTGACTTTTCAGTTATGTATCTTTTTTTTTGCAACTTTTTAGGCACAAATCTGCACCAGGACCAGGGTTCGCGCCTAAAAGGAAGGATTTTTTTCAAGGACCCTGTTTTAACATGTAAATTGGAATTATTTCACATGCTGTAAATGTTTAAAATTTTGCACATTAAGAGTTTTTTTTTTTTAAATTTCATAAATTTTTGCATATACTCTTTATTTATTGGTTACTTCTAAGGGTGAGGTCACATACGGTGTTTTGGTTGCATTTTGAAATGGCTGACAACAGCTGAGGAGAGGCGATTTGCCCAATTACATTAGTGTTAACATTTGTGTTTACAAATCACTATGTAAATGCAAATGGTAATGGTAATGAAATTAGGCAATTCACCTCTCCTCAGCTGTTGTAATGTCTTTGGTTGCAACCAAAACGCAACATGTGACCTCACCCTTAACACCACGTGTGACCGCAGCCTCATAAATCGTCATCTCCCTGGGGTGTGCCTAGAGCAGTGATGGCGAACCTTTTAGCGGCCGAGTGCCCAAAAAGCAACCCAAAACCCCCCTTATTTATCGCGAGGTGCCAACCATAAATTAAAGCAGTAAATTATTGCTCCCTGTTCTTCAACAACTTTCAATCCAATTGGCCTCCTAATGACAGAAACACAGAAGAAAGATGGAAAATTTGCATCATTTTAGCTTCTTTCCAGTGTTCCTCTGTACACAGAGAATCGTGGGACCAGCAGGAGGTCCTCCAAAGATAATCCGGCACTGTCTGCACATTCTCCCTCTTCCTACAGTCCCTAATAACAAAGTAAGTATCAAAATATGACTGAAAGCAGCATCTTTTAAGTTGCTTGGAACTGCAGAAAGATTCTTTGAGTCCTGTCTGTGGTGCTGGGGCAATGGCCCGGTTGCCCACAGAAAGGGCTCTGAGTGCCACCTCTGGCACCCGTGCCATAGGTTCGCCACCACTGGCCTAGAGTGTTTAAAAATGCAGGACACGGCCTCAAATCCAAAATTAACAGTAGTGTCCACTCCTGTATATTATTCCCTCTCACATGGTTTGTGTCCTCTCAGCACCTGCTACAAAGAGAATGGAAGCAGACACCTCTGTTCTATTTGTAGAGGTTAACTTGGGATTTAGGTAGCAGTGATTCCCTAAAATGAATCGGAGCATTAACCTAGTATGACCACTACATGAGAATGGAGCGGATTCTTTTTCCTTTTTCCATTCTCTGTTTAGCAGCTGCTAAGAACAACCGATTGATGGGTCTTTTATGTGTTGAACCCCGACGCACATATTGGGTACCTATTCTTTAGGTTACCATATGTTACACATGGAACATAATTTAGAGTAAATAGATGTATAAACATGGAAAACGTGAAAAATGCCCTGCTATCACAAATCTTGTACCAAGGCTAGAGGTGACCCAACAGGGTCCTAGAGCCACATTTCAGGGTCAAGTTTTTCCCAAAAAACAAATCCTTTCTTATTTTGTAATAACGAACATATATCATAACTACATTCACAATTCAAAAGTTTCAAAGTTTTATGGATTCCTAGCTCCTCCTCTACACACATGTATCCACCTTAAACCACAAGATAAATGAATAATATACAATATAACATCTAGTATCAAATATTGTCAATTTGGCGTCGGGTGTAATCTCCAGCGCGTCTGTATATCACACTCTCAGTGTTTCGGATGACAGGACGATTACTGCGGAGTAGCTTATAATATTTTAGGCATGAATAAGACGTGCACTTTTATTTCATTTCATTGCTCGATAAATCTCAGAAAATGACAGCTACACAATCGTGTAAGCAAAACAAATTGAGGAGCAGGCACTTCACAAATAATTTTGGTGGTGTTAAGCTGACAAATATGGCAGGATAAAGCTCCCAGATCATTTGTGCAATGCTCCCTCCTGTGAGTAACCAGAGCTTAGATACAGGAGCCTCCATCATCAGATGACGATGTCCAGGAAAGTACAAAAATATCCAAAAATCAGTGTGTAAAATATGCATTAACGCACAACCCATTACAAATGCATTTAGGAAGAAATCCACCTCAACGACGGCCAATTATACTCAACCCAACTGAGATGGGATGAACTAGTGACGTAGACCGTAAATTTGGAACAACACTATAATAATTCTTTTTATTTCATGCCTATTTTATAGTGGTCTCCGTTGCCCGATTTATATGTATAATGCATCACTAAAGGCAACAGTGATCGGTTAAAAGGATATAGTAGGGTTAAAAAAAAATGACATCCGACATTTAGACTTTATAAGACGGCGAGTTATGACGAAAAAAGTCTTCGGAGGGATCTACATTGTGCAATGGAGGAGTTGTGGTATGATCAATCCAAGGAATACTGTAGATCTACAATCAGATTAGTGAGCATGTGACACCTACACCCTCCCACTAAAATAATAACCATCAGTACGAGTCCCACCCATTCCGAGAACAGTGGATATACCTGATCAAAGAACAATCTTCAACATGGATGGAGCAGTAGTGCACATGTTAATATTGAACTTTGACCCATCAGACAACCCCTTTAAATTTTTAAACGCCCCTTTTAAAAGGTTTGGTCAAAGTACCAGTAGCTACATTTATTCTTGCTGCTGATAAAGATCCTAAAGATTGATTAAAACTAAGTATCCTGCCTGGCCTCCCAAGGTCGGTAAGGGCTATGTTAATAAGTTCCTTTGATGCATAGGTTTCTGGTGACCCTGAGAGACCAATGTTTTTGTAATCTCATGGTATTCTGAGTACGGTTATTCATTATTAACACTGTCTTCATGCTTACGTATATGTTGTGTACATTTATATGTTAATAAACTTGATAGAACCATAAAACTAAGCCAGGAACCCCATCTCCCATATAAAAGATGTAAAATAAAAACAACACAAAAAATTCTACCAAACTAAGGTTAAATAAGAAATACGAATAGATAAAAGATTCTACATTAAAACAACCAAGGAATTTTGCAATTGAATATTTTTTTTCCTTTAAAATTCCCAAACATTTTTTCGTACAGAGGATATGGTTAAGTAACGTACATAATAAGAAAGGAAAACAAAGTAGAGTGTAAAGAAACAGAAGCAACGCAGATCAAAACAAACCAGAAGCTCTCGTCTCTTAGTTAGCTTGAAACGCCACTTCAGTCTTGAGAAAGGTTTCCGGCCTAGAAGAAGCCGAGGAAAGGGGTGGAAGGGGGGGGGGGGGGTTTAAAATAAAGAAAAAGCCAAAGAAAGACTTGAAACATAAGAATGTTCCTTGGGGAAGAATTAAAAGAGTCTACTATGACAGTTTGGGTGGTATTCAAGAAAAGTATTTGAAATACGAGAACATGTCATGTGCTGGTGGATGGTCTGCTAATTTAATACTTCGATAATAGTCATACACGTGTTTAATATAAAAAGACAAATTATAACCATAAACAGGTTCGTCAAATCCTTACCGCACAAACATGTAAAACAAAAAAAATGAATTTAGCAAAGGACTTAGAATTTAAGGACTTTACCTAGTCACAGACATTACACTTGGATCCAAAAATGATGCAAAAAACTAGTAAAAGAAGTGTAATTATGCCACAATATTAAAAACAAAGGGACAGTTGCCAAATTATTATTATTTTTTTAGAATAAATTGTTCTCAAATTTGTATATTTCTATACCATGAGATATTCAAGTAACACAAAAAAAAAACAAACTATGATTTGGTTAACAAGTGTTAAGAAAACAAAATGCTAGAGAATCATTCGTCTCTTTTATCCAATTTATAACTTTTTAATTTCAATTTATGAAGAAGAGAAATATTTGTTTAACTGCTGCACATTCCTGTTGTTTGTGCTAAGGTTTTAATGTGATCGTTTAATAATTAAAAATAAAACCTATTTTACACGTTTTCTTGTTAAAAAAAAAAAAAAAAAAATCTGCATAAAAGTATAAAAAAAAATAAAAGAAAAAAATGTTGTCAATTCAAAGAAACCAATTAAATAAAAATCTAGAAATAAAAAGAGTTTCTTAACCTCTGACAAGAACAATTTCTCAGTCTCAAATTTTGGCTTGTAAAAATATCAGTTACTTGGTTCGCTACCCGAGTGAAAAACGTTCAAGTGCCTTGTTTACAGACTAGATGCGATCACCATGAAATTGAGTCTGTGAAAGCTTCTAAGCGTGAGGTGGACAAAATGTGTTTCAGGAAAAGTTAAAAAGATTTTTAATGTTTAAAATCTATTTTAATGAGATGTTAAGATATAAATTTCCTATGAGCACAACCTGTAACCCGTCGTAGACATCAGGGATCATATTCTTGCCATTTTAATGTGCGATTCAATAAATACATTATTTGATTCTTTAAAAAAAAAAAAAAGTGTTGATTTCTAAAATTTTAATCATAATGTAATTTCATTATATACCGATACTTAAATAGATATCACTTATTATCATTCTTGTTACTTCAACTGTAGAAGATGGAATACAATATTCTCTATTAGATATATTTAAAATGAATAGGATAGGGGGTCACCATTCTATTTAAGGGATACAAGGACCTTGTAAAGCCCACGTCTATGGGATGCCACAACCATAAACATTAAACTATAATGTGGTTGAAATATAATATAATATACACACATATACATACACACACACACCTGTATACAGGCAGTCCCCTACTTAAGGACACCCGACTTACAGACAACCCATAGTTACAGACGGACCACTGTGACCTCTGGTGAAGCTCTCTGGATGCTTTACTATAGTCCCAGACTGCAATGATCAGCTGTAAGGTGTCTGTAATGAAGCTTTATTGATAATTCTTGGTCCAATTACACCAAAAATTTTGAAACTCCAATTGTCACTGGGGCAAAAGAAAAAAAAATGTCTAGAGCTTCCATTATAAAATATACAGTTTCGACTTACATACAAATTCAACTTAAGAACAAACCTCCAGACCCTATCTTGTATGTAACCCGGGGACTGCCTGTATATACATACATATATTATATATAAGTATAATAGAAAAAGGAAAAAGAGTGGCCACTGTTCAGTGTAATAAAACAGCCTCAATAACTTGGAAGTCCTATGCACAGGCAGTGAGTATAAAAGTAAACTCTTATGGCCTGTGGTTGTGCTCGGTTTCACATACAAAGTGTATTTCAACAAACATCCTTTAGCAAAAAATAAAGTGGAGCGGCACTCACCACTGCAGGTCCAAATCTTTTTGTTAGTAAAAATTACATGAACGAGTTAATGCACCATAAACAGGCGGGAGGAATCACAGGACATCACAAAACAACAGTTACAGCCGTTTCACGCAACAGTGTTTCTTCCGGCTTGCGTGTGCTATTCTTATCAGACTAAGTGCATTTTTCAACAAAAAAAAAAAAAAAATCATATTTTTAGTTGGTCTAGTCATATGAAACAAAGTAAAAAAGGGAATACAGGCAGCCCCCAGGTTATATACAAGATAGGTTCTATGTTTGTTCTTAAGTTGAATTTGGATGCAAGTTGGAACTGATATATTTTATAATTGTATCTCGATACCAATTTTTTATGTCTCTGTGACAATGTGGATTTTCAATATTTTGTGCTGTCATGGGACCAAGGATTAGCAATAAAGCTTCATTACAGACACCTCACATCTGATCATTGCAGCCTGGAACTATAGTAACATCCAGAGAGCTTCACCGGGGATCATAGTGGGCAGAGGGGTCTGTCTGTAACTAGAGGTTTTCTTTAAGTTGGGGACCGTCTGTATAACATTGAATAGTGCATTAAATTATGTGTTCTTTTTTCCAGTTTTAACAGATCTGGTGCAGAAAGATTTATGAGAACATGTAAGGGTTACAAATTGTGACAAGTGTTAAAGTTCGGTATGGAAGGGGGGGGGGCAGTAGCTGGATGGTCATGGATTTCTCATTATAAGGCCTTCTGCACATGATCGTGTGCCACCCATGAGGAAGTCCTTGCATTATACCAAAACATAACGCAAGGACTCTCTATCTGCCCGCCGCACTTCAGTGCCAGCATTGTAACAGTTGATATAGTACCAGTTGATACAGTTGAAACTTCAGTGCCAGCATTGTAACAGTTGATACCGTAACGGTTGTACAGTTAATACTTCAGTGTCTGCATTGTAACAGTTGATACCGTAATGGTTGTACAGTTGATACTTCAGTGCCAGCATTGTAACAGTTGATACCGTAACGGTTGTACAGTTGATACTTCAGTGCCCGCATTGTAACAGTTGATACCGTAACGGTTGTACAGTTGATACTTCAGTGCCAGCATTGTAACAGTTGATACAGTTGATACTTCAGTGCCCGCATTGTAACAGTTGATACTGTAACGGTTGTACAGTTGATACTTCAGTGCCAGCATTGTAACAGTTGATACAGTTGATACTTCAGTGCCCGCATTGTAACAGTTGATACTGTAACGGTTGTACAGTTGATACTTCAGTGCCAGCATTGTAACAGTTGATACAGTTGATACTTCAGTGCCAGCATTGTAACAGTTGATACAGTACCAACCCAAACCAACCTATTCAGGGTGAAAGAAGCCAAATATCCTTTAGTGAATAAATACATTTCTCCCTACAACACAACTAAATATAATGTGATACAAGTCCAGCTGGACTCCATTTTGTATCCCATTGAATCTCCTGATCCGGACTCAGCTTGTCCGTGCAATAGCAATCAAAGGCATGCAAATTGTGTGAGCTGAAGTAAAGATTCACATAAAATTAGTCAATCATAATTACAATAACAGAAGATTTCAAGTTAAACTTCGTAAAATATGTGGTGGAACAATAAAAACAGTAAGAATCTCCCACACCAAAAAGAAAAAAAAAAAAAAAAAGAGAGCAGGTAAAGTGTGTATGTGTGTGTGTGTGTGTGTGTCTTTCAGATCAGAACTGAAGTGAATCGGCAGATGGGAAGTTCTTGCATCATATTTTGGACTAATGCACAGGTTCCACTCCAGTACAAGGTGAGCAGTCCAAGGGATCGGGCATGCACTGGAGGCATAATACTCTAGAATTTTGGCTTTGAAATCTCACAATAAAGGGTGTTGCCAACTTTTCGACCTCCTTTGCGCAAAAAGTTTCAACTATTTGCTTTTTCTGCAAAACTTTTTAGCCCACCTAAAAAAAAAATATGTACTGAATGGCGTAGTCAGCCTGTTTAGCCACATTTTTCCACTGCCGAATGTTAAAAAGTTACTGAGTGGTGGTAAAGATTTAAAAGATGGTCCAAGTCGAAGCATTTCAATTCTTGAGGTCAATGCAGTCTCCAGCTCCATCATCTTTCGAAAAGAGGCATAAATATAAATACTTCCCGCTATTTTTTTCAGTATTTTTTTTAATAATTATTTTTGTGTACCCTAAGCCCAAAACACTTTTACAAAAAAATTTAGGGTTTTGGTTTTTCAGACTGGGGAAAAAAAAAGGACGGTGTTTTGTTCAAAAAGAGCAGACTCTAAGATCTTTTAAAGTAGAAGATCAGCGCATTTGTGTGTGTATGTGTCCAGAGATTACACTAAGCTCCCTTAAGAAAATGAGCCGGCAATGAACAAATGTCTGGGGCCTGACAATCGCTGAAGCCGTGTGTTCTTTTCCAGGGAAAACACAAGGAACTCGTTTTCGAGACCTTGCCCTTCATGTTTGTATAGTAAATAATTACTGCTAACGATACTGTATTACCAGAAAGAGATCCCCAGGACTCGGCTCAGCTGGAATCTACCAACACATGAACTCCCCTTCAGGAGCTCCATTATAAGTAAATGCCATTGTAAATCTGGTCGTAGGATTATTCAGGAAATGCCTTTCATGCTTAAAACCAAGCCTAAGCATGACATTATAATGACACTTAACCAAGCTTTCTCACCATTCCACCTTGGATCTACATGATCACCGTCTGGTTGTGAATGCTGACTTTCACATCATTTCATTATCCCAGAGACACCCGAGACGCATTCTTCTGTCAGTGTTATCTGCAGTCAACTGATTGTATAGGTCAAACCGATTCGGGAGATTATGGAACACAACCATAGAGGAGTTAGGTCGATATAGTGCAATTTAATAAAAAAAATTGCCGCTAGTTACTTAATGGGGTTGTCTGTTTTCTTGCCTTGCAGCGCCACCTAATGGGGATGGAAGTATGAAAGCTTTTCGCAGCCAACAACTCTGGCTGAAGACACCATTCACGTCTGGCTAGTAATGGCTGGTTCTTCTGGACAGTAGGTTTTTGTATGGGTTGAGTGATAATCTCCTTAAAGGATATGTACCACCAGGATGAAGGATTGTAAACCAAGCACACGGACATGCTGGTGTGTGCCCCCTCTGGCAGGATCCACTGTTCTTTCATATTCTTAGGCCCTTGTTTTTTAAAAAAAAAAAAAGGTTTTACAATTATGCAATTAACACCTATTAACACTTACAGAGCCTGGAGCCCCTCAGGCTCATATGCATAATTTTAAAAGCCTTTTTTGTAAAAACCAAGGCATAAAAAGCTAAAAGAAGAGCAGATCGTTTCAGAGGGGGCACACACCAGTATGTCAGCATGCTTGGTTGACAAGCCTTCATCCTGGTGGTAAATATCCTTTAACTTACACTGCTACACTGAACGTGGTTCTTCTGATCAGATGGGAAGACTGACTTTAGAATTTGTCAACTCTAAAGTACTCATTGGAGCATAGGAATCCAAATAGCATATGGGGGAACTTTAAAGAAAATCTACCATTAAAATCAAGCATGTTAAACCAGGGGCACCTACTCATAGATACAGACACCACAACTGTGTTAGTCTTCTTAGATTTGTTATCCATGGCCTCCTTTCTATTAAAATCAATTTTTAAAATTATGATAACAAGACTGAAGGGCTAGAGCCCCTACGTGCTGTAGCTTCACAGGCCGCTACACTGGTTCACCCTCTCCCCTGCTCCCTCAGCAGGGGGAAGTGCTCCTTGCACACTAACAACCTGTGAATCTGTAGCATAAATGGGCTCTTCAAACGCCACCGAGACACCTTCCGGCTGATTAGCCTAATTTTAAAAGCTGAATTTAGAAGGAAAGAGGCCTTGGATAACAAATATAAGAATATTACCACAGTTTCCGTGCCTGGATCTATGAGTAAGGGCTTGATTTTAACCCCTTAACGCTGAAGCCACTTTTCACCTTCCTGACACGGCCCATTTTTTAAAATCTGACATGTGTCTATTTAAGTGGTTATAACTTTGGAACACTTTAACATATCCAGTTGATTTTGAGATTGTTTTTTCGTGACACATTGTACTTCATGTTGGTCAAGAAATTTTATCAATATGTTTGGTATTTATTTATGAAATAAATGGAAATTTGCCAAAAATTTTGAAAAAAACTATGTTTTCAAAATTCAAAATTTTCTACTTTTTGGAAAGTTAGTCATATCACTAAAATAACTTGATAACTAACATTTTCCATATGTCAGCTTTAACTTGGCAACATTTTTCAAACATCTTTTCCTTTCTTTAGGATGTTAGGAGGCTTATAACTTTAGGTGCAATTTTTCTGATTTTCACGAAAATCATCAAAACCTACTTTTGGAGGGTCAGTTTAGTTAGAAGTGACTTTATAAGGCCTACATGATAGAAAACCCCCACAAATGACACCATTTTAGAAACTACACCCCTCAAAATATTCAAAACAATCTTTGGGAATTTTGTTAACCCTTTGAGCGTTTCATGAGGGTGAAAGATAAATGAAAGTGAAATTACAGAAATGTAATTTTATCTTACAATAGATTCATTGAACACTAAAATTTGCACCTTCACAATGGGTTAAAAAGGAAAATGCATTTTACCATGTTTAAGGAAATTCCTCCTGAGCATGCCAATGCCCATTTTGTCACTGTACCCTTCTGTACGGGCACAGGGGGGCACTTGGAATGGAAAGAGCGTTGTTTCGTTTTTGCAGGGCAAATATGGCTGAAAAAGTTTTCATGTGTCAGGATGCATTTGGAGAGCCATAATGGTACCAAAACAGAGGAAAGCCCCAACAAGAGACACCATTCTGGAAAGTACACCCCTTGGAGAGTTTAGCAAGGTGTAATTTGTGTATTTGCCCAAACAGGTGTTTGATTCAATTAGGCCCCAAAAGGGAAAAAAGGTGAAAATGTTCTAAAAAAAGTCACTTTTACCCCAAATTTTTGTAAGCCACAAGGGATAAAAGATGAAACAACTCCCATAAATGTGTAAAACTATTTCTCCTAAGCACAGAACTGCACCACTTTTGCATATAAAGTGTTGTATGGGTACACAGTGGGGCTCAGAAGGGAAGGAGGAGCTTTGGCCTTTTAGAATCCAGATTTGACAATCATCCATTACATGTGTCAGGATGCATTTGGAGAGCCCTAGTGGTACCAAAACAGAGGGGAACCCAAACAAGTGTCACTATTTTGGAAAGTGCACCCTTTGGAGAATTTAGCAAGGTGTAATATGTGTATTTTCCCCCACAGGTGTTTGCTTCAATTAGGTCCCTAAAAGGAAAAAGATGGACATTTTCCCAAAAAAGTCACTTTTACGGCTAATTTTTGTATCCCATAAGGCATTAAAGATGAAACAACCCCAAAAAATGTGTACTAGCATTTCTCCCGAGTATAAAATTGCCCCACACATGCAAATAAAATATTGTATGGGTACGCAGTGAAGCTCAGAAGGGAAAGAGGGGCATTGGCCTTTTAGAAGCCAAATTTGACAAACATCCTTTACATGTGTCAGGATGCATTTAGAGAGCCGTAGTGGTACCAAAACAGAGCGGAACCCCAACAAGTGACACCATTTTGGAAAGCACACCCCTTAGAGAATTTAGTAAGGTGTAATATGAGTATTTGTCCATATAGGTGTTTGATTTAATTAGGGCTTAAATAGGACAAAGGTGAACATTTTCTTATAAAGGTCATTGTACCCCTAATTTTTTGTAGCCACAAGGGATAAAAAAAATGTAATAACCCCCCAAAATGTGTAAACCTATTTCTCTTGAGTGTAGAAGTACCCCACATGTGTATATAAAATGTTGTATGGGCGCACAGTAAAAGGAAAGGGGGAGGTTTGCCTTTTAGAAGCCAAATTTGACAGAAATGTTTGACATGCATTTGGAGAGCCCTAGTGGTATAAAACAGATAAGAATCCAAAAAGTGATCCTAATTTTTGAATGCACACCCCTTAGAGAATTTTGCAATGTGTAATATATGTATTTGCCCCTACAGGTGAATGATCCAATTAGGCCCTAAACATTAAAAAGGTGAAAATTTTCCTATAAATGTCACTTTACCCCTAATTTATGTAAGCCACAAGGGATAATATATTAAATAACCCCGAAAAAGGTGTAAAACTATTTCTCCTGAGTGTAGAAGTACCCCACATGTGCATATAAAATGCTTTATGGGCGCACAGTAGAGGAAAAGAGGGATGTTTGTCTTTTAGAGGCCAAATTTGCAAGAAATCCTTCACATGTGTCAGGATACATTTGGAGAGCCGTAGTGGTACCAAAACAGAGGAAAACCCGAAAAGTGACCCTAATTGTTGAATGTACACCCCTTGGGGAATTTAGCAAGGTGTAATATGTGGTGTAGGGTAATACACGTGGTGAAATGAGCATTTGAACATACAGGTGGTTTCCAAATACGATGTGCGATGGAGTCCAAGATGGAAATTGCAATTATTTCTGGAACGTTCAGTGCCCGTTATGTGGCGCCCCTTATGAAATAATGTGGAGGGGTATAGGGAGCAACGTGACTTACCAGTTGTTACAATTATTCATTTTACTGAATTCACAACAGGTTGGGCGTGAATTTTGAATGTGTTGCGTATAAGGAGGTAGAATAGAACAGGGGACCATCTAAACTTTTGTCACACTTGGAGTTGTCGCAGGTCTCTTAGTAGTATATAGTGTCCATCCTAACTCCTCTTTTGGAACAGACTCTTTATTGAGTCTTACCATTAGAAGCAGCAGAATTCACCGGGAAAATGCTGTCCTGGCAAAATACAGGAACATCTAAACCAGAGGTACAGGGGCCCCGTCCTTCTTGTCCCAATATTAGTTTCCTAATATCTTCCTCTTGAAAACGGAGAAATGATACGGCAGGACCTGCACATTGGAACAGCTCGTAAGAGTTGTACAGCGTAATCTGTACAGTGTGCACGGCCAGCGCTTTTGTACCATATCTTCGTTTTAGTAGGGAAATTATAGCCAAGTGTTGCTCTTATTCACCTTAGCGATGCCCATTGTGACGAATATTGCTGCTTTTAGCTGGACCAAATCGACCAGCCAATAGCGGCAAACATGGACAGAGGGTGGCAACAAAACCCCTCTGAACCACAAGGCACAATTGGTGGCTGTCAGGAACAGCCGCCACTCTGCCCCGATCACCGTGTCTACAGACATGGTGACCGGTATTACTGACGTCATAAGTTAATTCGCTGCTATTGGCTCGTCTGAATTGATGAGCCAATAGCAGCGATAATAAACTGGGGGTGTGTGGGGGGGACATAACCCTTCTGGTCCATGGGGCAGGATGGATGGCTGTTAGGATCAGCTGCCATCTTGCCCCGATCACTGTGTCTGAACCGTGTTGGCAAGTCACTACCCGCCGCACCGTTCTATTACAACGCGCGTTGGGAATAGGCTATACAATCTTTATTTTTTAAGCAATTTAGACAAATAAGGGCTTATTTTTTGCGAGACGCGATGCACTGTAAAAAAAACTTTATTTTAGAGGGTGTTTAGCTTATTGAAGCAATTTTATTAACTTTTTTCGTGTGGAGGAAAATAAAATCATCAATTCTTGTTTTGGATTTTTAGCATTTTTGAGGGGGGGGTTCGCTGTAGCATAACAATAATATATTATCTTTATTCTACGGATCACTACGATTACGGTGATACCTCATTTATATAGTTTTATTTATATTTGTCCAATTTTATTGAAGGAAAACTAGAATAGAAAAAATTGAATTTGTTTCAGTATTGCCATCTTTATAGCGGCATAACTATAGTATTTTTTGGTTGACGGAGCTGGGTGTGAGCTTATTTTTTGCGTGACAAGTTGTTCTTTTCAGTGGTATCATTTTGGTGCTTGTAACTTTTTCGGATCACTTTTTAGAACATTTTTTGTAAAGCAATTTGATAAAAAGTTTTAATTTTTGGCAAGTTTTTGGGGTTTTTTTTTTACCACGTTCACCGAGCGGGTCCAATTATGATTAGGATTTATTGTACAGATTGTTACGGACGCGGCGATACCAAATAAGTGGGGTTTTTTTGTGATTTAGTGTATTTTATACTTTATTACTTGTGTAAAGGGAAATGTGGTGTTTGGGGGGACTTTCACTTTCTTTTATTATTTATTTTTATTTTTAAAAACCTTTATTTATTGTTTTAACTTTTTTTTACAGGTAATGACATCTAAGCTTGAACAAGTGATCTTCTGATCACTTGTTCAAGCTATTTTACAGGTTACACAGTGCAATACAGAAGTATTGCACTGTGTAATGTAAGACACTGAGCATGCTGCGCATGCCCAGTGTCTTACAGCCGGGTCCTGCCAGAAGGCAGGACCCGGCTTCCGGATGAAGATCTCGCAGCCCCGGGCACCGGCAGTCCCGGGGCTGCGATCGGAGCAGCGGACCCCCCCGGTAAGCGCCGCGGGGGGGTCCGATTCCCTTCACCTTGCATTTAAATGCCTCTGACACGCCGCGGTCAGCGCGACCGCGGCGTGTTAGGGGTTAACACCCGCGATCTGAGAAATCTCCGATCGCGGGTGTTAGAGGCAGGTGTCGGCTATAATATATAGCCGACACCCGCAGCTTCTGGCGCCGGCTCCGTTCAGGAGCCGGCGCCAGAAGCATGACGTAATAATACTGCATTTTGCGGGAACGCACCTCCCGCCATGCAGTATTATTACGTCAAATGTCGGGAAGGGGTTAAAGGTAGACTTCCTTTGGTCAATCAGTACTTGGATTTTTTGGGTTCACCAGTACCCACTCTCCAGAGAACATGTAAATATAAACTTGATTTTTGAGCTTATTTTGTGGACCAACTTCAACTCATTTTTTCACGTTACTGTCCTTGCCTAGATGCCTAGATCCCAGATCCATTGCCGAGGTCCTATTACTTTCCTGCTACAAATATCCTGTTCTTGTGCACAGTTCTTCTTCAGTTGACTTGTATAGTTAATCCTTGGAGAAGCAGAGGCAGTCAGCCATAAATGTGCTCACTGGGCCAAACGCAACATCAATACCAGCTTCTAATATATGCCAGGAATGTAAGTTGCATAATCTAATACAACATTAAGAATGAAATGTCTATATTTAACTAAGACATTGGTTTGGTTAGGAAACTTGAGGTTTATTACAAGACCTACTTCAGATGATGAAACAACCAAAAAACAAAAAAAAATATGTGAAGACAAAAATGTTCATTCCAAGTATTTGTAAATTGAACATCACAGTTGTATGAGAACTCAGGTCTTCTTGATGGGCTTTCTTCAAGGACAGTCAATGATCTGCCAAAAAGATTATCAATGGTTCTACAAGTTCAGAGCATAAGATGAGCAGCTCTATAGTTTTGTTTATTCTGTAACCAGACTAGGGCCTTCATTTACACATAATGGGGCAGATTTGCTCACCTGGTCCCGTCGCGATCCCGCGGCGCATTGTCCGACGAGGATTCGGGTCCGGCACGGGTCCGCCGGAGTTCACCCGCTTCTTCCTGGTGCATGTGAGTGCTTGATCTTGCAACACAAATTGTTTTTTAAATTCTGCGGTTTGACCGAATCCGTCGGGTTGTCTGATGGCCGATGGTCACGCGCACAATCCGTTCGCGCACGCCAAAAACCTGGGGCAATTTGGTGATATTGGTGAAACCCGACGAAAGTGCGGCGTTCGGACCCTTAGTAAATGAGCCCCAATATGTATTGTAGTGGCAGGATACTTAAAAAGTATTTGGTGGCTTCAAGATGAATAAAAGTGTAAGGTTTTTGTTACAAAAATAGTTTCAGATGGGTTTAAGCCCCTTGAAGCATGTTACTAGTTACAGGTTCATAGAGAAATGGGTAAACTCTTGGTCTCAGAAGTTGAGTGCGACTGATGCTGATAAAAGGGCAATATTTCGATAATAATAAAATTATATGAACAAGGTCGATAAACTTAAAACACATTTGTGACCGTATAACCTCCTTGAATCTTTTTGGCTAAATTCTTTTATAAAAGTGCCCATACATATTACAGCAAAGTCCTTCAAATTTGTTGGGTTTTGAGGGAACCGCCCAACAATTTTTATTTGAATAAATCAACTTTCCCCTAAAAGTCTACACACACCTGCAAGGTGAACTCAATTAGCAAAGTCTCCATAAGGATAGCTCTTCCCAGAATTCCCTAGTGGAGCATCTATGGCTTTAAGTCTCCACACATCTTTAAGGTGGCCTTAATTGGCAATGTCTCCTTAAGGAGAACATCTAGTCTCTGACCCTATCCCATTTAAAAGCCTCCCCCTCAGCTAAACCAGTTCCTTACACTATACTGAATAAATGCAACCACGTTGAAACAGCGCTGTCTACAGTAGGGAATCTGTTCTTTCTGGAATAAATATACTGGTTTGGCTTTAATTCCACATCATATCATCATGCTTAATGGCCAGGTGGGCTTCTGTACCAGGTATTAATAAGTGGAAATGTTTTCCTTGTTCCATCCTGGAAAACTTATTTGCATACTCCCCAGAATCCCCTAGTGGGGCATCAATGGCTATAAGTCTCCACAAGCCTGCAAAGTGGCCTTAATTGGCAAAGTCTCTGTAAGGAGAGTTCCTGCTTCTCAACTTTCGTCTTAAAGATAAAGCCAAAGGCAAGACGAATCAGGTGTGTTGAACAGAGAGGTCTGACAACTGTCTGCTCCCCTCTCTCTATTGAGAACACGTGCAAACTTGGCTGATTATGCATGTGTTTGAGGTAAAACAGGAGGAATAGCTGTTGGCTTTTGAAGTTATATTGCTACTTTGTCTGGAAATTAAGACAATTTGTCTTTCTTATCTTCCTCATAACCTTAAAGGGTGTAGGCTCATAAGGCTTGTCTGAACATATCTGGATCATAAAAAAAACGAGAAAACAAAACCTTGGTTAAATAAATGACCGAAATTTTAAATGTCAAGATGAATACAAGGATCTGGAATGGTGATAGAAGACACAGAACATTAAGATCCCAGGTACACTGCCCCATTTCATCGCTGCACATATGGGCCTTGTTGCTATTAGGCTCACGGAGGTGAGAGAGCGGAGAGGTGACAAAGTGATCCTCAAAAGCCATTTTCAGTTTGTCATCAGAATCGCCTCTTATACTTTATCCTTTCAACAAAACGCTGTGCTCTACAAACAACCTGCTGATGTTCCAGATGGTGTCCCACACCCAACAACTCAATGCAAACAAGTCTATTAAAAGGAAGTGATTGAGAGAAAATGTCAGTCACTATTGAGGCTCATTTGTTCCCTTGTGCTCTTTAAGCCTCCGCTGTCGACGTGGTGACTAAAGCAGATGTTAATGATGCTGGGAAGGAAGTCTGATGGCCAACAGTCTGCAACAATGGACATTCCATGGTGTCCGCAATGACAGACAATCATCTATAGAGGTCATAGGTGATAACGAAGCGCCAAATAGTATATGAAGACTCATTCGGTAAGTAGCACAGATTCCATGACAAACATACCTGGCTAAATGAAAATATTTTGGCAGCTAAACATTATTTAACAATTGCTCAGAAGAGCACAAAAAATACAAGAAGCTTCCATCCCAACACTGGCGCCACCTAGATTATCTTAAATTTTTTTGTCTACAAAGAAAAACAGGAAAGGGCTGCTTAGCCAATCACCCTCTTAGCCAAGGGCCCTTCCTCTTTGTGGAGAGGTACAGGAAGTCCCCGGGTTACGTACAAGGTTCTGGAGGTTTGTTCTGAAGTTCAATTTGTATGCAAGTTGGAACTGTATATTTTATAATAACCACAGCCAAAATATTTTTGGTCTCTGTGACAAGTGGATTTTAAAAATGTTGGATTGTCATATGACCCGTTTTAACAATAAATATTAATTACAGACACCCGATAACTGTTACAGCTGATTATTGTAGCCTAAGACTAAAGTACAGTAAATTACCAACATCCAAAGGTCCGTTTGTAACTAGGGGTCGTCTATAAGTCGAGTGTTCTTAAGTCAGGGACTGCCTGACCAGGAAGTAGAGACAAACTGGTATCCAGTAAGAATTGGAATCAGGGAACTGGGGAATAGTAAAGTTATAGGTTTCAGATTTTTGTGCCATTGTGAGGTCATCGAAATTTTAAATCGTGTCAATACTGACTCGATAGCAACATATATTTTGCTGTAGTGGGACAACATAATGAGCCTCTATCATGGGTTTTGTTAAAGTATAAGTACAAAAAGATTATCTTAAAGAAGACCTGTCACCATAATTTTACCCCCAACACCAGTAAAGGGTTAAAAGTCCTCCCCATATCACCTAAACTGATCTGCCCCCGAGGCACTGCACCTTAAAAGGACATCTACTACCAGATTACTGGTGGTAGACTGTCATACAAGCCTGTTCAATACCTCCAGGATGGCCCTCTTTGTAGCTAGTTTCAGGGCATCATTTGTCTGCGAGAGAGCTCCTCACAAAGTTTTCTAGTGTGTCTGCGCAAGGAAGAAGTTCTTGCGCATGCACTAGATGATTTCCAGACCGCCGTCTGACGTAACCGGCTGTCTGCGGGTGGGACAGAGAGGTAAATATTGAGTGGTGGGGGGCATGCATAATTAGTGTACAGCTGAGCCATGAGGAGCTCAGGTCACGTGAGCCGAGTGTCTCATGCTCATTTACATATTTTTAAATAAAGTTCTTTTCTCCGGAGGAAGGATGTCCTGAAACTAGCTAAAACGAGTGCCATCACTAGTAACAAGCAGGATCGTAAGGACAGTCTATCATCAGTAATCTGGTGGTAAATGTCCTATAAGTAAAGCAGTTTTACCAATATGCAAATGAGTCTAGATGACTCATATTTTCAATAGAAGAGTCATGTTTTCTCCAGGCTGCCAGTGAACCACAACTTCTCCTTTTGATTGACAGCTCGCTGTCTCTCTTCAAATCTCAGCCTGAGCAGACAGTAAGTCCTCGCCCTGCCATTACCAGAATGATTAGCCTCTCCCTGTATGGTGTATTTAGCAGTGAACACTGTGTGGGAAACTGCAGGTCTTTCACTATTTCACGCACACTACGATGGGCAGGGCCAAGCAGAGGTGGGTGGAGTCACTTCAGTGGACGGAACATAGACAAAAGGCATAAAAAGTTTGGAGAACGATTTTACTGGTGGGATTAGGGAAGCACAGTGCTGGGGGAAGGGGTAGTGGGGGGATGTTGGAGGGCAAGTAAGGTTTATTTTGCCCATTCTTGAGAGGTTCCCTTTAAGAATAAACCTTAAGATATATAGGGTTCTAGAAGGTTAGGATTATTTAAAAACATCTGTCATCTGTTTGCAAGTTGTACATGAATTGCACAATTCAAGAGCACTAGGTAGGAACTTCTCCTGAACGTAGACCCAAATGCTTGTGTTTGAGAACTAGCAACATGCAACAACATCAGCGCAAGTCAAACGCAATGTGTGAACGCGGCTTAAGTCTCGCAATTTCCGTTATAAATGGACAGCATAACTTTCGAGTGCAGCACAGTTGAAGCAAATCAGAAAAGTGATGAAGCTGTCTGAGGGTGGTTCTGGTAGCACGGTCATACTCCTGATAAACTCCTGTGTAATGTGGGGTGTAGCCCACTGTAATACGATCATCCTATACCCGGAGGTTACAAGCAAAGGGTTAAATAAATAAAATGACTGGCAGCTCTGTGTGAGGGGCCACACCTGTTTTTGGGGCTCAGATTCAGCATGTCATTGTGAACTGTGTGATCTCATCATGATACAGCTTGAACTCCATGATTCACAGAGAAAAAAAAAAAAAACTAATAAAAAGAATGATAAAAAAAAAAAAATGTGTATTCACACTGCCGGAATTTTATCCTTCATAGTACATAAATTTATTTTGTACCATTGAATCGGTAACAGAGGCTTAGTCATAAAACATGAATGAGGTTGGCAAGGATTAAATTCCACGCACCAACTATAAAACCACTTCAGAGCTTTACACATTGTATCTAATACGGAACAGTTGCTTGTTCACATCGAAGAAGAAGAAGAACAAGAAGAGGCCGGCTCTATCAGCAGGTATGAGAATGAAGGATCTGATCTACTGTGGAAACAACATACATCCCAATGGAGTTAATTATATAATCCATATATTATCGGAAACCTGTCATTCAAATTAACCCACACCAAATTAATACTTTATAAAAAAAACCCCCTATGATTAAAAAACATTGCCCTAATCCCTAGATGGTCCCTTTCCACGGCTGCAATGTTGACTAAATCAGTTTGTACATGCAACTCACCTGAGGAGAGTCCAATGATATTAATGGAGTTCTTCATATTACATTTTACTTGCATTGCCCCGCCTCCTTGTTGCTGATTGACAGGTCTCACTGCTAGGACATGCTGCTGTATGGAACTAGTACTTAGGGACCATCTGTCAATATTGTACTACAGCTCTGTTTACAAATGTGTTACACAGTGCCTTGTTGGAACATTGGGAGTTCTGTTACATTGAACACTTTATCAGGTGACAAGGGTGATGCCATCTAAGGTCCTTTACCCAGTATCATTAACATCTACTCCATGTATGTGTCTGATCACTTAAAATCCCAGCATGCCTCCATGGATGGTTGATGAAGTAGAAGTCCATGAAGGCATCCTGTGATTTCATGCGATCAGATACATACATGTGATAGATGTTGATGTTATAGGGTAAAGGACCATAGAGAACTTCATCCTGGTCACATGACATGAAGTGCTGAATGGCGAGGAGGCATATAGCATGGGGAGGAGTAGATGGGAGGGACTGGCTGAGCAGCCCCCTCTGATGCCAGGTGAAAAAACTTTGGTGGCGTGTTCCCTATAAAAATTGGGAGATATTATCCTGCACTCCTGGAAAGATTAATACATTTTTATAAAGGATGAAAAAAAACACAACAGGATTTATAGGGGCAGCCATAATTAGCAGGCCGGAGTGCCGGACATCTTGTCCCCGCTCTGTGTGCTAATTTAAAACTCTCTATTCTAGGTGATCCCGGGGTGTCCAGCTTAGAGAAGACAAGATGAAGAGGACAGGTGGGTGTTTGGATTGCCAAATTTGGGGTTAGGAAGGCATGTTTCCCTACGTTGGGCCTGTTAGCATCAGCCTTGTAGTGTTTTTATTTATTTATTTTTCCTGGATAAATACATTAGGATTTATCGGTTGGACTTGATGGACCAATGTCTTTTTGCAACCTTGTCTTATGGATCACTTGGGTCAGGCACTCGCCCTCTAGGTGCCATTGTTTCTCTATTTGTACATAACAATAAGCAAGCTGCCTAAAAATATTAATATTAATGGTCAACCTGGAATTTCAACACCTCTGGGGAGGTTGCAGTTTTTGGGAAGATGAGCACTGTGGGGTGGATTGCACATAAATAAGATGAGCAACAGATGCACACACAAGATGTAAGAAAGCAGGAAAAGTTCTGCAGCGGATGAGAGAATAAGCACTTGCAGAATATGAATCCAGACCCCGGGGAGTTGCATTTTGACAATAATATATGACAGCTGGGTGCAGCAAGTAAACTCTTCCACGTGTGAAAATAATTGTCATATCTAAGCTCAATTAAGCCATTGTGTTTCTAATCTACAGATAAATACAGACACATAAATGTATCACTCGGCACAACGCATTCCAAAAAGACCAGCTGCTAAAAGTGCTGTTCAACAAGTGAAAGAGTGTCCAGACTACACGCAAAAGACCCGAAAACCTGGCAGCTATTGGTGCAATAATATTAGATGATGGCATCCAATACTCCGGGTAGAAAGTTTTAATCAATTCCACTGGTTTTAGTAATACGAGATAAAAGGGATAATAATTGTATTACGGAAAATGAACCAACAATGCACATGAAGGGCTTCATGGGTTCAAAAATAACAAAAATACAAAAAAAAAAACAGAAAGGAAAAAATATGGAACGGAGTCAAGGGGCTCTTCCAAATCTGAAGTGCACTGTGAGAAAGACAGGGAGGTGAGGCCCTATTTCAGGGACAGCTGCAGTCCATCACTCATATTTTACCCTCTGAGGCCTGGAACAGTCCTACATAGTAAGTCAGGCTGTTTGGTAGCACGAAGGGGATGCTATTCCACCCCAAGAAGGTTCCAGCATCAGAAAATGAGCATCTACCAAGTGTAACTCAATTACAAATTTGACTTCTGCCAAAAGGGGTCCTGGATCAAAAATGTAATTCGATATTTTGATATTGAACCTTAAATTTTTTATATTGTACATACAAATAACAATTAGTTCACTCTTGGTTGAACCCAAGAAAAATGAATGTGCTACGGCTGGCAAGGAGTGCTACAGTGCAGTTAATGCAGACTTAAATTAGCCTTTCATCCCCTCAGACCTAAAGATATGCCATTAATGAAGACCTGTCACACCAATAAAAACTGCTGGTAAAGGGTTAAAAGCCCGCCATATCAACTAAAACGATCTGCCACTTCCTTAATTACAGACATTTTTTTTCTGATTTGCAAATGACTAGACAAACACTCAATCCTGAAAAGAAGAGTCAAGTTTTATCCTTAGGCTTCCAGAGAACCTCACCTAATCCTTTTGATTGGCAGCCCGGTGTTTCTTCAAATCTCAGCCTGAGCAGACAGGAAGTCCACTCTCTGTGCACTTCCTGTCCTTAACAGAATGCTGACCCTCTCACTGCATGGTGTATATAACAGTGAGCACTGTATGGGAAACTGCAGATCTCGTCACTATTTCACACACGCCAACATGGCCGAAGCAAAACTGCAATGGGTGGAGCCAACATAGACAAAAGCAGGAAAGGTCCCGGAAGGGGGTAGAAGGCCGTTTTAATCTGGGACACCTGCACTGCACTTTTCAACAAAGGCACAGTGGGGGAGTTAGTGAGGGTTATTATGCCTGTTCTTGATGACAGGTTCCCTTTAAGGTCGACTATAGATTAAGATGTATAGGAATGGTTTCTCAACAGTGAACCAATTGTCAGTTGTAGGAGAATATGTAGGCTCTATGAGTGAATGCCCATGGTTTATCATGCTTGAGGTTTCACAGTAAGTTCACACTTGCAAACGGCATCTTCCATTACCCACGTTATTTTTTCTAAATAATAGAAGCATACGGAGGCTACCATTTTGTAGATTGATCTTTATGGAGAACCGAAGAACTTTGATTTGAACAAGGCCTAAAAGAGCAAAGACGTCCACATGTCTTTTTATTTTTTCAAATCAATGAATTCTACTTTTTTTAAAAAAAAATCTGGGATTAATAATGGAAATTATTAATCCCAGATTTAAAAAAAAAGGGCCACGATTATCATGACATGTCAACCACACACATCTCCAGGCTGGCTATCTCATAACATTCACGTTGGGATATGTTGGGTCAAGATGATCGGAGAAATCTGGATTTCAGAGAGGTTTGTTTTTTAGAAGGAAAAAAGTTTTAAGCACATGAAGTGTTTTTGTTACTCCTGTAAACAGCTTAGACACATGAACCTATTCTTCCCAACTCATTATAGAAGTATCGGAAGGAAGAAAGCAGAGCTGCCCTATCTAGATTCCGATCTAAATTATGTCTTCTTCGCAGACCTGGGTAGGTGTTTAACCTGCAGATTAATGTAACATAGATCACTAGGAGAAGGTATAATCCTCGCAGTCAGGCAAAGGAAAACAAACAAGAGGAGGAAGAAAAGGTGCAAGTGTTTTCGTTCTTCATACGGAATCCGGAATCCGCGTGGTAACACATGACACTTGAGGATGGGAGCAGGAGGCCGATGCCTTTGTGTAGCAGTCCAGCGCTGGTAGCTGAATTCCTCAGATTACATGACCACCTATGTAAAAGCCTGACTCATACACTCCGTAGGACGGACCTCCTTGTACATCCACGGATCGTATGAAAGAATATTATGTCTAGCTCCGCACCTCCAGACATATTATGGTTAAACAGACCATTAAGCGCTGAACCCTTCACGGCCTTACATCAGAACTGGAAAACATTTTCAGGTCAGGATTAAACTTGCCAAGATGATCATTTCCCTAATTGCAAATGTCCCTTTTTGCTCAATGGACTAGATCTGAAATAACAAACACTGAATACATTACCATAAAATCTCAAAGAGTGGAAAAAAAGTTGCTCAAGTTTAGTTTTTTTTTTTAAATTAAGATTCTGGGAAAGCTTTTTAGCTGCCATCAGTGTGGGCGAAGATAATTGTAGACACAAAATCATTTTAAAACTCTAGAAAATTTTGAAAAAAAAACTGTTTAGTGGGGGCATCATTGTTTTTATTTTAGGGGTTTTTATAACCAATGCAGAATTATTTTGTTTATTCAATTTTATATATACACACACACATAATCATGAATTTTTTAAACAAAAAGTTTGTAAGAGTAAACGGGTCACGATTACAGTAGTTTTTTTCTAGGTTTGATTTGGGTGGAGGTCGCAGGGTATGAATTTTAATTTAATTTTTTAAAACTTTTATTAACTTTTTATAGCCTGTCTGGTATCCACCCTTTTACTTTGACCAATGTCACTGTTAAGGTTGATCTATTTCAAAACTATAAGTCACTTATTACCGACAGTCACATCGAAGAGACTACCTGTGGCACTTGCTGCTGTTGACTCTTCTATATCCTGTATTGTGCCATGTAGTTAAAGGGAACTTGGAAGGGTGATTTGGGACAATAAACCTCCTCCACGTGGTCGCATTAAAAAACAAAAACAGTCACCAGATCTGAAGATGTGAGTCTGATGTACCTCATCGGACTCACATCTAGGCAAGTACAGGCAGTCCCCGGGTTACATACAAGATAGGGTCTGTAGGTTTGTTCTTAAGTTGAATTTGTATGCAAGTCGGAACTGTATATTTTATCATTGTAATCCCAGCCAGAACTTTTTTGGTCTCTGTGACAATTGGATATTAGAAATGTTGGGTTGTCATAAGAACCAGGATTAACACTGAAGCTTCATTACAGACACCTGTGATAACTGTTACAGCTGTTTATTGTAGCCTAGGACTAAAGTATAGAAAATTACCAACATCCAGAGGTCCGTTTGTAACTAGGGGTCGTATGTAAGTCGAGTGTTCTTAGGTAGGGGACCGCCTGTATACTTTTTTTTTTTTAATTCAGGCCTTACTAAACTACTATACAAGTTGATTTAGGACCCCAAACCACAGGTCCATAACAGCCTGCAGTTGGTTTAAATCAACCTGACAGGTTCTCTTCAATAGCAAAGGTTGAAAAATCTGACTCCTTATTTTAACCAGGATGGAAGAACCGCAATTGTCTTTACAGAATTACTTATCATTGAAAAATGAATATTTCCATTAATTAACTTCTCAAATTTTGAGGAATTCTTACAGAAAGTAGATGATCATTTCATTGCCATGGTGCTCCGGGTCACATTTTATCAAATAAATCCCCTAATTTAGAAAAAAGCCGCCTAGCTGAGGCTTAATTCAGACAAGCCAATGGGCTGGTAATCTTTCATTTTTGTACAGCACAAAGAGACACCATCCCCATGGAAAAATACAATTTTAACTCCGCCTTGTCTAGGACAAACGTATTTACATATCAACTTCTAGGGGCCATATCCGTGGGATACATTTTGATAAAAAAATAAACTTAACAAATCCCAAATTGATCAGGGACACAGAAACCATGAAAGGAATTACAATTTCATTAATTGTTATAAGTGGGGAGAAGTGTCCACTTTGAGGAACCTGAACAAAAATTTTTTTAAATTATTAATTAAATTAAATAGTATTAATTATTGTGACATGGTAAAAATACATAAAATAAATAACAGCATATAAAATCTGATTTGGGCATCGGAAAAACAAATCCAGTAATTTTTGAGTTGTGTTCTGGCTCCTAATATTAATATATTGCATTACATAATAATAAAAAAAAAATAATATTATGCTTCCAGATTATTGTTTAATCCATACAAATTGGAAGACAATGCAGTAATTCATCTTGAAACCATGTAACTAAAATGAACGTGAACCAATAAAGATGATCTGCTCAGCATCAAGTCTCTGGAGCTGGAACCTTAATCCATGATTGATTTAACATCTTTAACCAGAATCCAACTGCTCACTGGAACACACAGCATGAAGACAACAATTAAAAGCACAGAACAAATGTATAAATCTCTCCCCACAATCTGGATTCTCAGAGAATTAACCAAGGAAAAAAATGTTTACCTGCTGTTGAAATGAATTTTTTTTAATTTTTTTTTTTTTTAACTTCGCTAACTGGATTGTCCATTTACAAAACTCATTTTCAAGTATCAGAGAGAAGACCAACTTCAAAGGGCATCCTCCAGTTCTGGAAGGTCTATCATTCCGTGGATTATATGGAAAAGCGATTGAGTTTAAAGATAGATCTCCCCCCAAAAATAAACAGTGTCCTTCTTAAATTCCCCTGTGGGGAACAAACTGTTCTTGTGAGGCTGATCAGAAAGCCTCTGAACCCTGTGATTGCTATTGGAAGCCATATGTACTTAAAAAAACAAAAAAAACTAATAAACTGCACCCCAAAATAATAGTTATTTTCATCACATACAACAGATTCAAAGCAGTGATAATGGTCACACACAGCCCTGTGTTATTTAGGTACAACGGGATATACTACACACGACGTAAACGGGGCCTCGGGACGTTCATCGGGAAATTCATACCCGATCATTGCCGAGTCGGGGCAGTGTTACCATGCATCATCCCCAGTGTATAGGAAAGAATCGCTCATCTCCAGCACATTTGCTATTTATACAGGTGATGGTGATGTAGCAATTGCAATGATTTCATAATGTGAGGATGCAAAATCTGTACCAGGAATTCTCAACAATACTGTGGGGCACATTTACTTACCCGGTCCCACGGAGATAACAGAAAATGCACTGACCAACGATAATGCACTAAAATCGTGTGCCCGATATCCTGCGTGTGTTGCTTCCGGCGCTCAGTCCGAATCAGTAGGATCGTCCGATGGCACGCTGCCCAGTTTGTGTCGCATGGAAGCCAGTGCAGCCACAATCCGATTGCGTGCCACACAATCCCAGCGCAAACCCCTGTTAAATACTTGTCAAATCTGCGCAAATCCCGAAGACCATGAACAGTCCGACGAAAGTGCGATCCGCGACCCTTAGTAAATAAGGCCCTATGTGTTTATACAATGCTGGAAGTGTACTGGGAAGTGACATTGAATGAGTTGAGAGCGGACTTTAACTTTGGTGTTCGAGGTGCTCTGCCTATCCAGATAGGTCGTGTGATATGTTGAAAAAAAAAAGCCAATCTGGCAGATTTATGCCCCTAGAAACTAGGTTTGGGCCAGGGGTCAATCTTCTGGATTGACTGCTCGGCTTCATATCACGCAAAATGTCCGGGTTGGGTGATGTGACCCGAAAACAGCTTAAAGAGTACACTGATCTCTACTAACGAGGACAAATTAGTCTCGTAAGTCTCTAATCTTAGGTGCTTCATAAAAAAATAGGCAATCACCAGGAAATAGGCATTCACTCTTTTGTCACTTGATCAATCCTTTTCACAGCCCAAGTTTCGCAAATGAATGTTGACAATATTTGGCCAGTAGTCGGTTTATGCGACAAGGCCTAAAGTGCGACAAAGGGTGGATAAGCCAAGGAATCCCTTATGAGCATATTCACAAATAGCTTTCAGAATATTTCAAATATTACAAAAGTTTGGGCCAAAAAAACGTACACTCGCCAGATCCAAATAGCACATTTCCAGAGCAGAACTTATTGCACAACGACTTTTCGGCTGCTCTTTTATACTGTTGGCGCAGCTCTCATATGAGAGAGGGCATCACAAGGATTTGCGGCCCTGTTTCTCGAGACTGTAGACAAGGATTTCAGTAAGGGATCTTTCCTTATAATGGCAGAAAAATTAAAAACTAATCTTGATTTATCAAGGACTGTTACGGACCTCATGAAGGCCACATTACTTCTGAAGTCTAAGGATTCTGTGTACCTTAGAGAGTTATACAGAAAGTCCACATTTCACTGAGGAAAAGTAATTTTTTAAAACGCTTTACCAGACAAGGGGACATATTTCTTATTTATTTGTCTTACAGAAAGGAGCAGCTTTCTTCACTCTATATTTAGAGACTTTTACCTAGAAGAGAAATCTCCATGTACATTTCATTCATGTTTCGAGCCCCCTTTGGGATCATGTTGAAGTCATTAAAAGAGTCTTCTTTGTGGTGGACATTCGGTGTCTGTTCGAGTATTTAACTTAAAATGACCCATGACACAACTTCAGCCATCGCTCTACATAAATGGAGCGCCGAATTATCCCGGTATCACCAGTTAAGGCCGCTTTGAACGGTAACGGGCACAATCGCTGAAAATATTATGCGGCTAATGGTCCTAAAATGCTTCACTGATGATTTATAACATAGTTTTGTTGACAACACCATGAAGCAATGCAGAATCACACAGGTCCGACTTTCCTGCCTTCTCCCACATGATAACACTTCCAACCTCACACAACAACAACACAACAAACAAACACACACACAACATGCAGGATCTGGCATGGGATGTTAAACCGAGCAATGAAGCAATCAAAGTGAAGTGACTGAAGCCCAGAACAGGGCTGGGAGAAGATAACTGGACAAGCTTTAAGATCCAACAGCTGGAAAACTTGTTGATTCTCCTAGGGAAATTCATAATGTATTTGACTTATGTTTGTGTGAAGCTGTAAGAGTTTCCTTAGGGGGTTGAAAAGTTAAGAGACTGCCAGGAACTTTATCTGTAAAATGATGCAGGTTTACCAGTCGTCTAATACAGTATATAACCGATTATATACATTAAATAATAGGTCAACAGATAAAAAAATAACATGAAATTGTGGGCAGAGAATAAAATGTTCTACACAACCGCTTGGGCTAAACCAATTATTGACGACGGTTGAGTGACGCAGACTTCTAATGGAGATGAACATAGCCCTGGTTCATGTTCACACAGGAAACACTTCAACACAGCGTGGTAACGTCAATAATTAATTGTATTTTTAACCCCTTAACGACTTGGCTCTTTTTTCATTTTTGCGTTTCCATTTTTGCTCCACACCTTCAAAAATCTATAAATTCTTCCATGTAAAGAGCTGTGTGACGGCTTATTTTATCTGTAACAAATTGCAATTTATAGTGACGGTATTTAATATTCCATGCCGTGTACTGGGAAAAAAATGCTGTGAAAATGGTGAAAAAATGAATTCGCTGCATTTTATTGTGGGCTTGGATTTCACGGCTTTCCCCAAATGACTACTGTGGTTATTTACTAAAAATGAAAACCTCTGTACAAATAATAATAAAAAAATAATAATTTTGCTATCTTCTGGCACCAATACAGTTTTCATACTGCAGTGTACGGAGCTGTGGGAAGGCGTTATTTTTTTTTACGCCTTTTGATGACGTTTTCAATGCTACAATTTTGAGGATTGTACGGCCTTTTGCTCACTTTTTATAGAATTTTTTATATTTTGCAAAATGGCAAAAAAAGAAGCATTTTCGACTTTGGGTGGCATTTTCCGTTGTGGGGTTAAATGCTGGGAATAACTGGACATTTTTGGGATGTGGTGATACCCAACATGATTATGATTTTTACCGTTTTTTTGTATTCATATCAGTTCTAGGGAAAAGGGTGTCGATTTGAATTTTTATGTTTTTTTTAATATAATTTTTTATGTTAACCTAGGGTATTTTCACCCTAGGTTGTCTGACCGATCCTACCATATACCGCCATACTACAGGATGGCAGTATATGAGGATTTTACACATCATATATTACAATGTACAAATCGCAATTGGGGCACATTTACTAACCCAATCCGGGAAGTTCATTGAAAGTGCATTGTCCGACGATAATGCACTGTGCCGTGATTCACTAAGATCGTGCGCCCGATATCCTGCATGTGTCGCTTCCCCGCTCAGGTCCGACAGAGTTCACCTTCTTCCTGGTGTATGTAAGCACATTGTCTTGCGACACAATTTGAAAGCTAAATCCCAAACTTAGTCCGAATCAGTCGGATCATCCAATGGCACGCCCCCCAATTTCTGTTGCATGAAAGCTGGCGCAACTGTGTTAAAAACTGATCGCGTGCGACACAATCCCAGCGTAAACACCTGTTAAATACCTGTCAAAGCCGTGCAGTCCTCAAAAACATCCCAAAGTCAGACGAAAGTTTGCACCGTGACCCTTCGTGAATAAGCCCCATTGTAATTGATGGGATAAAACGAGACAGCCTCGGGTCTTCGTAAGACCCAAGGCCGTCATAGTAACCAATCACTGCCCCCCCCGATGACTTCACAGGGGGTAGCGATCGAATTCAAAATGGCAGCGCCATTTAAAATCCCTGCAGGACAGGAAGACGACACTGTATTGAAGGGAGGATGGGTGGGGCCATGTATAGCAAAATTTTGGACAAAAACCTCCTTTCTCTCAGAAAGAGCACTGAAAATGGAGCATGGTTGTGTCTTCCAGTATGACAATGCCCCAAATCACACAGCCATGGCAACTAAGTATCTGATCCACATGAAGCATTTCAAGGTCCTGGAGTGGTCTAGCCAGTCTCCATGAACCAAATCGGAAATCTTTGGAAGGAACTGAAACTCAATCTTGCCAAGAGACAGCCTTGAAACCTGAAAAATCTAGGGAAGATGTGTATGGAGGACTGGGCCAAAATCCCTGCTGCAGTGTGTGCACACTTGGTCAAGAAATACAGAACATGTCTTACTTGTGTAATTTGCTTCTGTACCAAATATTTGGTTCTGTTTTCTATTGTATCATATTTTATACTTATTTCATGCAATAAAATGCTATTTGAGTTTTTAAAAATTATACAATGGCATCTCTCACAGTTGAAGTTACCTACAATAAAAATTGCAGAACTTTCCATTCTCTATAGGTGTGAAAACCCACTGTACATATAGAGTTTAGGGTTCCAGTCCCCATTACTTTCTCTAGATTTGTCATCATGATAAGTCAACTATTGAACACTCATCTTTAATAAAAGAAGACCATGTGGTTTCTAACAGGTGACTAATTCAGATAATATGGGGAAAAAATTCATTTCTTGAACCTCTACCAAAAAATAATGTGCTTTGCCAAAATAATATCATTTCGAGCTTTGGTGACTAATAAAGCAACTGCAGCAAGTGCATCATATCCTATTGACTTCCAGGTCTGAAGAATAGACCACCCAGAAAGTACAAGGATACAATACAAATGCACATAAAAACAAGGATTTTAACTCCTTCCTGCTAATGCCATATATTATTTTTACCTGTTTTTTTGCTTCCCCAATTAAAAAAAAAAAAATCATTAAACTTGCTTTCTGCATAGCATATTGTAATTCCTAGTATTAATATTCCTAGTAGTATTATATTTAATTCTATAAGAATTATATTTATTTATAACTATACCGGTTTTCAAGTATTCCTCATATCATTATATTCATGTGTAGTACGGGGAAGCTGGGAAAAAAAAATTCCAAAAACAGTGAAATCAACAAAACATCACTTTCGTGTGGGCTCTGCTTAAACGGTGCACTCCAAATGACGCCTCCCATTTACTCTTTGGGTTGTATGATCACAGAGATGCCCAATTTATATAGATTTTATTATGTTTTAACACATTTTTAAAAAATGTTTTTACAAAAAAAATTAATTTCTTCATTAGGCCATTTTCCAACACCTATAACTTTTACGTACCTTTTAGAAATTGTTTCGCAACGCACAAAAAAATTTGCATAAAACGAGAAAATTCCGACAGACATTTTGAGGACATTTTCTTTACAGTACTGACCACCCAGAAGAATTATTTTCTTGTTTTGATAAACCGGGCATTTTATAAGGCAGGGAAACTTACAATGTTTATGATTGTTTGCCTTTCTGATATTGCGAAAGGGGGGTGATTAGAACTTTTAAGATTTTTTTCCTTTTTTTAACTGTATTTTTAGACCCCCTAGGACAGTGGTGGCGAACCTATGGCACGGGTGCCAGAGGTGGCACTCTGAGCCCTCTCTGTGGGCACCCAGGCCATCACCCAGCATAGAGGTCACCATTCAGGACTCCTCCTCCTGCAGTCACAGGAAGCCCAGAAAGTGCCGTGTTCAGAACTATTTTATAGTGACTTGAAGTAGAGGAGGAGCGTAGAGGTGTGGACAGAGCTGGATTATCATTGAAGCCCCTCCTCAGTTCCTGTGATTCATCCTGTTAAGGCTACCTTAGATGGAATTTCTCCATCTTTCTACTGTATTGGTGTCTTCAGGACGCAAATACGTTTGAATCTGACACAGCAGGGATCAATAAGTTACTTTAAATTAGCATTTGGCACTTTGGCAAAAATATGTGGCTTTTGGTTGTAGTTTGGGCACTCGGTCTCTAAAAGGTTCGCCATCACTGCCCTAGGATATTTGAACCGAAAGGGGTCTGATCGCTCATATCATTTACTGTAATACTAATGGGGATGTTCCTGACCATCTGTGACAGTCTGCTACAACAGTGAGAGCACTGCTTCCATATACAGGCAGTCCCCGGGTTACGTACAAGATAGGGTCCGTCAGATTGTTCTTAAGTTGAAAGTGCAAGTCGAAACTGTATATTTTATAATTGTAGTTCTAAACAAAATTTTTTTTTTTGCCCAGTGACAATTAGATTTTCAAAATTTTAGTAGAAATGGGACCAAAGATTATCAATAAAGCTTCATTACAGACACCTTACAGCTGATCATTGTAGTCTGGGACTTAAGTAAAGCTTCCAGAGATTTCACCAGAGGTCACAGTGGGCAGAGGGGTCCGTCTGTAACTATGGGTCGTCTGTAAGTCGGGTGTACTTAAGTAGGGGACCGCCTGTACTCGTATCAAACTGGATAAAGTATGTTCGATGGAACCGTTGTTCAAGCTCTTACATCCCATAACTGCTAAATTCATCAGTGCTCCCAAATACCTTTTATTTCCTCTTATTCCTAAGAGCCTTTATTTTTAGCTGAAGAGTTCATATTCCCTTGGGCCGCATGCATACCTAAAGTAAAAACTGCATAGTACTGTGTGAAAATCTGAAGATCTGTAATGCAGACTCAGGTAGGACAAATACTTAAAGATGTTTTAATGGAACATTAATCACACGGATAAATCTGCTCTTTCATTTTGCAAAGCGAGACCATAGCACTTAAAAACACCTTCCAAAGACATTAAAAGACAAATCATATGGAGTCATCTCCAGTTATCATTCCAGTATAACGGCAGCGAGGGTCCATACATCAAACACTAGTGGAGAACATTTTGTTCCAAAAACAATACTTGGCTGTGGCAAATCCATATAACATATAGAATATGAGATACATCGGAAGCTCTAAAGAATTTACTGGATTCAGAATGGGAAAAACAAGATTATTCCATTTCTAGGAGCTACTTACCTCCACTTTTACTTAAATGTAAGCATTTTAGAATTTACGGAGCCCCCGAACATTCCCTTTGCTCCCTTTAATGATTTTCAACAGACATAAAATTAATCACCGCTCAAATCAAATGTGATGTGTTGTCAAAAACCAACCAGTGAGGTGCCTAAAAATATTTCCATTTGACAGGAGAACCAGTCAGGTTTGAGTTTCCTGCTCAGCGTCCCCCCAGGAGTCCACATAGCATTATTACATAGAGTAATTCGTGTACACTCTAGACTAGAGCCATGGTCAGGGGTTATCTTAACCTAGGGGAGGTAAAAGGGAATTGGTCTTTGGTATCAGAGCTGGGCAAATTTGCCTAAAATTAAAATCTCAATCCTAACTTACTTACCTTAATCCTACTCAAATCACTGTCAGAACTTTTCCCCGTTTGAGGGAGCCAAATATCAGGGGGAATGGGGAAAGGGTGTTAGGTTCATCAGATTACAAACAGATAATGAATCAATCTCTCTGTTTTACCCAACGCCATTCACTCTATGCCCCTTTAATGTATGCCCTACATCACTCTATTGTCCCCAATAATCTTTTTATACGCCTCATCACTCTGTGTTTCCTCTGCCCATCTCTCCATCCCCCTCAAAGTTGCTTACCAACTTTTCTATGCCCCCTCTCCCTAAAACCAACTGTCTATTTTGCCCTCCCTTATGTCTAGATTTCCACCTACTTATTTTAATACCACCATCTATCTATGCATTATACCCTCCTACAACTCTAGAATTATCCCTGCCCCCTCATGTACAGTGGTGAATGAGCAGCCCATCAGATCCCAGGTCCCATGATAACAGGAAGTCCCAAGTCCTGTTCCTGTCAGGTCACATGACCCACAGCTCCCATGTACTACAGGGAAACCATACTATAAGTACAATATGGTTGACCCCCATTAGGTTCCTGGACGTACTCTGGTAAAGATTATTTGTGGCCAACCCCTTTAAGGGAAAATGTTATTACAGGCAGACTCTGGGTTACATACAAGAAAGGTTCTTTAGGTTTGTACTTAAGTTGAATTTGCATGCAAAACGGAACAGGTAAATTTTATTATAACTTATTATAAATGTTTTGTCACTGTGAAAATTGGATTTTTAACATAGAAGCAAGGATAATTAATGAAGCTTCATTACAAAACAACTTACAGCTGATCATTGCAGCCTGGGACTAAAGTAAAACATTCAGATAGCTTTACCAGAGGTCACAGTGGGCAGAGAGGTCCGTCTGTAACTAGGGGTCAGCTATGAGTCGAGGACTGCCTTTACTGGTTTGGCTATAATCATGTCATTCGGCTCCTTTAAAATCATGCTTGATGTTAAGGGAGCTGCCTTACAAGGTGGTTAAGAGGCAATGTTTTTCTTATCCCATCTTGGAAATATGTCCTTAGGTCAGGGACCTTCTGAACTGCCTAGGCCTACCAGAGGAATCCAATCCAGTTGAACATCTTGAAGAAAAAAACCCACTAAAATAAAGTTACTTTAATTGGACAAATTAGTATACAAACTATAGATACAATGTCAAGGATCTTCACTGCTAAAATGGGTATATCAGATAACAGAAATTGCAAAGTTCAGACTAAATGTAAAACGATCCCGAAATAAGATGTTTCAGTGAAGCCTCAGAAGCCGTTTAATGAAATCTGTAATTTCTCCGTTTCAGCTTTTAGATACTGATATTAAGCAGATGCACTTTTTTTTCTACAGGCTTGTCCAAGCAAAGTCCTGAACACAAAAAAGTTGGAGCACAAAAAATGTTTTACTATGAGTTTTTCCCACATCGCCTTGGGAATTGTAGTTCAAGAAGAAGGCAAGCATAAACAATAAAACAGAACACACTGAGGACACTGCAGACCAGCTACATCGCAAGAGCACAGAGATGGCCAAAGAGCCCAGCCAAGTACGGGTGTAGCATCATCTCATTTGTCAATTACTAAAAAACCTAATGAGTAAGGAATACTAGAAAACTGGAATTTAGAAAAGTCACAGAATCACAAATTTGTTTTTACCACTTTCTTAAAAACATTTCATACAAATGTTACGTGGATAGTGAGCAACAATAAAGTTAGGAACTATAGTAATAGATGCACATTGGAAATAGTAAGGATGTAGATGAAAACACGTAAATAAGTTATATAAAACCATGTAAGCTAAGGCCCGGGGGTCGTAGCTTAGAATCGCATGTTCCACAGCGAAACCAAATATATAAAATATTAATCTTGTAATAATTCTATTATATTTCTTCTAATTACAATTTTCTGCACAGTTTTGTGAGGGCTTGTTTTTTGCAGGTCAAACTGTGCTTTGTAGCAGCACAATTTGAAGTGGTTTGCAGGAACTCTAGAAAACATTTTAGTGGCTGGGAGAGTGGTGCTACGCGTCGTGTAGGTTAATTTTTTTTTTCCTGTCTCTACAATAAACCACAAATTAGGTGTTGCCTCTTCAATAGTCTCCCATCTGCAATAGCAGCTGATCACTGCCCCTTTATGGTGCATTTCATACACTACAACAGTTTAGATGTTTCGGGCACAATTAACCACCACATCCAAGTAGTTAATAAATGCAATTCCACAGCTGTTGTGTAGTCCTCTCAATAACTCTCACTTAATGTATAATATGAATAAGCTGACATAATGATTACAATAAGGGGCTTTCAGACTGTAAGCTCTTGCGAGCAGGGCCCTCATTCCTATTGTCTCATATGACTGTTGTTACTCTGTAATGTCTTATTTTATTTGTATATGTTCCCCGCAATCTGTAAAGCGTAACTGAACAAGATGGCGCTATATAAATAAAGATTACTATTATTAATTTAAAAAAAAAAAGTGGACCTGCAAGTAAAACAAAGGTATGTGACTACTTTCGGATGCACTATAAATGAATATACACAGTTGACAGTGGCTACAAACAGAACCTCTCTCTCAGACAGTACAAGCACACACCATAGCTATCAAAGGGCTATTGGTAATGCTTAGGAGTATTCCGGGAATACGAATTTCTTATACAACAAAATGTAATGTCATTAATCAGAAAATGGAGCTTAAATACGATTCACAACATATTATGGGCTTTCTAAAGTAGGCAGGATCTCCAAGATGGACAGCACAGGATACTACAACTCCCATGCGCTCTCTGTTTTCAGCAACAGCTCCTCCCTCTCATGCTCTGCTCCCAGTGATGATATAACAGACTTTCCTTCTCTGTTACCATAGTAATGATGTGTAACTGCCATCACTGCCCATTGCCCCACTGAAATGGCATCCCGCCACAACACTGGCCGTACTGCATTTGTTACATAGTTAAGTGGTAGACCATACGCCAGCATGGGATAAATCCCCCCAATATCAGTATGCATCAAGTGCATCATCATCCAGTCCCTTTCATGCAAGAACCATTTCTCCCCACCAACATACAGTCCCATGTAAAACACACTCATCTCCTATAAAATGTTCTGTTTGGCATGGCTGCTTTCTTCCACAAACAGCACCACAGATGGCTACAGTTAATGTAGATGAGCTTCAGTACTATACACTGTAATGTATTACCTGTTTATTGAAGGCAGAAGACATGTTTTTCAAATCCGAGACAACCCTTTAAAATCCACCAACAAGCAAAGTTAAAAAAAAAATCACCTGCCCAACATATAGTGCTACATAGAAGCTACTCCCCGAATCCTTCCAGCATAGCCCCATGTAAATGCATCCCTCCTGTCCCCCCAATCTAACATGCAGTACCATACAAGTTCATCCCTCCCGTCACTCCAGCTTTCTAACCACAGCCAATACGGCCAGCTAACAACATGCAGCCCCATGTGAATTCTCCCCTCCTGTCCCTTCAGCCCCAATAAATGACATCACTTGTGTCCATTTCCCATGCATATCCGGTCCCGTCCTGCACCACACACACCTTCACCGAGTCCTCAGCACAGATATCCAATTCTCTGCTCCACGATAATGTCTCCTCCCCCCATTTATGATAGGCCCCACCCCTCAGTCTCATCAAACCCACTGCAAGCTAGCGACTACAGCCAAACACAATGACAATCACATGACCTGCCCAGACAGGTGCAGGCCATGTGATGTGGACATGTGACCAGTGGCCATCTTCTGTCCGGTGTTTGCTTTACTTGAACAAAATAAAAGGAGACAGATTAAAAGGCCAGTGGTATTTTAATTCTTCATTATAATGTATGTCCACAACATTTTTCTGCTAAGGGGAGCAAAATGTTACATATTTACATATTAGTTTATATTTTAATGATCCATTTGAATATTAATTATGCTTATTCCTGGAATACCCCTTTAATTACTGATGGTACTGCACAAAAAAAAAACTGAAGGTTTTCTATCATTTTCCAAATAATATTCCCTGTGGGACACCTTATGACAAGTTTATTTCTCTGGAATGCATCTAGCCAAAACGGAATTATTAGAATTCTATTACAATTTACATGTCTTACCAGGTAGTGAAAATTGTTACGCATTACATTTCAGGGTTCTAGAGAACCATTTTTGAAATGTTTCATAAACACATAAAAATAAAAGAATACATTTTTGTACTTCCCTTCACGGCACAATACACGGGTCTTGGGGTAACATAAGACCCGGTACATATAGATGTTGTGGTGAAATATGACGTTGTGTTGATAATGACTCTTCGGTGACTATTATTCAGAGTAACTTATTTTTAAACCCAAACTGTTTTTCGCTCTTTTAGTGCCATAAAATTCTAGTTGAACGATAATCTATTTTCTAAATGTAGAATACCCCTGCCTCCAATATGTGCTCCGCAATAGTCCAAGTTTAATACATTTAATACCCAACTGTTCCTCAAATCAATATGTATGATTAACAGCTCTTGCTCGGTGAGGCTATTTTGCTGACTTGCATGGCAAGCTCCACACATTCTTCACCTTTAATATGTGTTATATTTCTTAGGCGTTCCCTTGCAGAGCTTTCAGGAAGCACTGGTCTATTGAGAGCTATCAAAGTTACAAGATCTGAAGAAAGTTATTTTTTAAACATTGATGGAACGGCACCAAACTTGCTTTTGGCCACAACATTTTTGGAGGCGGCTGTTATAGAAGAGAGAGATTTTACTTCCTAATTTGGTAGTTAACTCTTTTTAATGAGCTCCACTCCTCCAACTTGTCTCTATTGTTCCAATGCAGCTGGAGATAGTGGAACTAATTTGTTGCTCGATACCTGCTTTTTTTGTTTTTTAATGTGAAATCAAAAACTATGACAAGGGTAGAGTGGACCCGACGCCAAAGGGGAGGGTTATAAACAAGAACATGTTGCACGTGTTAGAAGTCATAATTTTCACTTGGATAGCATGGGGTCTTCCAAACAGCTGGGATAACAGATAAAGATGGTCTACACAGGGTGGTTGGTCTGCTAAGGTAAGCCAACAGGTTATCGAAAGACCTTTGTCAACCAGTAATGAAAACTTCATCAATAGTGCATTACAAAGTAAATTCGGGAACCATGACCTGTTGCATCTGCCAATTGTAGAGTTTATTACATAGCCTTTGGTTCCATATGTCCAATGGTCCATACGGAGTAACATCTATTATACATGACTACTTTTGTGTGACATTGGTCGGTTTTGATAGTGCTGTACGAGAAAACACATTTGGGATAGACCAGCAAACTTTTATTTAGAGGCCCCATTTTTTGACAAAAGGTACAGTAAGTAAGAAGGGTCCTTCTAAGGATACTTTACACGTTTATGACTTCATGATTTTGCTAGAAGTCTCACAGAATATACAGTCAGAAACAGATGTAAGTGATGATATGTCTCTCCAACGGAGAATACAGGCCTTAGGACAGTTGACATGTCCATCAGTGTTGGGTGCAGAATGCCCCTAATCTACTAGTGATGACAACCAGCGGATATCTCTAGTGTAGCTGTCAGGTCATCCATACAGGTCAACAAGGATTTCCCAATGTCAACATTTTGACATCACCTGATGTTAAGATCTCAATGGGAAGGTCAGATAATCCCTCACAGAAGGCAATTATTACTATGGTGGCCAACAGTATCTCCGGGGTTGGTAACATAGGAAGAAATGTTACCTGGGGTAGTTCCCAGTAGATCCAAGGCATCGCAAGCATCAAGGGCTGAAAGCTTTACATTTGATCATGAAAGCTTTGACATGCAGGTCCTCCAGAAAAGTAGTAGTACAAGCAGTAGAGATCTCATATTGAAGAACAAAAATGTTAAACAACATCTTCTACAGTACTGTCTTATCAAAGAAGTGATATATATGAGCATAATAGGAGGTGGTCAAATGTGTCCCAGACAAAAATAAAACACCTGCCAAGATATTTTATCATATGTAAGAAATATGATGGGAAGAGTACATCTTTAGGGATTACAAGTTTTGCAAACTAAAAGGATAGCCTAAAACAGTGATGTCAAAACTATTAGGCACGAGTGCCAGGGGTGACTGTTACCCCAGGACAGAGTTTGTAAGAGAGGATTCAAGGTCTCTGTTCAAGGGAACCTGGAGTGATGCTGCAATGACAATCTGAATTTAATAAGTTATTGCTGAAATTGCCATGTTGGCACTTTGCAAAAAACTAAATGGGTTTGGGTTGTCGTTTGGGCACTCGTCTCTAAAAGGTTCGCCATGGCTGGAATAAAAGAAGCTAAATTTGGAGCTGGCATCTAGATGATATTAAGTCAATTGTTGAATAAAGTGTTGAGTTTGTTACACAGGCCTCAGGGACAGAGATATAAAGTGGGTACGGAAAGTATTCAGACTCCTTTAAATTTTTCATTCTCTCTCTCATTGAGCCAATTAGTAAAATCAAAAGAGTTCTTTTTTCTGGCTCATTCATGAACACTCTGCACCCCATATTGACAGAAAATAAATGGAAATGTAGATATTTTTGCCAATTTATAAAAAAAAAAACCTGAAATATCACATAGTCAAAAGTATTCAGCCCCTTTGCTCAGTATTGCGTAGAAGCAGCTTTGGAGCTGGTAGAGCCAGGAGTCTTCTTGGGAATGATGTAACAAGGTTTTCACACCTGGATTTAGGGATCCTCTCCAATTCCCTCAGGTTGGATGGTGAACATTGGTAAAAAACATTCTTAAGTCTCTTCAGAGATAACCAATTGGATGTAGGTCAGGATTCTAGCTGGGCCAGTCAGGAACGGTCACCGAAATGTTCTGAAGCCTCTGCTTTATTTTAGCTGTGTGTGCTTAGGGTCATGGTCTTGTTGGAAAGGTGAATCTTCGGTCCAGTCTGAGGTCTAGAACATCTGGAAGAGGTATTCAGGTATTCATCCAGGATCTCTCTGTACTTGTCTGCATTCAACTCCCCCTCAATTACAACCAGTCATCAGGTCCCTGCACCCATAGCATGATGCTGCCACCACCATGTGTCACTGTTCGAATTGTATTTGGCAGGTGCTGAGCAGAGCCTGGTTTTCTCCACCGCTTAGAATGAACAGAAAAAAAAGTCCAATCTTCATCTCATCAAACCAGAAAATCTTATTTCTCATAGTCTGGGAGTCCTTAATGTTTTTTTTTTCCTGAACTTTATGTGTCTTTCATTCGTCTTCCACTCAGAAGAGGTATCCGTCAGCAGACTCTGCAATACAGCTCCGACTGGTGGAGGCTGCAGTGATAGTGGACTTTGTGGTACTTTCTCCCATCTCTCTACTGCAGCTCTGAAGCTCAGCCACAGTGATTCTGGGGTTCTTCTTTACCTCTGTCACCAATTTGCTAATTTCTTCACAACTGCTGTATATACTGCTGTATGCAGAAAGGATGTTTGAAGATGGTCACTGTCATGACGTTTATCAATGGTTAAATCACCTAAACCCTGGACCCAAGAAACACAATTCTTGCTTCATATTTAACAGGAGAATCTCCCCTTCAATATGATGCATGGATAAGTCACAGAACCAGAGATATTGTACTCTTAAAGTTGTAGTAAAAAAAGATAGATTTTTATATACAGCTTACTATTTAAGAGATGTCCAATTTTAACTTTGGATAGTTGATTTCAGAGTTTCTGTGAAGAAACCATACACAATCCTTATATCCCAAGAAAGGGATCTCCTATTTAATATGACACTAGAATTGTGTTTCTAGGTGCCAAGGTTCTGGAGATATAGGCGTTTGAAGTGTGTCCCCCCTCCAGTCTGTCAGCGGAAGGTAGAAGGAGCTGCAGGAAAGACTTAGCTTATAGTTTGCAGAAATACATGCACCCTCTGCACCTGTAGCTGAACTTGGGGAAAGGCAGTGGAATGATTTTAAACATATTTTGATAAAAAAAATGTATTCTATAAAAACTTTAATCGGAAAAAAAAATATTTTTTTCACATTTGTATTCATTTATTTGCTAAAAAAAATATATATAATTAATAAAACTATCCTATCAAGTTAAAGTCTCATATGTCATGAAAAAAAAAACTAAAAATTGTTTTGATATATAAAGCTTTTCCAAAGAAATTGTCATTTAAAGAAGAGCATAACAAAGTCAATAACTGACCGGGACATTTAGACACCAATGACCCTCATTGATAAAGGCGTTAAGGAATGCAGAGGAGGGATCCATGCTAAAATCTTTGAGCAAGTAGAGTAAAAGAATAGTTATCTTAAAGGTGTTCAAGTTATCTTAAAGGTAAAGGTAATGATGAATCCATTTTATGAGTGTTGTTGGGATTGAAGAAGCAGAGTCACACACCAAATGCATATGGCTTCCAAAACCTAATAAAGAAGTGTTGTGATGTTGCCTACAGACATTTGTACTCACATCATAATGAAAATATGACCATATGATAAAATAAGAAAAGTAAAGGAGGTGGCTTGAAAGTCATCATTTACCTGGAAATCCTGCAAAAAGATAATCTTCTATCATTACCACAATGTCTGGTTTCCAAGGAGTGGGTTTATTCCGAAGAACGGAATTGCAGTCAATTTATTTTGAGGTTTTACTATAAAATTCTGCTACATATTATACTTATCATAGCAGGCAATCAACTGCATGCCCCAAATGTGCTGTCGATACAGCCTTAGAAAGAACCTGTCAAGTCAAGACATCTCCATCATGTCCTTCTAGTGAGTGATGACCTCCTACCAGACACCGGTCACAGTCTGGTCAATTATGTCTCCAATTATCAGCCCGTCTGAGACAACACAAAGCCAAATACAATTATTTTAAACCAGCATCTAATAAGTCTGATTTCAGAAACCAAAACATTAAAGCCGAGAAAACAAACTGGGAAAGAGCTGTAGTATTTTCAAATTTTATTATCCAATACCAGAGAGAAGACTAAAATTGATTACCGCATCCTACCATTTGGAAAAATTGAGAATTTTAGCCCAAATAGCCCTGGTGTACCTATAGCCCATCCATTCTTATGAGTGCCTGCTAATTGAGGCATCCCTCAAGTGCCTACAAGTCTGGAACCAGAAGTCCACCATTAGATTCTACTTGTTTTCTGCCAACATTTTGGCATACCTTTATCTTCTATAAGGTTATCAATGATGATTGTCGCCTCCTAAGTGAGCATTGAGAAATCGAGTCAAATTCCAGTTGTCGAATAGGGGACAGGAAGAGGATGAAATTTGTATACAGGAGTTTATAAAGTCAGGTCACATCATCTTCACTATTAGTAGAAGTCCCATTTAGCTGTAGGTCCCTCTTTAAATGAAGCCTCTTCTACATTTCTATACAGATGTGTCACGAGAAACTCAGCCAATAAATGGAAAATCTATTATTAAAAGCATACATTCGATAAGCTGACCGTCCAAGGAGAAGCACCAGACAAGCTGGTCACTTGAGGTCCATCACGCATTTCCCCAAAGAACCGATTTTAAGGACTGTCTTGTCATTGTATTTTTAATCTGGTGTTTCCTGCTGTCTGCACAGGGACTTATTCTTGTTTTAAACTCTGAGGTCTGGAAACTGTGATGGTGGGTAAAAAGCTGTGAACCAGAAGTAAATTCTTATAGGGGACGTACAAAAAAAGATTATGCTTCAGTCAGACTTAAGCCATTACTTTCTTCAAAAGAAGAAAAGGCAAAAGTTAAGAATAAGGCACCGCCAAAGACCTTCTGCCCATATGTGCATCTCCATGAAGTTTCCCGCTGAGTGCATATGAATGCTCCACGATCTGGGAAAAAGATCCAAATAGGATTTCAAACATCCAAAAATTTTTCCTCAAACATTTAGGTATGTCACCATGCTGCTATTCATTCATTCAGTGACTTTTTTGTCTTAGTTTAAAGAGATACTAAACAAAGGCTAGACTAGCTCTACGTGTATTTACATTCCAAAAGTAAGCTTCCTTCTCAACCCTCGTCTCCTCCCCTACCCCCCACAGTCTGTCATCTCTTCACTGCTAAATAAACCATACAGTCTAGGCCAGCATTCTTGGAGTAAACTCAAGTAAAATGGACCTGTCGACGGCTCGTAGCAGAAAAGCAGCTTATTCGGCGCTCTCCGTGTTTTGACTTTGCTACGCTCGGCTTTCATCCCTGTACACAAACACCGTATGGGATCAATTTCTCTTAGTATTGGGGCCCAGAAGAAAAAAAAACTTTGGACTTTAATGGCAACTAAACTATTTATTATTATTTTTCCAGATTGTCTCAAGTAGAAGAAGAGATCACAGGGGAAAGACTCCAATCGTACATATGAATAAATGTGAATAGGGGCTAGAAGACGTTAGTGGGTTGGAAAGTGGGGGGGGGGGCACAAATTTGGGCTGTGTATTTAGAAGCTATTTGTGTGCATAGAAGACTGCTAATGATGTATCACGTTGCTCCATGACAGTGGGAAACTAAAAAGCTGCCGCTTACGGCTCCGACCTCAGGGGCTGTAGAGGAATGTCATGTATGAGACGAGAGGAAGGTTGTATCTTCATACGCCAACAGACGGACGAGGATTATGACAGAAAATGTCAAGCTGTCATTTCCCTTTTTTCTTATGAAATTGCTTATGTCAGAGCAGGAATTTCAGTGTCAGATGTTCAAAAAAAAAAAAAAAAATGTAACCACGTATAGATGGGGAGGGGGCAAAGATTAGCAATCATTGCAAATACACAAGAAGTTGTTCGTCAATTGGGATATTTTTCCACTTGATTTTCTTTAAAATGAGCTATAAAAAAGGGCATTTTTCAAAGTTCAAAAATTTCAGATGGAGTTTCATAATCTAGAAAGGGGCAGAGTCTCAATAAAGACTAGAGATTGGCTTGGAGACGGACATTTATTTTAAATTATGGTGAAAGATAAAAATGTAAACTTCTTAATCAGCTTGGAATATTATTTTGCTTCACTTCACTTTTCCTCAAATTTCCACACTCAAGTTAGTGCGAATTTGTATGATCCAAGTGTTTCTGATAGCCAGGGTTTTGGAAAGGTTTGAAATTAGGGCCCCAAAGTGGGTTTAAGGGCGAGTCTGATGCATTGTGTGCTTGCCGAAACATCCGTCTCGAACGCTTAGCAACCGGAACCGAACTCAGCATGTTTGTTCAGTTGCGGTTGCTGAGCATTCCGACGTTTCAGCAAGCACATGATGCATCAAACACGCTTTTTGGCAGTAGCCCTAAGGGTTGGCAATGCATTATGAAATCTTGTCTGAACCTAAACATTTTTTTGACATTTAGTTTTGCAGGATGCGGGGTTATGCACATACAGTTGCATTTATCGCCCAAAGAATCACATTGTAAAACTTGCTTGTTTACATTTTGAAGCACCTTGGTTTGGGGTGGGAGCTTTCAAACTTAATGAGAGAGGGAACTGAACCTCAGACCGCGTTTAGATGTTGCGTTTTTGATACGTTTTAAATGCAATCCAAAGCCTCCAACCATGATCAGATGCTGAGGTAACGTTACATTTACAACGTGTTACGCCAACGCAATGTTACCTCAGCGTGTGATCAAGGTTAGAGCCCTTGGATTGAGTTTAAAACACATCAAAAATGCAATGTGTGAACGCGGCCTCAGGGTTATACATGTGGTGGACTCAACGGAGCATTTACTTCAGATTTCTATGCATTCAAGCGGGATGTTTTCTCATAATGGGCATTATTTTGATGAAGAGCACATCACCTAAAAAGCCATATGCAGTGCCTGGCAGGTTCTCCTTAATTGTCATGGCCTCTGCTGGATGAGAACCTTGGTGCAGTTCTAAAAACCTCTAAGTTTACGCCACATATTGCAAATTGGTTGGTTCAATTCTGTGGAACATAGTCGGATTTTAAGCCATGACATCTACCACCAAGATCAAGGATTGTAAGCCAAGCACACTGACATACTGGTGTGTGCCCCCTCTGGCAGGATCCGCTCTTCTTTAAGTTTCTTATGCCCTTGTTTTTAAGAGAAAAGGGCTCCTATGGAGCCTGGAGCCCCTCAGGCTCATTTGCATAATTTAAATAATAGCCTTTTTTAAAATTAAAAAACAGGACATAAGAGGATAAAGAAGAGCGGATCCTGGCAGAGGGGGCACACACCAGTATGTCAGTGTGCTTGGTTTACAATCCTTGTGGTAGCTGTCCTTTAAGTCATGCCCTTTCTGCTAAGCCCAACCCTTTCTGGTTAAGCCACACCCGTTGTGCACATATTTGTCTAAAGCCTATATTTTATGCAACACCAGTTTTATGCCAAAAAAACCCCGAGTTAGATTCATAAGTCTACAAAAAAATAAAAGTTGACACTCGGAACGTAAAATGTGGTAAGGGTATTATAAAACACACAATGCCAAAATCCGACCCCAGACACTTTATGGAGCCTGTTCCCGCTCCACGTTCCATGTATTTAGAGACATACATTACACAGAGCACTGAGCTTATGGGTGCATGCATTCCTCCTTAATGACATCACGTAGATAATGTAGTAATGGTACGGATGTTATTGCCAAAAACACGACTCATAATTCATCCGCATCTCAGTTATGTTAATGATGGATTCGAGTTTACTAATAATTCTACCTCCCACACAATAAGGTTATATACGTATATAAATGACTTGTCATGTTACGACCAGTCAGCGAGGATTGTGAATGGAAGATTTCTCTAGGTAATGCTCAGTTTGTTAATGAATCTCAGGTGTAATCCCTTGGGCAGTTTCAGTGAGCACATTGTTACTGTGCTACATAACTTACATGGTCTCCCTCTGGCAAGAACTTACATATAATTCTGTGAATTTAAACCTCCGCTGCTTGGCGATGAGTAGGTGGGAAAATAGCATACAGATACGAGGAATCAAAGACTAATGGCAAAAAATGTGAAATCGGGTTCTTACAAAAAAAAAAAAAAAAAAGTTCTCGAGCATTTGGTCAGTTCAGTTTGGTGCCTTCCTATAGGAAACAAGCCCGCAGCAGTCATAAGTGCAAGGACATGCGAAGAAATAGAAAAGTTCTGAAAGGACTTCTGCTCTAAAATGCTTTTTACTATCCACAACATATTAATTACCATCAAAATCTATCATGATAAACCAGGGACACTTACTCATTGATCCAGGCTCTGTGCCTATGGTAATCTTATATTTGTTTTTCATGGCCTCCTTCCTTTTAAAATAAACTTTTAAAAGTATATAAACTAATGAGCTTGAGGGGCTCCGGTGGGTGTATCCAGAGGCCCTCAGTGCTGCAACATCACAGGTTGCAACAATAGGCCAACCCCCTGCTCTCTCCCTCCTTCCTCTGACTGTGTAATCTGGCAGCAGCAGGAAGTGCAAAGGACATGAAGACCTGCTCTGCTCATTGTAACAACCGCTGAAAAGACATCAATGAGGGGCTCTGGTAACAACCCCCAGAGTTACTGTCAGTCAAAAGAAGGAGGTGTAATTTACTAACAGCCTCGAGGAAACTTGACACTTTTCTACTCATTTGCATATTCTAAAACATTTTTGTTATGCCAACAAGTTTTGGCACCCAGGCAAAATTTAGGAAAGTTGGAAAATGCAGAGTAAATTACCATTTCAGAAATTTAGGTCAAACCATCCAGTCACTCGTCCGTCAACCCACAATGATCAATCTTTATTGCCCTGACACTAACTACTATAATTCAGCCTTTTAGGATCAAGACTCTGGTACTGAAATTGTAAGAGAATTAGGCTACATGCACACACATGTATGAGGGACGTATATATACGGCCGATATACGTACCCCATACATCACTATGGGCTCACGGCCCTGTACGGGAGCCGTATGGTGCAGCACCATACCGCTCCTTAGCCCGGGAAAATATAGGACATATCCTATCTTTTCCCATGTTACGGCGCCATGCGCCATATGTTCCTATGGAGAGGGGCAGGGGTGAGCAGCACCTCCTCCTCCTCTCCCTGTGCGCTGCTGTGTGCCCGCCATGCTATGGTACGGCGGGCAATGGCAGTGTGCATGCAGCCTTATTCTGTATTGTAGCTGTACGTCACAAGTCTTTTAAGAGAGTATGGAGTAAGGGCGGAGCCCTCTCCATCTAAGCCGGCTGTATATATGCATACACGTTGGCTTTGTTCGCCGTTCCCCATCGAGGAGCGACACTCAGTTACCTTTATAAGACTATGTAATTTTTTCCCGCTTCCCAGTAAATGGAATGAGCTAAATACCGTCACAACAAAGTAAAGTTTACTACGCAGAAAAGTCCTTGCACCTCTCTATACATGGAAAAAAGGTAAAGATTTTTGAAGGTGGAAAGTGTAAAAATGGAAATACAAATACAAAAAAAGGTTATTAAAGGGGTTTTCCCACAAAGCAAGTTAGGCCCTATCCATATGATCCACGGATCACGAGAACGGGGGCTTTAAGTGATGGGAACCTCACAGATCATGAGAATGGGGGTTCAATGTAACCCCACTGCACCCCTCATCAGCTCCCCGAGATGACAGGAGCATCCAGTTGCGAATGCACAGGCTGCCCTGGTCATCTCTATGAAGCGGACTACGAAGAGATTGTAGAGTACGGTGCTCGGCAATCTCCGTTAGCTCCTTAGAGATGAACTGGGCAGCCGGTGCATGCTCCGGTAATCTCAGGGAGCTGCCGAGGGGTACGATGGTCTGATATATTCCCTTCTCGTGATACATGCAGGCTACATCAAGGAAACCTCCCCGATCAGCAAGTTAGTCCCTATTCTTTGGATAGGGCCTAACTTGCTTCATGGGAAAACCCTTTTTTCAAGGAATTGAGGTCGGTATGTTGTATTCCTCCATTTTCTGTGATGTCACCCGTATTGTTCAGGTTTTACCCTCACAGAGCAGTCTTAAAGGCATATGCATTAAATATTCAAATGCACAAAGTCGAAAATGTTGATTGCCACCTAGTTAGATCTCATTTCTTATTAAATCGCTGTTGAAACTTGCTGTGGCGCTTCAGGGACTTTTGACTTCAAGCCTACAGTACTTTTGTCTGGTATGCTGCGTACATTTCGAGAGGTCACAACTGCGCGCCTTGCTTGGGAAAAAAAGAGGCTTGCTGCATGTTCCAATTACAAAACAGGAGCAAACTCGTCCAACCTTCACATTAAGTCTCACACTTACAAATAACTCCACAAGTATTCTCTTACACTGGAAGTGTCTGCTGATATTGTGTCTGCCGGTAAAATAATAGCGCAGCGCGCCATGTCCTGACAAGTCATCTGTGCTTTTAATTAATACAAATCGTGGAGAAGTTCAAACATCTGAGCATTTATATAAGAACATCCTAAAATCAAGTTATAACACAAAAACACAAAGCCAACCAATTACGTCTTATTTTTGTCACCAGTGTCCTCGTTTGGCTCCCATTTGTCTTGAAATGTTAAAAGGAACGTGTCCAAAATTTGTATTTTGACTCATTAAAACCTGGTAACAAAATGTATACAGGTAAACATCTTCAGTAATATCCAATAAAAAAAAACCTCATACTTACTACAAAAATTTTCATGGAGGGGGGCGGGTAGTGGAAAGAAAGGATCTACGCGTTTCGAGCCAAGTTGCATAGCTTTTAATCCTGGTCTAAATGTCCAATGCTATGAGCAGGATGATATATTCACATGATCACCTGCACATAATCACAGACCAATACAGGTGGTCCCTGACTTACAGACGATCCCTAGTTACAAACAGACCTCTGGATGTTGGTAATTTACTGTACTTTAGTCCCAAGCTACAATGATCAGCTCTAACAGTTATCACAGGTGTCTGTAATTAAGCTTTACCATTAATCTGGTTCTTATGACAACCCAACATTTTTAAAATCCAGTTGTCACAGAGACCCAATGTGTGCCCAATGGCCTCCCCTCTTGGGAGGACTGACTCTATTAAGATAGCTTTAAGGCAGGACGAGTTGCCATTATGAAATGCAAGACAATGTCTAGACCAACTGGACAAGCGCCACTAGCTTCGCCGCCATCATACACAGCGATCAATGATTATTGTTCATGTATTGAGGAATGGCACTTTTAGGTTTCTCCAAAACCATAATAACAGGAACTGAGCTACAAGTCGAGATCCATCCTGTGTAACAGCCAGTTTGTTCTTCTGTAGCTCAGCTACTATTCTCTGGTCCAAGAGCTCATCTTCCATTGCTTATAAGGACAACTATAGGTAATGGAGTTGGGCTTCTGGCTCCATTTTCTGCTATTCAACGGAGACTATAAAATAAGCTCATCACTGGAAGATCGGAGTATCCGAAACCAAATGATATCATATTTACGACCCACCCTATGGACAGGTAGATTGAAGGTGGAAAACCCCTTCAATCCTGAAGAAAGCGAAGAGGATTAGAAAAATGGGTCTGCTGCTCCCCATTTAGACATAGCACCATTCTTGTCTGTTGGCTGTGTCCGGTACAGACCGATAGAGATTAAAAACGGGGAGTTAATCTATCCCCAGGGAGTCTCCCAGGTCCCAAATCACATCAGAAGTAAAACAAATGTGTAGAGCATTTTCTAAGATATCAACACATAATTTTCTAATTTTTAATTGTTTTTTCATTTAATTATTTTTTTTACAAAAATTCATTTCTCAGTGACCCCGTTTTCTTCATTATTTGCCTTCTTTCCATGAAAGAGGTCAATTATTTTTTTTAGAGGGGAGCTGGTGCCTATGGGCATGATACAAAGAGAAACATGGCTGTACCAATTGGGAGGTGCTGCCCTTGCAGCTCCTGGACGCTCATTTGCATAATGGTAGAAACTGATCATTGGGAAACATCGAAGGAAATTCTGAAAAGTCCCCTACGCAATGTCGATTTCATTTGTGGGGAGATTTGAGAACTGATAAGACTCCTTTTTAATGCATATTCTGTAGATACACCGATATTGGGCTTTGTTTATCGTCGTAGTTCAGTTCCTTTCTTTATAGCTTAATATAATTATGTCAGTAAGATTTTGGGAGAGTCTAATCACTAACATGCCAAATGTATTTCTAGATAAAATAATTTATCAATAAATTACATCGAGGACATTGAGCCCTGCCCAAAAATGATATCATGGAAAGTCTCCACAATTTTAATTTCGTGAAGGCAATGGCCAAACTAGCAGCACTGACTGGGCCCCTTCCTGGCTGAGCCCAATACAGATGGCCTGACCGTTACACCCTGTTGGCAGGTGTGAGATAGAGCTATATTTACTCTCCGCAGCATTGTGATCACATATTAACCACTGGGAAACCAGTGGTGCAAGGAAGAATGGCTGGAAGGGATTTCTAGTAGTCCGTTCCCCTAAAAAGTTAGCCGGTCATATATGTGGAATGAAGAGCAAAATGCTTATAAAACTACAATGTATACACATTAAAAAAAGGGTCTAATTTATATTTTAAAAAAAACAGTAAACTTTTTTTTTTTTAACGTTTTTTAAAAAATACGGAAAAAAAAAGATTAAAAAGAACCCTAAAAGTACAACCACCTTTCCCTAGAGCCGATATAAAAACAAATAAAATCATAAACATGTTAGGTATTTCTGTATCCCAAAGGTCCCAGTCTATCATAACATAAAAACAGTTATTCCCGATGTTGAACCTTGTAATGGGGCACAAATGTCCAAAATTTCACTTTTTCACTATTTTGCAACACATAAAAAATGTAATAAAAAGTGTTCAAAAAGGTCATACAGTCCCACAAACAGAAGCAATGAAAACATCAGCTCATCTAGCAAAAAAAGAGATCCCTTACACAGCTCTGTACACTCAAGTAGACAAAAATTGTTTGATTTTTTTATTTGTACCAAAAATGTTAAAACTGTATTAAAACACAATAAAACCTTAATAAATTTGGTATCCCTGTGATAATAACGACCCAAAAAAATAGAGGATGTGTCACTTGAAGTGCAGTGAAAGCTGTAAAAAACGAGCCCCCAATAAAATAGTGGAAATTCCTTTTGGAATTCTTTTCCCGCTTTCCAGTACACAACATAGAATATTAAATAATGACACTACAACATACGATTTTCTATGCAGAAAACAAGCCCTCGAACAGCTCTGTACATGGAAAAATAAAAAAGTTTGAGATTTTTGAAGGTTGAGAGTGAAAAATTGGAGAAAGAAAACGGTCCAATTTGTTAAGAGGTTAAGAGATTTAAAAAGTGGCCCTATGGAGGCGACGGAGATCGACTGCATCCAAGACTCTTCAGCCTTCTTGACTGGATCCTCTGACAGAGAAGAGGATAATAAAAGTCATGCAAAAAAAAAAAAAAAGAAAGCTTTGAAAATTATGCAAATGAGCCCCAGTCATTAGTTCGTTATTTTTAAAAGGTTTTTTTTTCTTTCTTAAAAACAAGGGCATAGAAAGTTTAGAGAAGAGCAGATCCTGCCAGAGGGTGCACGCGCCAGTATGTCAGTGTGCTTAGTTTACAATCCTTCATCCTGGTGGTAGATTTCCTTTAATGGCTCCAGAATAATGCATCCAAAAGGAGCAGGGCCCCATTAAAAAAATTTATTAGAAATAACTTTCTAATAATGTATTCATAGGAAATTGATCTGGTGGTCCATTCTTTTACCATCTCTACTGATGGGTCAGAGGAATAAGTAAAATAATAATACACCCCTCTGGCAGTCTCGGGCACCGTCTTACACTCTGTATTCATCTTATAGGCAGAGAGATTCTATGGGAAATGGCCCACTACAGATCAAACACTGTTCACAGCGATGTTTATCCAGACAGAACAGGAACTGCAAGGGTGAGCGAGAGGGCAAAGTCCTGTTCTGCTTCAACGCCAATCCTCAAGGAAGAAGCACCTGCTAATGGTGCGTTAAGATTAATTAGTCAGGAGAACTCAGAGGAAGATCGATTTTATGGAGTTTTTCTACTCGTTTGGTTAAACTTTTTTCTTTATGCCCAAAAAAATAGTAGTGAAGTCACGTGCATAGGGTAAAATAAATACCCCAAGGAAAGGGTCTAATCATCCAAAAAGTGTTCTCACAGATTGGATGGGGAGGGGGCAAGGTCATCGTTGATCTGAAGATTAGAAGCTTTTAGGGAAGCTTACACCTGAGAAAAAACCCAATACCAACATGACTATTCAAGCCCAAGGGGGTCATGGGAAACTTGGTCCAGTTGTATGGTCACTGCGAGACCTGTGGTCAGAGATGTGCTGGAGGAAGTTGGTGGGACCAGGGTCTTTGGCTGCCAGTGTCAGTACACACTGAGGGAGAATTTATCAGAAAACTATTGTATTTATCAGAAAATTGACATAGAAGTCATGGAAAAGTCGCCACTCCTGCGCACAGCAAGAAAAGGGTGGCTTTTTATTCTGCACAACACTTTTTTGAAAAGTGGGTGTAGAAGCGATGCATAGGCTGGGCCTGGACACTGGCGCAAGTTATTGCTGACCTGGTATCGGCATCTCTTATTAAATCTGCTGTTTCGTGTTAGGGATTATTAAAAACTAACTGTAGTAAATAACTGCTTTTAGCTATAACAAAATAACATGGGTTAACAAAAAATCTGTGTCACCGGCTGGCACCATCTCCGCCCCCAGCTCTCTCCCCGCCCCAGTCTCCAGCGCTCTCCCCGCCCCAGTCTCCAGCTCTCTCCCCGCCCCAGTCTCCAGCTCTCTCCCCGCCCCAGTCTCCAGCTCTCTCCCCGCCCCAGTCTCCAGCTCTCTCCCCGCCCCAGTCTCCAGCTCTCTCCCCGCCCCAGTCTCCAGCCCTCTCCCCGCCCCAGTCTCCAGCCCTCTCCCCGCCCCAGTCTCCAGCCCTCTCCCCGCCCCAGTCTCCAGCCCTCTCCCCGCCCCAGTCTCCAGCCCTCTCCCCGCCCCAGTCTCCAGCCCTCTCCCCGCCCCAGTCTCCAGCCCTCTCCCCGCCCCAGTCTCCAGCCCTCTCCCCGCCCCAGTCTCCAGCCCTCTCCCCGCCCCAGTCTCCAGCCCTCTCCCCGCCCCAGTCTCCAGCCCTCTCCCCGCCCCAGTCTCCAGCCCTCTCCCCGCCCCAGTCTCCAGCCCTCTCCCCGCCCCAGTCTCCAGCCCTCTCCCCGCCCCAGTCTCCAGCCCTCTCCCCGCCCCAGCCCTCTCCCCGCCCCAGCCCTCTCCCCGCCCCAGTCTCCAGCCCTCTCCCCGCCCCAGTCTCCAGCTCTCTCCCCGCCCCCGTCTCCAGCTCTCTCCATGCCCCCGTCTCCAGCTCTCTCTCCGCCCCAGTCTCCAGCTCTCTCTCCGCCCGTCTCCCCCCCCCTCCCATCCCCATCTCTCTTCGTCTGCCTATATCCATCTTACCTCACATACAATTGTCTTCTACTCATTGTCTAAAGTAACCAATCAAAGCTCAGAACTCATATTAAATGAACTGTGGTGAAATAGCAACCAATCACGGCTCCTCTATATGGTGGTTAATATGTGTATTTTGGAAAGCAGAACTGAAAATTTCAGCTCAAAATCTAGTCTATGACGTTCTCTGAGTCACAAAAAAGCAGCTGTGCAAAATTTGGTGATTGTAAACATGATGGTGCAGATTCCTTTAGCTGATATACATAAGTACACCCAGAGAATGGGGGTTCCGTTCTCGATTATCAAATACAACAAAATTTAGTGGCAGGAAACAGGAATATCCTGCTGCTTCAGATTGAAAAAAATAAAATTAAAATAGCCGAGCACAGCACTCTGGTACCTCCGGCATGGTCATTAACAGTGAGTGGGAGTGCTGGAGATAGCCAAGTGCTTTGCTCTGCAATTTCAGTCAGTCATTCCCATACAACTGAACGGATGCAAGCTCCACCCATTAGTGAAAAAGAGACACTGATTCTAGCGGTGGGACCACATTCTCCTGATCACTCGGGGTCCCAGCAATTGGACCTTCAACATCCAGATTGTTAGGACAACCTCTATAAATAGACGGTGGCAAACAGACAGTGCGGAAAGACACACCTACTTGGCAATTTGAAAAAAAATAAAAAATTCATGGCGATTCAAACTGACAACAGACATGAAGAGGCTTGAGGTCTTATTAAAAAACAAACAAACAAAAAACAAACAAAAACATAGAACCCAACAATTGAATTCCCTATAGGATAGGAAGGATAGGACGGCAAGAAAACCTGCCGCAAGGACACAAGGCCACTACTAAGCTCTTTGTACTATTTGGTGCTTTTTTCACATAATTTGTAATTTTTGGTTTTACAAATTCTTTTCTTTTTAAAAAAAAATTAAATTGGCCGATTCTAAAATGACCAAATTGTCATTATTCAAAGTTTTACGGCCAAACTCAGTTACACCAACTTCAGCTTTCTACAACATAAAAAGAATTTGAGACTAAATTCTGATCTATGTCAGACGTTTTTTTTCCCCCTCTCTGCAGCCTTCAGCCATTGTCGGTAATTTATAGAGATTGCTTCATTAGCAAAAGCTCTGGAACGATAGGTAAGGATCAGACGTGGATCCCCTCCAAGCAGCTGTTACTCTTTTTTTTTTTCCTGCAGCTCCAGAACACATTTGATACATTGTAAAATATTTCACAGTAACAAGTTCTGCGTTTTTATGTTTTGGAGGAACTTCTGCCTCTTCCGAAAGTGAAGACATTGCGCAAACCTGCTCGTCCTCGTTCAGACAGCGATTTCTAATGCAATACATTTACATTTTTTTTTTTTTTTTTAAGATAATTGATCTAACATGAGATAACATGTAAATCTTGTATGTCAAATCCATAACCCGACTTTACAAATATGCAAGGAAAGCGATTCAAGAATCTCCACAAAATGCATTCGGATGGATTGGACTCCCCCTACTGGTGGAAAGGAGTAGAGCATGTGTAGTGCACAGAGCGTGCATGAGGTGCAGGGGATAGAATTGCATGTTCAAATGAGTAAATTCAACATAGAAACACATGAAGATATCCTCCACACACTGTTTACCCGTACAAAACCACCTGATGCTAACAAATCATCCAGAGCTGATGCACTAGCCAAAGCTGAGGCCGATATAACCCGATGTACTAGCAACACTACTGTCACATATTGTGGTCTATTACTAGTTGGGGCTACTATGTTTTGTCCAGAGAGTCGTCACAGTATGTGGTAGGCAATGGGCAAGATGATAATGTGATGTCATACAATGAATCATGAAGATATCACAAATTCATTTTTTTAGCACTTTTCTATACTGTACATGGATGAAATTGGTTATAATTAGAGATGAGTGTACCCGGAGTGTAGGTTCTGGCTCGGCATTCGGGACATATTGTAGAGTGGAGCTAATCTGGCAAATTAACACCCCCAACAACTAGCCATGGTTACTTGTTAGGGGCGTTACTTGACCGAATTGGCTGTTCGGCACCCAATCCAGCAACACTTCCTAGTCGGGAGGAACGCGCCTGAATGCTGAACCTACACTTTGGGCCCCCTCTAGATATAATCGCATATACTTTGCAACGACTTAATTATTTTGCCTGCAAACCTGGACAGAAAAACAGTTTAAAAAATGTGAAACATATCCTCAAACATCCTAACACTGGATTGAATCTGGATATATACGTCGATAACACTTTACAAGCAAATTTAATGCAAACCCTTAGAAATTAATTAGATTTTAATCTGGTCACAAAATATAGGAAAATGATAGCAAAGTGACCAGATCCACCCTAGTTCAGACATGGGCAGTGTACGGCCCGGGGGCCACATCCGGCCCTCTATCTCTGACTGATTTGCCTAAACTCATGAAAAAATTTGAGCTCCTCTCCTCATCATTAAATTATGATGCTATTAAATGTTTTATTTCCTTTATTTTATGTAGGGATTGGTTATACACGGATATACAGTACAGGCGGTCCTCTACTTAAAGGACACCTGTCATCAGGTCTGTGTCACTTGTCTTGTCACTACTACCTGTTGGAGCAGCTCACAAGGATCCCATCCCAGCCATTATCTAGTTATTTCATACATTATTCATTGTAAAATCATCTTTTCTTTATTATGTAAATTAGGCTGGTCACATGGTCAGAGGCAGTGATGTCACCCCTGTTCCCCCTCCCCTCTCCTCCCCCTGCTCATGTCTGTGTGTAATGTATAGTAAAGCATTGCTAGTGTGTGTGCCGCATCTGCTGACATGCTGCATCCTCCTAATATACAGGTGAGAGACACAGACATCAGCTACACATGAATCTGACATGTTCTGCTGTAACATGACTGCCTGGAGCTGCTGTATCTCTCCTATACACACACACATGCACACACAGGCTGCAGGGGGCGTGGCCACCAGCAAGCACATCATTATACAGCCTCACATCATTATACAGGCTGTCAGTCAAGCACTGGGGGTGTGGCTGCGCCTCCCACTCATGAATAAGCTGGACAGCTTGAATATGCTAATGCTTCATTGGACATTTCACAGGTCATTTGCATACAGCTTTAGGCCCTCATTGCTTAGGTTTAGAGGCATGTAGAGGGACAATAAAGGGATAGAGGCAATGCTCTCTAATGGCAGTTTATGAAAATATATTTAGTTTAGGGGGGTTATTTTGCATGACGGGTTCTCTTTAAGGACAGCCGACTTACAGACAACCCATAGTTACAGACAGACCACTCTGACCTCTGGTGAAGCTTTCTGGATGCTTTACTATAGTCCCAGGCTGCAATGATCAGCTGTAAGGTGTCTGTAATGAAGCTTTATTGATAATCCTTGGTCCTGTTACAGCAAAAAATGTTTAAACTTCAATTGTCACTGGGGCCAAATTTTTTTTTTTGTCTGGATCTACAATTATAAAATATACAATTTCGACTTACATACAAATTCAACTTAAGAACAAACCTCCGTACCCAATCTTGTACGTAACCCAGGGACTGCCTGTATATGGGTTTTGGGTAGAACCAAATTAAGCATATTAGTCCGGCCCCCTTAAACTATTACAAATTAGCATGTGGCCCCATTAACTGCTCACCCCTGCCCTAGATACAACTTATTCCCCCTGGTCTTCCCTCTCTAATCCCCGTTCCCCTTCCAGAGGGGGAACACACCTGTCCTTTAAAAAAGTTGTCAGAGACAAATACATATGCCACCGGGAGGGGGTTGCTTGAGGGCATAGAAGCTGCGCTGACAACAGCCCGCCCACCCGTCCCCAGATCTCATGGCCTGATACAGCGATGGGAATGATGATGTTCTTCCAGCAGCTTCCGTGTCACTGTAAACAAAAATGTGTGCAGTGCAGAGAGATGGGCCGTGGCTCTTCCCATAACCACAGGCCTTGGTACACAGAGGCGGCAGTCTGTGCTTTCCTCTCTCTACCTTGATTATATTTGTGAGTCCAAAGTTTGGTTACACAAGAAACTGGACAGATACTGCTGAGGGAAGCGCAAGACCATGTGATGCTGCTTTCTGAAGCTAGCAGGAGAGCCTTTTGTCTGTGCAGCTCTGTGGATGCAGAAGTCTCCTGTAAATAGGGATACCAGAAGTTTTTGTGTTCATTTCAAGAAAAGCAGGGGTAAAAGAGGGAACATTTTTCTTTAATAGAGTGGATTTCAAAGTTTACAATTATCATTATCATCATGCAGTTTTGGTAAAAGTTTGATTTTGCTTCAAGGGGTAGTGACTTGGTTAAGCCACTGCACAGGGACCTGAGTTGCCTGAGGTTTATTAGTAACAAAACCCAGCAATTCATTTGTCACACTGTAGTGACCAATATTTTTTCTCATTATACTCTATGGAAGTTACCCCCTAGGGCAGTGACGGCAAACCATTTAGACACCGAGTGCCCAAACTACAACCAAAACCCACATATTTTTCGCAAAGTGCCAATGTGACAATTTAAGCAGTAACTTATTACTACCTGCTTTTTGAAAGGTTTACATTGTATAGGCACCTGAGGACACCAATACAGTAGAAAGAAGGAGAAGAAGTTTGGATTATCATTGAAGCTTCCTTCTCGGGTCCTGCGCTGCCTGGGACTGCAGGAGGCCTTGAGTCCTGTCTGGCAAACTCTAACCTGGGGTGATGGCAAGGGTGCCCATAAAGAGGGCTCTGAGTGTCACCTCTGGCACCGTGCCATAGGTTCGCCACCACTGCCCTAGGAGCTGACCTCCCATTTAACCCCCAATTTACACTGATATATACCTTCTAATTGCATATACTGTCCCCTGTGCAGATACCTTGTGTATTGACGTTATGACAGTGGCCCAGTTCAAATGGTTACATCTCCTGAATGGTGGCACCTAGAACAACAGTCCTGGTGTCATATTAAAGAAGAGAATCTCTCCTTGAACATGACCCCTTTAATATTGCATCAGGATTAAGGTTTATTGCTAAAATTAAAGTCAAGAATGGAGAATTGTATATAAAAATAGTTTTATCATCTGAAAATTTAACAGTGGATATTTTCGGTGCCCAAAACACCTAGAAACATAATCTGGGTGCCACATAAAAGGGGAGATTTACTTCTTTGACACAGTTTCACAGTCCAGATGTTAAGGTGTCCCCCTCCCGTCAGTCAGTTGAAGGCAGAATAGAGAAGGACCTGCAGGGAGACAGAACTGAGTGTTTGCAGAAGTACACGCACCCTCTGCATCGGTAGTTTAACCTGGGGAAGGGAGACAGATTGACGCCGTCCATATTCTTATAAGTGTTTTTTTATTTTACTACTGATTAAAAAAGTAATGGGAATTTTATTTTTTTTTAAAAAAGAGGTTTCACTGTATATACACATATACTTGGAATTTTTTTTGTAAGAAGGCATCAGACACAGACGCTATAGAGGCGATCTTGTCTCCCTTCATTCCAGCCTGCCACCTTTGAGATTTTCCTTCATTTCTTGACGTTAACACATCATCCTAATCTGGACAGACTTCAACTATGTGACAACAAAGAAATCAAACTCCAAAATAGCAGCAAGAGCATATTCATTGCATGACGGTGTCATTCCTTGTGCCCCGAGGCCGTGTCTAGCACCCGGCTCACGCGCTGTTTACTTATACCTGCGCCTACATTATGCTAAACGCTTAACTACGGCTCCAACGTCTGCGGAAATCTATTCACACCCAGTGATTCCATTTAGACGTGCGATCAAGCCCTGGTTAAAAGTCCTCCCCATATCACCTAAAATTATCTGTCACTGAGGCATTATATCTTAACTGTACCTACAGCCGTTTTTCTGAACTACAAATGGGAAGACATGAGTCAACTTCTGCAGAGAAGAGTCAAGATTTGGTGAGACTGCCAGAGAACCCCGTCTCCTTCTTTAGACTGACAGCTCAGTGTCTCTTCAAATGCCACCCTGCGCAGACAGGAAGTCCTCTCCCTGTCCTTACCAAAGTGCAGTGGGAGGAGCCAACAGACGAGGCAGAAAATCTAGGACTTTCATTTTCTGTGTACAGAGATGTATGAGAGCTTATTTTCTGTGTAACAAATTGCACTTCTTAGTGATGGTTATTTATTATTCCATGCCTGGTACTGGGAGCTGAGAAAAAAAAAATTCCAAATCCGGTGAAATTGCCATTTTCTTGTGGGCTTGGTTTTTACAACTTTCACTATACGCACTAAATAACACCTTTCATTTATGGTTTGGCTTGGTACGACACTAAATTTATACAGATTTTATTGTGTTTTAATACATTCCTAAAAAGGGGGAGGGAGACCGTGTAATAGCCTGTGAAGCTGCAGCAAGGAGGGGCTCTAGTAACGAACTCCAGAAACCTCCTGACTCATTAGCATCATTTTAAAAGGTTGATGTTAGAAGGAAGGAGGGCAGGTTAAAAAAAAATATAAGAAGATTACCACAGCCAGGGTGCCCGGATCTATGAGTAAGTGTCCCTGGTTTATCATGATGGATTTTAATTTTCTTAAATAATAATTTTGACTTCCTTAATAATTTTTCTTAGAAAAATTAGGGTGGACACATCTATATGATTTTGATGGTTGATTTCCTTTAGGAGTATATCTTCTTCTACATAAACCATGTAATGTATGCCAGTCTACAAATAAAGATGGATGCATTCTCCAGGGTTAAATCTTCACCAACAAACACCTTCTAGAAATGTTTCGTTCGATATAGATAAGAAAAAGTAAGTTTAACATTTCTGGTGCAGATTTTCCGCCTGCAATCTGACACCATTTCTATAAGATATATCAGCATGAAATCTGATACATTAGTTGGAAATTTGAAAGTTTCCAGTCAATGGAACAGAACCCAGGAAATTCGGGAGAAACACCATTCATAAGGTCCACAAGTGTTATAACTACGGCATGGTTCTGGGAGAAAAAAAGTGATCAACAGCCTTTATTGACCCAAAGAATACATGTTAATTTTCTCTGGGACAGGGGTTAAAAGGGAACCGTAGTGGAAGGCAGTTGTGGCGGAAGTTGGGCAGATGAAGGGAGGGGCTTTCCTGAGGTGGTGCAGGATTGGCTGCTCACTGAAGGAATATTGTAGGTTCTTATACTCCTCACACCTTCTATTGCCCACAGCGCCTCCGGGTCCTCCGGTTTCCTCCCACACTCCAAAACATACTGGTAGGTTGATTAGATTGTGAGCCCCATTGGGGACAGGGACTGATTTGGTAAGTTTTGTGTAACGCTGCGAAATCTGTGTTCACTATATAAATAAAAGGAATTATTATAATTATTATGGATGGTTACAGACTGGAGGTGTGATGAAGGTTCCTATTGATGACTCTCTGCTCTGTACACCACTACAAGATTAGTCAGCAGACACTACTGCCTCACACTCCTGCCCTTGCACAGGTGTTTGGCAAACAACATAGTAAAAGACAACAAGTAAAAGGTTATTGAAGGGGTGGACAAGGATTAAAAAAAAAAATAATAAAATAGATGACTTCTTTGTTCCAGAAATAGTTCTACACCTGTCTCCGGGTTGTGTCTGGAAAGTATGATCACGGGTGTTACTGGTTGGAGAGAGTGAGTAGGGGTAAATTTTACTTGCACTGCCCTGCCTCCTTGTTCCTGATTGGCTGGTCTCACTTCTAGGACACGCGGCTGTTTGGTACATTGAAAGAGAACAATGTTACATCTTTAGGCACTTCATGTCATGTGACCAGGGCAATGTCATCTAACGTCTTGTTACATTTGCAACATCTCCCCCCATGTATGTATCTGATCACATGAAATGACAGCATCCTCCATGAAGACATGGGAAGAAGTAGAAGTCCATGGAGACTGCTATGGTTTCATGTGATCAAATACATACATGTGGTAGAGGTTTCAAATGTAACAGGACCTCGGATGAAAGCACCCTGGCCACATAAAATTCTGAGAAGAGGCATGGGGAGGAGTAGATGGGAGGGGCTGGCCAAGCAGGACACACCTGATTTTATGTCTGGTAAAATAAGATAAAGTTGATTCATGGGAACTCATTTTTAGCTAAAAGAAGGGTGTCAGATAATTAAGAGGACTCTATGGGAATCTGTCCTTAGCGGCATTTGTAAAAATGTGGCGACAGGTTCCCTTTAAGGGTGAATACAGCTATAACATAGAGGTACATTTCCTTTAATTCTTCTGTCCATTTGTTTTTAGAAGTTGTCAGTACAAGTGTAGGATTTACCAGAATACACAGTAAATTAGTGACTTCCACAATGTAATTAAAAAAAGAAATCAGGATCAGGTTTCTTAGGAAATTTGGCCATACATTCCGATAAAGTTCTGACTCACTGGGTCTCATGTGTAGGTTACATGTATAGTGAAGAGCACTGATGACAAATTGGTGGTGGCTAATGTGATTCACAGACAAGATGTTCTCAAAAGCCATTATGGACAGGAAAAAAAAATCCTAAAGCCGATCACATCGTCGGAAGACATTCCATGCTCTTGGGTCACAGGACTCAATTAACATCAAGGCCCGGACACTGAGTAAAGCTTCAGCTTTCATCTATTTCAGATGAACCCTTCAAAGCATCATTAAAAGATTTACTTTGCGGAAATTAACAAAGATCAGAGTCAATTAGCCTTTCGAATGCGGCTCATTATGTCACATGACACCCACTGTACAGTGACGCAGTGTGACATGGAGCATCACGCATTGTGCCTTCTGCCTTCTACTTATCTCACCGCTTCATACGGTATATTATAAGCAAGAAGATGCATCAGTATCCATCCATTTATCTTTATAGCCATCCAACTGTCTAGGACACGCACAAAATAAAAAAATTTCCTGATAAATCAGCTTAGCTTCAAGCACATCTGATGTGTATACAAATCCCGACCACCTAAGGTGTACAAAAATTTATGAAAAAACGCTGAAGTAAAATTATTTTACTGCAAATTCCAAATGCTGTCAGTATCAGACTGGCCCACAGGAGAATCAGAGGATCCTCCGGTGGGCCCAGATTCTATCCTCAAACTGCTCAGACATAAAGCAGAAGACAACCTTATTTGAAGGCTAGTAGGCTCTATTTCCTAGGGGCTGATGAAGGGTGGGCCCCAGAATGATAGTACCTCTAAAGTCTCCACCCCACAAGCACAGCAGCTGCCAAGTGGCACCACACCATTGCAGCCAATCTGAAAAACGTTACCTAACAAAGAACTGAGTGTTCCCTTTTGCAGTCTACTGCTAAATAAAAACACCTGGGTGAAAAGTGTGCATTGCCGAGAATGGGACTCCAAGTATCCAATTGATATAGAATGCTAGGAGTCCCTTCTTCCCCATTATTACAGCAATGCTGCAGAATAATCATGATCTGACCTTGAGTGGTTAGATTTTTATAAAAAAAAATTCCCACTATAATTTTCTGGAACAGTTAATCAGAGTTTTCTAGATCTCTGCTTGCTGTCACTCATTATATACTTCAGTTCATGGTCACATGACTACCACGCAGGTGCACGGCTCATACCAGAGCTTTGAATACTGTGCGTGACTAGCAACGAGCTGTGCATATGTGCTTGTCACATGACTGTGGGCAGAAGATATCAATAAATGAAAGCAAGCAGAGGCCTAGAAAACTGTAAGGTATCAATGCAGAAAGTTCATTGGAAATTTTTTTAAACTTTTCAATAATATCTATTTACAGAGACTGGACAGGGGTTAGAAAAAGGCAATATATGCAGTTATTTGACACTGTATTCTTCTCAAAGGTCGAAAGCTGAGTGAAACACATGGCTGGGTGGAGAAGGGAGGGGGGTGGTCGCTGCTCACTCCTCCCCTCTCCATAAGAAGCCAAGCAGCCACAAGTCTGGTTAATACCACAGACGCGACAGTCCGTTAATCAACATTTCTCTCTGAACCTGCGCCAATCCGTTTACGGATGAAGGTCCGGAGACAGGGACGAAACGTTAATTTTTTGGATTGTGTTATATAACAAGATACATGCAAGAATATTCCTTAATAAAAGTAGATTGCATGTAAAATTATCTTGAGTGGCAGGCATTTGTTCTACAAATCTGACAAAAAAATACTAATCTATCAGTTGCTGCATGGCCACCCATCTTGGGTACGGCGCGTTCACTGCTCTGTGAGTGGGTGTCAGATCAAGGCCCCCCATTATGGTTGTGTGCATGTAACTTAAAAGTATGTTCACCCATTGGATTTGCAGTCCAGATTTGCAGAATTCAGTGTCGAAAAGCCACCCCCCCCATTCAACTCCTTCAAATTTATCACAGGTTAGAGATGGAATTTGCAGGTAAATTACGGTGAAAAATTGGTGGTTTGGTCCCAATGATTCAGCCTAATGGTGGACATGCATAAAGGAAGTCTTGCAGTTGCTTGGTAACCTTAAAACTGACCTGTCACCCATAAATTCGGCACTAGAACCTGCTTACTAGAGTAAGCAGCTCCTAGTGCTTAAACAAACACCGCAGTGTTAGAGTGATGGCGTTACCGGAAACCTCCACCATTGAAAACCTCTAACACTGCGGCAGAGTACAATGTAAACGCCGGACCGCTCTCAAAACGGTCCGATGCATTAATGAGAGGGCAGGATTGTGGGTGGGTTTAGGGGCAGTGACTGCCGGCCTATAGAGAGAGCGGGGCGGTCCAGGGAACGCCGCCTCATGAATACACCCGACAGCTTTGCGAGCGGTCCGATGATTACATTGTAACCCCGCCGCAGTGTTAGATAGCGTTACCGGAAACACTGCGGTGTTTGTTTAAGCACTAAGAGCTTCTTACTCCACTAAACAGCTCCAAGTGCCGAATTTATGGGTGACAGGTTCTATTTAAGGAACACAGCTCAAAGAAAACTTTATAAGTAGAATGGGGCGCAAACCCCACCCCAACAAAAACATAATTCATGTGTTACATAATATCTAATACTACTTAGTATTGGAAGCTGCAGTGGTGTTTGTCTGTGACTTTTTCTATACTTCTCACAATTGCAAATTAAAACAGAGTTAAAAACTTCCGTCAAAACACGGGTTTCCGTTCCATCTGACCTACCAGAAGCAGCCTGTCATCAACCCCGGGCCAAGAAAAGATAACATTTATTCAGTAACACATATGTGCTCAAATACATCTCTAACCTAAACTGTGAATGACCTCTGTAATACCTTGAGCATGAATCACTTTCTGGGAACTCGTAGTATTTGGATGTGGAAGTGTTGGGCTAAATGATGACACGGATAGATTTTCTATGGAGCCTGCACCAATTTCTAGTAAAGGGTCTAATTGCCAGAAAATAAGGCTATAAAATCCAGTTGTGAAAAAAAGGAAAAAAAAAAAACCTATGCATTTTATGTTTCCCAGAATGCACTGCTTATTTCTATCATTAGACTGCGCCGGTATTGGGACCAACACGTCACAAGAACATTTTCATAATCAGATACGAAGGTAAATAATATATTTTTTAAAATTTTATATTTTTTACATGAAAAAAAAAAAATTAAAATTACAATATATTAAAATATCGCAGCCCAGTCCTGTTTATCTGAATGGTGCAACACTACGTTAGCCGACAAAATATTTAGACTGGCGTAGTATTGTGGCTTGTATTCAACCCAAGTGGGTTCAGGGTGAACATGTGACCTCATGCCTCTTAGAATGTCGAAAGAAAGCAAATAATGTGAATTCTGAGACCCCACATGTGAACGATACATATACATTACACGCATTAGTCAGAGAACAAACTTAACGGTCATATTACCTTTGGCATTGACAGTCAGTTGCCATCACTGCTGGTCACTGAGGCCGCATGGCGCCATCATATAGATGGGACGTGACCACTGCAACTGATCACTGATGTCACCGATTCAGTCTCTGTATCCAAACGGAGACCGGCAATAATTGAGACATGATCAGGTGGAGTAGAGATGATTTCGCCAATTCTTTACGTTGTATTCCAACAACGCCATCTTTATATTAAAATGATAAAAATCTACTTAACTGAACCATCAGCTTCAATTTTAGCGGCCAAGTGCCATCTCCTCAAGAGATTTCATTCCACAGTTGTGGGCAGGTCACTCGTGCAAGGCACCTGCTGTGACCCCTACACAATGAAACCCACTGACCGAACGCAAACACAGAATATCAGACTCTTGGGGGGCGGGGGCCCCAATGGGTCAATATGTTATTGTTTGTATAATATAATATTGTTTTCCAATATAATTTCCGTATCAATTCCTCGCGGCTTTCTAGATCTCTGCTACAAAAAGCTTCTATGTTTACTTCCAATTTGTCCATGGTCACACAGGTGCACAACTCTTCTATCCTCAGCTCTGATTACACTATGTTATACTAATGAGCCGTGCACCTGTGTGACCATGGACAGATTTCTATCAACTGGAAGTAAACATAGAAGCTTTTTGTAGCAGAGATCAAGAAAGCCGCAAGGAATTCCTAATAAATAATAATAATGATAATATAATAATAGTATAATAATACATAATTATATTATAATAATATTATACTAATACATAATAATAATGATAAGAATAAATAATAATCTTTACTTGTATAGAGCCATTAAATTCCATAGCGTTTTACAAATTATACATTACATTTCTGCAAAGGGAATACCCCTTTAATTGGATACTCTCCTCTTTAAAATGACACCAGAAGTGTGTTTCTGGGTGCCACAGTTCAGAAGATATAACTGTAACTAGGACTTATTTTGGGGGTACCTCTTATTTTCAGAGAAACAGGGTAGGTGCAAATGAGTTTTAGGACAATGAGCTTGAGACTTTGATCCCCGCTAATATAGAGCAAGTAAGCAATGGTTTATCTGTGCATACAGTACACAGAACCTGCATTATTTCACACACATGGACAGCGCTTATGAGGTCATCTAAAAAAAAAAAAAATTAAGTGAAAACACTGAACGCCCCCCATGTAATTCCGTTATTCTATCAGTTCTGGTTCAGCTCCATTATTCAGTACAAGATGCAATTATATCATCATCCCATATTTTCAGCTCTCAGGAAAGGCCGAAAGGGACCCGGGGGAACGTATTGTCATAAATATAACCAAATACGTGAGGGGTTATGTGTGTAATACCACCCACATTCTCAGGTCAGCATTTCCAGCATGACACACTGCTAGGAGTGGGATTGATGTTGCCCCCTGTCACTTGGATATACGTCTTCCGCAGGGCTTACCGCGCCAATTTATTGCTCTCCTCACAAGACAAGAAACAGGTTGTGGCCCTTTCTTCACACATTTGTGTTTAATTTGTACAAGTTGGTCCAGTAATGTACAAGGGGCGCACTTACTGCTGCTATACATGGGCTGCATACACACCGGTCACCCCTGGCCACCGAATTTCACATCAATATTGGTTTCAATACAGATTTTGATGGACCCAACATTTTATGGGGAGTTGCTCAGAATTGAGATGCGATTCCTCACAGAGAAGCAGCCGCCACCTATTGATTTTAATGTGAAGTGGATTTTGGCCTAATTTTCCTCTTTTTCAGCGAAAAGGGACCTTTAGGGCAAGTCTATTGTAAATTTGGTCTGAAAACTGGCCTGTATTTGCATGTACTACATGCTGATTTACATTCTGAGGCACAAGTCGGCAGCCTGGTCCTCTTCTACAGAGCTTAAGAGGACCTCACACAACAGAACCATGGTCCAGACTGCAAATCTGGCCCAGGGACAGGGGCTCTTTGGTATCCAAAGAAAATGATATGAAATTTCCCATTTCTACATATAAATTAGGAACTGGTCTTGGAACGTGCATAGTGGGCCTACTAAAGAACATCATAACAATCAGTACCTATCCATTGTCAGAAAACAAACTCAATATTAGATATGCCTCATTCCCTTTGTTTTGATCCCAATGCCCCAATGTTTTATTAACTTAACCCATTGGGTCACTCCAAAAATGACTGATTGTTCTACAGGGAGGATCTCTTAAAAATCATAGCTACGGTACCAAGGGATTTATCAAAAGTGTCTGACAGCAGATCTGGGGAGATTTATCAGAAGTTTCTGTGGTAGAACTGGTCTAGTTTCCCATGGAAACCAATCAGAGCTCAGCTTTATTTTACAAACAACTGTGGGGAAAATGAAAGATGAGCTCTGATTGGTTTCCATGGGAAGCTAGACCAGTTTTAAAACAGAAACGTCTGATAAATCTCCCCCTTGTAAGTGGTTAGTTTAGGGCAGAGGGGGAAACTTACAGGCTTTTTTTAGAAGAGACCCAACAAGAAGGTTAATCAAGCAACACTTCACCACAAAAGGTTCTGCCCATGTTTACACACTGAATTAAATTAGTATAAAAGCTAAAGAACCAATTACGAACACACATCAGACAGTTGACGGCAGCAGAACATGTCAGCACACATATGGCAGACAGATAAATTATGGACGTCAAGATTATTTTCGGCAAAGACCGTGCCAAGTGTTTAAGCCAATTTAGCAATCTGTCATTAATAATATAAACATTAAAATATGAAGAATTAAACTTTAATCATCCATTAGATCTCCCCTCCATTGATATGTCTAGACCGGGTAAGCAAGCAAACATGGGAGGGTGGCTGGAAGTGATCCTCATGTGCCCCATTTGTCGAGCATTTATCTTACCCCGGTTGTAGTCTCTTAGGTTGCGTCCAGGTCTTGTTTTTGGCAAACGTTAAAGGGAACCTGTCACCAGGGACCTCATTTTCACTAAAGACAGGTTGCAAAAGCCCATCACACCTGCAGTGCAAAAATACCTTTCTGCCTTTTCTAAGCACCTGCAGTACAATATAATTGTGTGTTATAACTTACTCTTGCATCCTTACAAAATCCTGGGGTAGTTACAGGGGCTGTGCTTTGGTTTGGATGCTTTTCAAAAATCAACATGTGACTTATCTGAGCTGCCTCCATCTTTGTGCTCCTGTACAGCTTGTTCCTCCCCCACTGAGGTCAGGTCACCAGGCTGTGAGCTCTGAGAAGGAGCAGGAGGAGGAGCTATACAGGAGCACAAAGGTGGGGGCTAAGCTCTTAGGAGTGAGTAACACATGTTTTTTGAAATGCATTCAAACCAAAGTCCAGCCCCTGGGACTACCGCAGGATTTTGTCAGGATCCAAGGTTATAACACACAATTATAGTGTAATGCAAATGCTTATAAAAGGTATATTTGCACTGCAGGTGTGATGGGCTTCTGCAACCTGTCTTTAGTGAAAATGAGGTCCCTGGTGCCTTAAGTGTATGCACCAGGATGAGCATACAGTGGCATCAAATGCTGCCCTTCATTGTAAGGATACGTCGGGAATCCTCCCAATGGATGGCAAAAATAATAAATGAATACAGCCTTACCAGTCTCTCCTAAATGTTGCCTTAGGCACTAGGAAGCAGCTGCTGATTCCAAAAACACAAGACAGATATAAAAAATGATCACTGACACAAACAGTTAAAGCAACATGGAAAAAAAAAAAAAAAAAAACCTTTAAAGTTTCACCGCTGGTAATGAATTGTGACAGGTTCACTTATCAGGGCAAGACTAAAATATAAATGAGTTTGGCCGAGACTTCAATTACAGTCTAGAAATCCTACCTGTGGCACTTGGCCTCAACACCGGTATCAGCACTTGCCATAGGGCAAGGTGTGAGGTTATAAAACACTTCCTATCTTTGCATTTGTGCCTTGTAAGAGAATTAAAAAAAACAAGATCTGGGACACAAGACATAGTTTAAAAATAAGCCCTAAAAAAGAAAGAGGTGTCCGTTAGGTGGCTTCCACCCAGTGTACTTCTTAAATTACTACAGGTCGGGGCATCCGTCAATCAAACTAAGCAGGATGGACAGAACCAAGAACTGCATTAACCTAACGTCAGGATTCTGGGATGTTCAAGTTCTCTTCTCAAATGGTTCCGATCACGCAGTTATGACTATGCAGCTATAGACTTAGTGGATACTTATAGTGTACCCCCAGCTAGAAGAGATGGTCATTCCAAGCTGAAGCATCATGGGATTGATGGCAAACAAAATAGTGCGATATAAGATCAGGTGGGGGAGAAAAAATGTAAAGTTGCGTTTCCGTTGAACGTGCAACATAACTAAAAAAATTGGGTATCAACACAATTTCCCCTCACTGGATTATATACTGGGGGGGGGGGGGACTCAAAAGTGAGTACTTTAGTGACAATTAAATGGTTTCAATAAAACTCCCCATCTCACTTAAAGGGAACCTGCTGTTAGCAGAAATTTACTTAATTAACCACTACCAGTACATTGTCAAGAAGCTGAACACATGCTTAGATGATATTTCTTTCATGGTCCAGTGCAGGGGCATCATCCTGAAAATCAACTTTGATGTAAGATGTGATTTGGTTGTATAAAGTCATGGAGGCGGAGAGTTTTACACTGAAGTCATGCTCTCTCTTCCTCAGAATGCCCCCTTCACTGTAATTGATTATTCTGCACCCAGAGAAATCACTAAGCCAATCTCCAGAATCCAGGGCACGATGTCAATCACAGGAGGAGGCATTCAGAGGTGAGGAGAGCTTGACTTCGGTGTTGAACTCTCCGCCTCCTTGACTTTACACAACCAATTTACATCTCACCTCAAAGTTGATTTTCTGGATAATAGAACCGTGCTAAACCGTGAAAGAAAGATGATTTTGAAGGTGTAAAGCTACTAAATACTGAAGCCGCAACTACAGAGAGTGAAGTGCAAGGAAGTTATGGCTTCCTGGCACTACATGAGAAACATAGCCAACTGCTTCCAGTCCTATGCCCCGTTTTATGCCAGGCAAAACAGATGCTCAATTAAGGGGTCCTCAACCAACAGACAATGGTAAGTCCAGAGGATAGCATCCTATCCAATTATTTACATCCGGTTCCTACCATTGCCCCTTGAAATCATCCGTCACCATCAAAGTGAGTGGTTTGTGGTTGGAAGCAAGGTGTGTTAAAATTCCTTTTAAGATCACACAATGTATTTCAAAACTGTATGAATATAAAGCACTAAATAAAATGTGAATTCACTTGTGGCGGCCGCAGTCACAAACCTCAATTCGACGTAAAAGGAGTCGCGTAGGCAGCAGTGAGTATTTCTCTAAGCAGCTGGGGTGTTATTTTAACATTTGGTAGAGTATGTATGAAATAAAGCCGGGGCATCAGGTTTTATTCTCCCTTTATTATTACATAACTGCGGTTACCGGCACAAAAAATGTAAAATCAACAAGGACGGCCTACTCCTAACAATCACGACCTGTCTAATCTATTGTCCAATGGTTTCCCCTTTCACTCACAAGTCAACACTTTTTCAGATGGTATCAGACAGATTATGGAACAGGTCGGGTTCTATCAGTCATCTACCAGACAAGTTTAAACAACCAGCTAAGTCTCCGAACAGTGAAATCAAGGGGGGAAAAAAAAAATCTTTTATTGTCATCCAATTCAAACAGTCTGGATGCTATGATCTGCGAGTACAAAAGATATCATGAGAAGAATTCCCCAAATTGTTTCAAATATGATTTTTTACCATGTATAAACAAAATGATAAATGACTAATCCGCATACAATTTCCTACATAAATTAGAATTAACAAAAAGTTCCCCTTTGAAACCGGCTACTGAAAACCTACTGTGCCATGTATGTCTCGTATGTCTGGGGCACTTCCGCCCTGTGCCTCTTGTAGATCGTATGAATAGACCAGACCTTTACTTTTTGTGGTGTCATGACATCTTGTAGTCTGGCAACATATTGGAATATCAAGGGTAAATTTTGACATATTATTTATATACACACGGGTTTGTACATGGGATTTTTAGAAGATGAATTCAGTTCATCAGTTCTGTATTGGAACTAGTAATATAGCAAGTTCCGAACTTGTCAGAAACTCACTTGTGTAGAGCTGGACTGGACGAGCCCATGCTTTACACTGACCTGGTGGTGGCCTTCTAGGAGCTTCTATGAATGATGGCCAATGCTCATTGAGGAGGGGGGTGGGGGGTCAGATCAGAACACCCCATCATGACATCAACTAGAAATGTTCTATACAAACTGGACCAGCTAAAAACTAAACTAAAAAGGCCCACTCTAAACCAATTCCTGATGATAATCAGCCCACAAACAACCTTATCTATTGCAGTCTTCGCCAATATAGTTCCATTTTTATGGCAGGTTGACCTGATCCTTTCTGCTTTAGCCATTAAATGAAACCTACGATCTGGAATCTACCTATTGTATAAGCCGAGGTCCCTAATTTTACAACAAATAACTGGGAAAACTTATTGACTCGAGTATAAGCCTAGGGTCCAATGATCCACATGACTTCTCTTCCTTCTCCCGTTGACGTGAAACAGAGTGGGCAGAGACGTGTCCATGCGCTCTGTCCGCAGAGTGTCATAGTGTGCGCCGCGGGCACAACGCATGGATGAGTCTTTGCTCGCTCTGTTCCACGTGTACAGGAGAAGGAAGAGGAGTCATGTGGATCATTGGGGAGCATCAGAAGGTGACATTTAAGTTTTTTTTTTTTATACACCTGTGTGTAAGCAGAGTTGGGGTTTTCAGCACATTTTCTGTGCTGAAAAACTAGGCTTATACACGAGTATATATGGTATTAAGGCAGATCAGATGGAAGGTTCCTCCTAACATTCTAAGCCTTAAACTAGTCTAATAATGTTATACTTCCTGACCCGATCTAAACTTTATCTAGCCAATGTACAAGTTTTCGGCAGAGGCTACTAGGGCATTGCGTATCCTATGCTCCAGACTGCTTGGGTACCATTATTGTAGCTTGAACTATCCATTGCATCTGAGCCTTTAAGGGAAAACAGGGTAGAGAGCCAGTCTCTGCCTAAACCACAATGATTTAAATGCACCCCCTGCATCCTTCAGCACCCATCCCACTGAAATCAGAGAGAAGCCAAGTTGGAGGATGCGAGAGTGGTGGTATAATTACCGTATATACTAGAGTATAAGCCGAATTTTTCAGCACAAAAAATGTGCTGAAACCCCCTAACTCGGATTACACACGAGTCTATAAGAAAGAAAAAGTGTACACAACTTCCGAAGCGCCCCCGGGAGGTCCTCTACTGTCCATCGATGCTCCAGCACCCTCTCTCCGTGCGGTGCCGTTGCTCTAGTCGTGACGTCAGAGGCTCGCTGACATCACAGTGTTTGCCGATGGCGGCACACACATTAGAAAGTCAGCGAGCGACTGACGTCACAGCTCGAGCGATGGCTCCACACGGAGAGAGGGAGCATTGATGGACAGAAGAGGACCTCCCGGGGGCGCGTCGGAAGGGGAGTACACTTTTTATTCCTTATAGGCTGGGTTGGGGCCGTTTACTGGGTGAGGAGCTGTATACTGGGGTCTGCAGGCTATAAATTAGGGATGGGGGGCTGCAGGCTGAATACTGGGGGGGCAGGGGCTATAGGCCATATACTGAGGGGGCAGGGGCTGCAGATTATATATTCGGGGGGCAGGGTCTGCAGGCTGTATACCTAGACTAGGGAGCAGCATCTAGGAGTAGGGAAACTGGATCAGGTTTTACAGTCACCTGACTCAGCAGACCACTATCAGTAGAATTTTGCTTCTCCTGAAACATCCTGATTTGCCCCAATTTTTACATTGAAGAGCATCTCAGTTAGTGAAAATATCATTTAGATATTAGAATTATAATTTGTGCAACCCTGTTATAAATTTTCTTTAAAATATCTTTAATTGCTCTACTAACCATATCATAAGGTTCAGAAGCCGATGTCCCTATAATTAATGGATAACACAATGCAAATTAGGTCATAAGTCATTAAAACAAAGGGGGGAGATATTTTCTAAGGAAACGTTACTCATCACTTCCCAGGAGTCTGACTTGATGGTACGTTGGCAATGAGGAAAATAACAAAAATAAACTGTGAAGTATATACAGGCAACACAGCTCCAAGAAAGGATCAGAACTAGCACAAAACAGAACCGTTTGTCAACCCCCCCGAGACCAACACAATGAGGCTCATTTACTTATGCGGCTGCTGGAGTTCACCAAAAGTGCATTGTCCGACGATAATGCTCTGCGATTCACTAAAATTGTGCGCCCGATATCCTGCATGTGTCACTTCCAGGCTCAGGTCCACCGGAGTTCACCATCTTCTTCCCGGTGCATGTAAGTGCTTGGTCTTGCGTCACAATTTGTTAAATCCCGCGCTCAGTACCCTTGCCAGTGTATGAATTTTTAGGTTTCATTTTGTTGGGGGCGGATGGGGGCAGTACTTGCCCAAATCTGTGTCTTGGGTAAAAAAAAGTTGTGGGGAAAGAGGTTCCTGTAATCACATGTGCAGATTGTACTGCAGTTTTGTGTTCAATAACAATTTTGCAAATAAATTGTAATTTTTTTTAATTGCAGAGACTTATTAACCGTTTCATAGAGAAGCGGATGACGACATGATATGTTGTTACATCACAAGAAAAATTTTCCGCGCACACACACACGTTTTACATTACTGCCCTTCCGTAAACATTACTTGTGTATAAAGTAAGCACTCCCTCTATATGTATCGAGACAAATATGTGATCTGGGCCTTTCAAAACCTTGAGTAAACTTATTTTTTACATCTATTTATTAAACCTGAAAAATTTGAAATACCCTATGGCAGTAGTTGGGGTAAGTAGCAGGCAACTGCTTTTAATCAAATGCCTTTTATTTATTGCTCATCGGCAAGTGTGACCACCTCTATAAAAGCAGTAGTTGTGGCAGTTTGCTTGACTCAAGCTTTGAAGCACATGTCAAGGAGGAAAGACATGAGGAGAACATAATCTAATAGAACAAATTATTGATGCCCATTAATCTGATGAAAGTTATAAAGTGAGTACAATCCTTATATAGTGAGAAAGGGTTTGAGTTTTCTCAAACTTTTTACACTCATGAACAATGTATTCAGGAGGGGAGGTCGCATGACGCATGTTAAACTTCATTACCGTATGATCTTGCAGTAAGAAGGAAAGGAAGGCTACTCGGAGGTCTCCATTTCAGTGATCACTGGGATTGTTCAGAGTGGAGCCTCTATCTATTAAGTATTTCTCATGTTTGCTATGAATTCCAGCTACTTGAATCAACTTTTTGTCTTGTTTCCCAGTAGATTTGGAAATCGAGATCGACGTTTCCCCTTAAAAACAGCGTTACTATTTCATTGGCTTTTACTGGTTTTTAAAGTGGTATAACCCTGTGACTGGGAGATGATCCACAAATATCCTATTAACGGTTTATAGACAGCCTCTGTATTGAAAGTGTGTGGTGCTCCAGAACCTAATGAACAACCCAATATATAAATATAGAAAAAAAAAAAAAAAAAAAAATATATATATACACACACGCGGTCCCCTACTTAAGAACACCCGACTTACAGATGACCCCTAGTTACATACGGACCTCTGGTAATTGGTAATTTACTGTACTTTAGCCCCTGGCTACAATAATCAGCTATAATAGTTAACACAGATTTCTGCAATTACGTTTTAGTATTAATCCAGGTTCTTATGACAACCCAAAATTTTTAAAAATCCAATAGTCACAGAGACCAAAAAAAATTGTGACTGGGGTTACAATTATAAAGTATACAGTTCCGACTTGCATACAAATTCAACTTAAGAACAAATCTGCAAAACCTAACTTGTACGTAACCCAGGGACTACCTGTGTATAATATATACCGTATTTTTCGGACTATAAGGCACACCATCAATAAATGCCTGCTAAAACATCTAGGTTCATGTAAGGCGCACTGGATTATAAGCACCTATATTATATATCCATATTATAAGGATGGATGACCAGCAGGTGGCAGACCTGTGCACTGTCCAAGGCAGCTGTTGTCTGTAAGTACAGTTCATACATAAGGCGCACTGGACTAAAGGGTGCACCTTCGATTTTTGAGAAAATCAAAGGATTTTTTTTCATAGTCTGAAAAATATGATATATACCCTGTTTCCCAGAAAATAAGACAGTGTCTTATATTAATTTTTGTTCCTTAAGAGGCACTAGGTCTTATTTTCAGGGGATGTCTTATTTTTCCATGAACAAGAATTTACTTTTATCGTTCTAACCTCCTTATGACTCTCCAAACTCTGAATTTCGTGCTGTATTTCTTGTGACTCCATTTCTATTAGAATCATTGGCCCCAATCTCTCACGTTTAGTAAAAGCACTTCCCATACATGACCCCTTCTTATCCTGGTAGCTGCTGGGATCACATTAGCAGCACAACAGCCAGTGGTCTTATTCCATGAATTATTCCCCATGTCACAACCTTCTGCGGCATCTAAAAGATTTCCTAATACTAATGTATGACATGGGGGGAGCTGCTGCAATGACTGCCGCTAGGTCTTATTTTCAGGGGATGTCTTATATTTCTAAGCCTGAACAAAATTGTAATAGGTGTTATTTTTGGGGGATGTCTTATTTTAGGGGAAACAGGGTATATACATATATAAATATATATATATATATATTTTTTAAATATAATTTTTTTCGTAATATAATCGAAATGCCAGGCATAGTCTTCCTAAAACGTCGCATAAAGCCAACAGTTCCCGAGACAGAATAATTTGGGAGAGGTCCTAAGGTAGGAATTTGCAAAATTGAGGAATTTTGTCAGTATTCTGTGTCTTATACGTGAAAAAAAAAAAACACATCAAAGAAAAAATCCACAGTAAAACAATCTGTTTATACATCAGGATGTTGATGGAACGTAAGAGGCTGAATACTGTCAAGGCTTGGGGTTTAGCGTGTATGGATATTTCAACACCTACAATGACTCGCACTAATCCTATGAATATTGTCCTGAATGTTTTGCATAAACAAGAAAATGTTATTAATCTAAATAGCGTCGCTGCACAGACGCCCTCAGGAGCTGGGCGCCGATTGGCTGCGACGAGGGCGACATAAGTAAATAAAGAAACGTGGTAACAATTACTCAGATTAAGCATCTCCCCAACTCTGAACCTCAAATCGGGTCGGCTCAGATACAATCCCAAAGTAAAGTCTGTTTTTAATGCTTCTGGCTACATTACGAAATATTGGTCGATGACAACGTAATCTGTAACTTTGGTCCGACTCCTTCTCGAAATAAAGAACGAAAATTCTACAAAAACAGTTTAATTTACAACATTCATGCACGCAACACTAGGATTTCCAGAGCTCGCACTCCAAAGACACCAATGTCACTGGCCCATGGTGACCCGGGGTGAAGCAAATCAGCCAAACGAACGTGGGCTAACGAGGCTTTCACCCTCCATCTCTGTTCTCCGATGACCTAGCCTGTGCCCTACCTCGTCTAGCCAGTCCCCTCACTGCCACCATCATGGCCACTAATACACCGACTCAGGGCTCATTAGATCCTCACTCACTCAAGTGGAACGGCCAGAGGTTCCTAAAGGAAGGCTGTACTTCAACACGAATGAATAAGGACGAGGAGAGAAAAAGTTTGGAAAGTAGGGTCACTGAGATCAATGATCAAAGGAAGAGGAGAATAGAAGAAAAAAGGAGGAAAAGAAAAACTTTCCCCATAAATATGTAGTCCAATCTGCAATAAGCATGTTACAAAGCAGGAGTAGCTGAGCAGATTGTACAGTATCCTATATGCAGGCAGCATGTTATAGAGCAGGAGGAGCTCAGCAGATTGTACAAATTGTCCCATCTGAAAAATAAACAATGCAACATGGAAGGGCACAGTGAAATCCACAACGTTATCACCGAAAGCTTAATTTATATAGTACACCTGGCGAATGTAGAGATCAGTATCAGTTGTACTATATAGTGTCCTATCTGTAAGCAGAATGTTATAGAGCAGGAGGAGCTGAGCAGATTCTACATAGTGTCCTATGTGCGGGCAGCATGTTATAGAGCAGGAAGAGCTGAGAAGTTTCCCGAATTTTTCTGATTTATGCTGAATTGCCCCGGGATTTTGGCGCACATGATCGGATTGTGGCGCATTGGGGGGGGGGGTGTGGCCGTCGGAAAACCTGACGGATTTGGAAAAGCTGCAGAATTTTAAAAACCATTTGTGTCGCAAAAATAACACTCACATACACCTAGACGGAGGAGGTGAATTCCGGTGGACTTCAGCGCAGCAGCGACACCTAGTGGACATTGAACGCACGACCTTAGTGAATCCCGGCAGAACCCGAATCAGCGTCGGAGAACACGCCGCTGGATCGCGAATGGACCGGGTAAGTAAATCTGCCCCATTGTGTCCTATCTACAGGCAGAATGTTATAGAACAGGAGGAGCTGAGCAGATTGTATATACAATCATATACACAGGAAACATGTTAACAGGAGGAGCTGAGTAGATTATGACAATCAGCTCCTCCCGCTCGATAATATGATGATTGTATATATGACACTATGTGCAATCTGCTCAGCTACTCCTGCTCTATAAGATGCCGTCTGCAGATACCATTTACAGTCGTCTCAGCTCTTCTTGCTCGATAAATTGGTGCCTGCAGATACACTATGTGCAATCTGCTCATCGCTGCCTGCTATATAACATACTGCCTCTAAATACGACACTATGTTCAATCTGCTCAGTCTGATCGGCTGACTGTGTAATGGAGCAGGAAGAGCCGACCTGACTGAAAATATAATTTACTAAAAATTATTTGGCATTAGTAATTGAGTGAAATCTCTTGCCACTTAGCCCTCCTTTAGGTCCTAAACTCTACTAGGCAGGGGCTGACACCAAGAAGCTGTGAGGTTGCCTCTTTCTAATAGCTACCTTGATAAACTTATAGGTGGAAGGATATTATACCAAATTAAAACAAAAACCTAGCAGAACAAGTAAGAAGACATGACTTCTTTAGCTGTGCAGTCGGCATGTGCTGTGCATGTGTGAGAACGTGCGGCTGTCTACTTGGGACATAATTTAGGGTGCCTGGGTGCTCTGATAACACCGAGTGACGCGTCATGTATGACAGAGGACCACACAGACTCATAGCTGCCCTCAATGTAACCTACAGCGTGACTACCATGGCTTGTACACACAATTCACACTTCTGAACAAAGACAACCCCTGCGAGACACAGGAAGGGGGGGGGGGGATAAAAATCTGTACTTTTAAAAGATGAATAGAAAAGAATATCAAAAGATCCAAAGGTAAAGTTCACCTTCACATGTTCTGCAGATGAAACGTCTACACAGTGAGCACTGCGTCAGGTCCTAAATTTTATTGGGGCGCAGAAAACAGTTTAATAAATTTGGCTATTATACATTTCCAAAAACACAGCAAGTTGAAGTGCATTTGACACATCAAAAGGTGACTTTTTAAAGGAAATCCATCATGATAAACCATCGTGTTACCATTACCCCTTCATGCTGTAACTTCAGAAGCAGTTATACTGTCTTATGTTACATTTCCCCCATTTTCCAGGGGGGGAGTGTTCCTGCACAGTGTAACAGCCTGTGAAGCTACAGCACAGAGAGGCTCTGGTAACACTGGCAGGTAGGTGGTCGCCGGTTAAACCAAAAAAAAAAAAAACCTTTGATAGGTAAGAAGGGAAAGAATATTTCAGTCATCGAGTAGAACACAATACGATCTCACTTGATACAACTTAAAAACACAGAAGGGAGTTGTCCCACTATTCATCCAGCAGGAATGTATGCTACCCTATATACCGCACGATACAATTATAAGACTGAGCGCCACTGCCAAAATGTACTTTACAATGCTTGAAAGATTCCTCTGATTTATAGCGAAGGATTTATTGGGTATACGTGTGGCAAGGCAAAACTCGATTTCTCTGTCTGTAGAGTGAAGCGTGTTATTAGCTGCATACAACATCAGACATGTTTACATTGTGTGTCTCTATACCAAGGCATAGAAACCATGGGGGAGATTCATCACAAGTGCTTGCAAGCAAAACGGTTCTAGTTGCTCTTGGCGACCAATTAGAGCTCAGCTTCCATTTTACCACAGAAGTTTATAAAATAAAAGGTGAGCTCTGATTGTTGAGGTTGCTCATGTTCCTCAGAAACGTCTGATAAAGCTCCCCCCGCCATGTCCCAATCTGGATTGTCGGGAACTTTGAGTCCCAGAGACTGATTAACAATATTAGACATGTAGGCATGGGTGCGGAGGCGCACGACTAACGGGCGTACTGCACATACGGGGAAGTTTGATAAAGAGTGTAGTGACGTACAGCTGGGGGCAGTGTTTTGATTCCCAAGTTCAAGCCAGAGCAGCTGTGAGGAGGCGGGCAGAGCTCGAGTGGATCGGAAAGTTGCCCCACCTACTTGACTCCATAAATGAACAAGGACAAGAAGAATAAAAGTTGTTTTTATCACACAAAACAGCAACGCAGAGTAAGGCTGCATTCACACTGCCGTATGGGGGATGTATACACGGCTTATATACGTCCCCCATAGACAGCAATGGGCGCATGGCGCCCTATGGGAGCGGTACGGTGCAGCACCAAGTGCGGCACCATACCGCTCTGTACCCCGTGAAAAGATAGGACATGTCCTATCTTTTCTCGGCATACGGCACCGTGTTCCTCTATGGAGAAGGGCGGGGGTGAGCAGCGCTCTACCCCTCCTCCTTGCCCAGGCGCCGCTGTGTGCCCGCCGTGCTACGTACCGGCAGACACGAGCAGTGTGAATTCAGCATAACAGGATTAGAAGCATTGCAATGACTAAGGTAAGGGATGTATTTAGCTGATCAGGTCTGACAGTTTCCCTTTAAATAAAAAGTCGCCTATTGAACCTATGAACAACCTATTGAAGACGACACATCCTCCCCCTTGACTATGGCAATGTCCTCACCTAGCTAAACCTGTCCCATGAAACAGTGGCTTTCTGCAGATGCTACTTGAATGGAGGACACAGAGAAATTTACTAAATTCACATCCTGCAGCAGGACCAAGTCAAAAACTTCAGAATCTCCTTTAAACTTTGTCCTACTTTCTGCACCAAAAGGCTGAAGGATTTTCTAGGCCTTCAAGGCACTAGATCTGCAGGTGATGTGACCTACCTCCTGTACTGAGCGTGCGGCTGGCTTGTCTTGGTGATTGGCCAGTATTAAAAACGGTAAAGTGCATAGTTGTGGATGTTGCAGGGCGGAATGGAGCTCATTCCTGGCAGTTTCTAAGTCTTCTTCCGATGAGGCACTATCAAGGACAAATATTACTCCTTGAGATCCCTGGTAATAACGGCTCCAGTATTTACGGATATTGGCTGCTCCTGTGTAAAGAAAAACACAAGAAAACAATATAAAACTGATACATGACAGGAGTTTGTATATCAGTATACAGGCAATCCCCGGGTTACGTACAGGAAGGGTTCTGTAGGTTTGTTCTTAAGTTGAATTTGTGTGCAAGTTGGAACTGTATACTTTATAATTGTAACTCTAGACAAATGTTTTTTGGTTTCTGTGACAATTGGATTTTAAAAATGTTGGATTGTCATCAAAATTAGGATTAACCACAAACTTCATTACAAACACCATTGAAAATTGTTATAGTTGTTTATTGTAGTCTAGGGCTAAAGTACAGTAAATTACCAACATCCAGAGGTCCGTTAGTACAGTTTTTTTCAGATTATAAGGCGCACCATCAATAAATGCCTGCTAAAACGTCTAGGTTCATATATAAGGCGCACCGGAATATAAGGCGCACCTGATTATAAGGATGAATGACCAGCAGGTGGCAGACCTGTGCACAGTTCAAGGCAGCTATTGTCTGTAAGTATGGTTCATATATAAGGTGTACTGGACTTTAAGGCGCACCTTTGATTTCTGAGAAAATCAATGTTTTATAGTCCGAAAAATACGGTAACTAGGGGTCGTCTGTAAGTCGTGTGTTCTTAAGTAGGGGACCGTCTGTAACTACCGTATGTGCACCTTTTAGGTGGGTGGAGACCTAGCAGCTCTGACTCCTCCCCCTTCCCTCCACATAGATCTATGTAATCTGACATCTCAGTGAGCTTCATCTTACTAGCAAGGTGGTACCAGAAGTAGATCTGATGGTAGATTCCCCCTGCCTCTCTTTCCCTCTGTCCTAATCTGTAATTTAATAATCCTGGAACCTACCCCAACTTATTAAAAACTTTATGCAATATGTAAATTAAGGCTACTAGAGCGTGTTCTAGCTTGGTCGGGCACTGGGAGCTAAGGCTACTAAATACCCGAGTAAACTGATCTTTAGTTGGTGGGGTCTCTCGAAGATAACTTAGTCCCATGTTGTCCTGTACCCAAGTAATTACAAATAAGAGCAACTTCTTCTGGTATTTTAGAATTCCCCGAGTGGCGTCTAATTATTGGAACTATATTTTTTTTAATCCCAACGAGTATAGATGTCATCAGTCTATCCACGGACGTAATCGCACCAACCAGGATTACAACATCCAAGCTTTGCTACACTCCTAAGACTGGAAAACAACGCACAAAAGAAGTCCATGTTACGTAGTGACGCGCTATTTCATGATGAAACGGCTTGGAAGATTTCTATAAAAACTTTAGAACCCCTTGAAGTCCCGCTGATGAATACTAACACACCTTACTCATCCCGTTACAAACGCTATCGCCGAAGGAGAACAATATCCTCAGTGTGTGGTGTGACGCAAGGAATTGGACAATGTCCAGACAATAAAATGGAGCCAACAGGTGATTCACGATACATCGGGGGATGAATAACTGAAACTGAGAATTAACATTACTATGTACCTGGAGCTCAGCCAAATGGAGGGCTGGAAAATAATTACTGCAGGAACTCTTCTCACATTGGGAATTTCGGTTCATGTAGGCTTGATTTTGATTCATGGGCTGTTACCCAGCAAGGTACAACTTTGTGCAGAGTGAAATCTAAGTAGCAGCAAGGCAAGGGACATGGTGCTTCTGTTTTACCAGTAGTTGGCATCCAAATAAGGTAGACATTTAAGGAACATCGTTTACCCCCGATGGGAACCTTTAAATAGGATCCACAGTATATATATGAAAAGGGGCATTGGCCGAGTCCAAGTCCAACGAGTCCTCCAGCGTCCTTTCTGACTGCTTCTGCTATCTGCGAGAGGCTCCATCGGTCATGTATTTCCAAGATGGGATAAGGAGAACATTGCCTTTTTGCTACCTTGTAAGGCATCTCCCTTAACATCAAGCATGATTTTAAAAGAGCCCAATGACAAGATGAAGGATTATAACTAAACCAGCACAGGCAGTCCCCAACTTGCAGAGAACCCCTAGTTACAGACGGTCCTGTTTGCTCCCTCTTTTCCCTTTGATCAGCTGTAAGGAGTCTGTAATGAAGCTTTATTGATAATCCTTGCACCCATGTCAGCACAAAATTTTAAAAATCCAATTATCGGAATTGCGTATTCCGTGACATGGATAAATGTAAACCCTCTGGCTCCTGATATTCTCTGGTCTTCCTCTAATTTGCTGAAAAAGCACCAAAGGTTTTTGTTACTTTAATGTCCATCTTTTGTTTCTCTGTAAAATGAGGGACTATGTAAGTAAAAATGTATAAAAGCAAAAAAAAAAATCCAATTGTCACAGGGACAAAAAAAATTCTGTCTGGATCTACAATGGTACAATGGGGCTCATTAACTAAGGGTCGCACTACTCACTTTTTTGGGACTGTTCACCTTTTTCGGGAATTACACACCTTGGACAGGTATTTATGAAGACAGATTTAAGAAGTGTCTGAGCCGGGATTTTGGCACATGCAATACTTTTTAGGCGCAGCAGCGCTGGCTTCCATGCAGCACAATTTATGGGGCATGCCGTCAGACGATCCGACTGAGCGCAGGATTTAACTTTCAAAAATTGTGTCGCACGCCCAAGCACTTACAAGCACCACTAAAAAGATGGTGAACTTGGTCGGACCTGAGCGGGGAAATGACACATGTAGGATATCGGGCGCATGATCTTAGTGAATCGCGGCACAGTGCATTATTATTGGACAATGCAATTTTGATGAACTCCAGTGCCGCGTAAGTAAATGTACCCCAATATACCCCTTCTAAAGTACATACAAATTCAACTTGGGTTTTTTAGGTTTGTACTTATCTTGTATGTAACTCGGGGACAACCTGTATATCCATTTCAAAAGGAACAGATTCCCAACCCTAGACAGCATTGTTTCGATGTCTTTGCATCTTTTCAGAACAGTATAGGATCCTGGTTTAGTGAGTGAGGCTTTTGACTAGGGTCTGGAAGTAAGAGCTCTCTACAGTTGGGAATCTGTTCCTTTTGGAATATATATACTGATGTGGATTTAATCCCACATCATGTCATTAGGCTTCTTGAAAGTCATGCTTGATATTAAGGCCTTACAAGGTAGCTAAGAAGCAATGTTTTCCTTATCCCAACTGGGAAAATGTATTTGCATATTTTCCAGAATCCCCCATTGGAGCATCAATAGCTGCAAGTCTCCACACACCTGCAAGGCAGCCATAATTGGCAAAGTTTCCGTAAGGAGAATTCTTACTTCCCAACTATAGTGTGTATGTTCCTGCAAGTGGTCAACCCACTAACAGCATGGGCAGGTAAATGGAACAGCATAACAACAAGGGGCGTTTTTGAAGTTGGAAAAAGAAGAATGGAAAGTGGAAGTGTCTGAGCCTCTATTGGGCCAAATTGTGATGAACAAAAAAATGAACAAACCAGATGTTTACCTCCAAAAAACAAAATACATTGGTATCCTTATATCTGAAACTAGCCGATGGGACACTATGGGGATACATATTTTCATGTTGCAAATGAGGGGAGGGCACTCTTTGTCGACCACCTCTGAATGTACCAATAAAAACTACAGTTACTCAAAAACACAAAAAGAGCCCTTACACAGCTATGTAGAGGACACTTTCAATGATGGAATCGAGTTTACCAAACTTTTAACTTCTACTCTACAAGTATTTATTTTTCTCGTTGAACATTCTATAGCATAAATTGAATTGTGACCTACGAAAATAAAACTTGTCCTGCAAAAATCAAGTCATCATACAGCCATGTTGATATTAAAAAAAAAAACAAAAAAAAAAAAAAACAAAAAACATGAAATGACAAATTTGTAAATTCTGTGTGGTTTATTTTTGGTAATAATTTATTTTTACGCCTTCTATATGTTTGTCTTGCCCTCTACAAACTATAACGCTGCATGAATGCGGCACATGACTTTGGTGGGCCCATACGAATATGTATCCATAAATACTCGAGATTTCCAAATAGGGAACCACTTTGCTAAAATTAATCACTGGTTTCCTGTTAATGCGCAAATATAAAAATAAATATCGTAGCGGAATATGTCAACGTGATTAATATGTGCGCGGAGGAGCGGCTTGTAACCAAATCTGTTTATGTCTCATAATATAACTTGAAGGTGGCCATTTACACGTGCGTATACATTTATTAATGGCTGTTTATAGAAGACTTCTCTAAAATAATGACATCACCAAGACTTGGGGGTCTCCTATTTTAACCCCTATATGTCATAAGAGGAACTATGGCCTATGTCGATATTAGGAAGTTTGGCAAAAAAAGTTTTCATTACATTTATTCCAGTGTGAAGAGTATACACATTATAATCACACATAATAGGAATTAGCAGATTGTAACAAATAGCGGGTTGTGGACCCGCTGTGCGATCCAATCACAATGAATCTGGATCCGCGTATAGGAGACATGGTCTCTGCTGTAGAGAGATCACAAAATCTTTACCTGTGGGGGTCCTGGTGTGGATAGCAGCCGGCTGAGTGTGCACAAAGATATTGATGTATGACACTAAAGGATAATTTAAAAGGGACATTACTCATAGATCCAGGCACCAGACTGTGGTGATATTCTTATATTTGCCACCTATGGCCTCCTTCTAAAATCAACTTTTACAATTATGCTAATGAGCCAGAAAAGCATTACCAGAGACCCTCAGTCCTGCAGCTTCACATGCTGTTACACTGCGCAGGAGCACTTCCGCCTCCCACTATGTGTGATTACAGCAGGTAGAAGGAGTGGGGGAAGTGCTGAGGTAGCAGGAGGCTATGGGAAGATAAACATTTTTTTTTTACTATGGGTAGCAGGGAGCTAACACCTCCCAGAGTCGTCCTGGCTCATTAGCAACATTTTAGAAGTAGCTTTTAGAAGGAAGGAGGCCATGGATAACAAATATAATAATATAAGATTCCCACAGTCGCGGTGCCTGGATCTATGAGTAAGTGTCCGTGGTCTATCGTGCTTAATTATAGATTTCCTTTAAGAGAGTGGTCAGAGTGCGTCTGAAGTCAGGGTTAGCAACATACAAACAATGTCAGGAAAAAGGCAATAGGTTGAGGCAGGCAACTTGGGATCAGAAGCCAGAACCAAGTCAGGGTTGTTTACAGAGAATTACTGGTCAGAAGAGTAGTCACAGTGCAAGCCAAGGGTCAAACACTTACGATACGATACTGTATCGTAAAACAGGGCAAAAAACACATATTAGGGACCTTTGCTCAGGCACTAGGGCACGCCGCTGCACCTACTATAGTGTAATACATGCCGCAGACAAAAGCTGTATGTAGTGCGTTATCAAGCCAAGCCTCTACATATAAACAAGAGCTGGAAAGGCGCCGCACTGGAGGCAAGGACCTAGGTGTTAGCATTAGTTCTCTAGTAAAAAATACATAAATAAATGTTCGACCATAGACAACCCTATTTAGAACAATAAAAATATAAATAAATAAAAACATGGGAATGGGTGCAAAAAAATTATTATATTCCAGGTAAGGAAGATATGGGATGTTTGGACAGAAAGGTCACTATTTATAGAACAAGTAGGAAAGAAAATCTACCAAAATAAAAAATTTTTAAACCTCACACGACTCAAAAATTGTCCACTGCAAACAAAAAGTGGTAATATGGTGTAAATATGACATCATTTTATTATATTATCCAATTATTCCTTTTATACAATGAGCAGTAACATGTTGAGGTCTGAAAGTATTTTTAAAGGGGTTTTCCCACAAAGACCAGTTAGTCTTTATCCATGGGATAAGGCCTAACTTGCTGATCAGTGCTGAGACCCCCACAGGTAGCGAAAACACAGTTCCTCAGACTAATGGAACAGGCAACCGCACATGACCGTTCTGCTCCATTAATCTCTATGGAGTTGACAGAGATCGCCGAGTGCCGCGCTCACCGATTTCCGTCACCTCTATAGAGATTAATGGAGCAGAACAGTTATGTGCGGCCGTCTGCTCCTTTACTCTCATGGAGCGACGAGAGGTTGGTCGGACCCCTCGTTTTCAGCACTGAGACCCCCACTGATCAGCAAGTTAGGCTCTATCCAAGGAATGGGGCCTAACTTGTCTTTGTGGGAAAATCTCTTTAAAGGAAAAAAAAAAAATAGCTGGAAAATTGGGATTCATGGCCATCTCTCTAGCGTCTCATACTTAGTGTTTCACATCATAATGCTGCAGTCTAGCAGTGATAACATGGAGACTTGTCTCCTATACCTGCACAACTTTCTCATGTGTGCGTTTCTGTATTTTTGAGTGTTAAAAAAAGTTTTCTCCTCATTCTATGTATAATTTATAGAATCCATCATTATATTAGAGTAAAAAATAAAGTCAATACTCACCTTTCCGACACTCCCCCCCCCCCCCCCACTGGTCCCCTTCTTACTTCCGTCAGGTCAGTGGGCGCTGGCCGTGCACACACTATGATGTAGGTAGTAATAAGAGGACCTGCACAGGTGTCAGAAAGGTCAGTATTGACTTTATTTTTTTATTTGCTGGGAAAACTGGGGGGCTAGCTATATACTGAGGGCTGGCTGGATATCTATGAGGGCTGCCTGGTTATACACTGGGAGGCATGGGTTGGCTATATACTGGGGGCAGGGGGCTGGCTAGCTATATATTGAGGGGCACGGGTTGGCACCAATGCATTTCCTACCCAAGGCTTATACTCTAGTTTAGGTATTTCCAGTTTTTTTGTGGTAAAATTAGTTACCTCGGCTTGTGTTCTCGTTGGCTTATACTCAAGTACCATATGGTAGCTTCTACAAACATGAAGAGGAAAAACAAAACTGAAACATACACTGGGCAAACTTGTCTTAATCCAGTTTTCCTGATCACTCTAGCAGGTAAATGTAGAAATTCCTTCCCCTCTGATCTGTAAAGGAGGAGCTTCACTACTGAGCAGAAGCAAGAAGTGCTCCTACATTGATCTCAACTAAAAGCCTACATCTTTTGATCAGGAATAGAACATACGACATAGGACATTCCAGAATTTCTTGATGTACACAAATTGTACATTGTTGACTGGCCACGGCAGTGAGGCATCACTGGTGCTCAGAACACCAGGTGGTTATTTATAACCCACCAGTAAGTGAGATGGGAAAAAAGTAGAAGGGGAGTTATGTTTTTTTTAATTTATACAACTTTCATCCACAATTCAACATTTAAGTGGAGTCGGAAACCTTTAATTCCTTAGACTAAGGATGAGCTGTGGGATCAAAAAGCCCTGAACCAACATCTACCCGTTTTGTATAAAGAAACCTGGTTTCTATGGTCTATCCCCTTTGATAGGGATTTAATATAAATCTAACTATAATTTTACAAATCTTTTGCAGTCTTGCCAAAGCTTAATATTATTACGAGTACACGTTGACAGCTGTATTTATCATTGGTAACAGTATATAACAATACAGGCAGCCGGAGTGGAATATTTTCTTTGATTAATGGCTTCCTTTTTTGACTTTGAGTATTTATGTTGTTTTTATTTGACCTTTTGTGTAACTGTGCTGTAACATGGACCATCTGCATGACATGGTTATATTGTGATTTTTAATTCTTTGTGTATTCGAGAGGCTGTAAAAGCTTGTGTATGTGAGTGCTGGGGTGGAGTGAACGCCTGGCGGAGAGCGAGTGGGTGCGAGGTCTACTCTTAAATTCAAAAAAAATAAAATTTTATCCCAATAGTGAAATAAATAGTGATGAATATGGGAATGGAGAAAGCTGTGTATTTCTTGTGTGTATTTGTTATATACAGGCGGTCCCCGGGTTACGTACAAGATAGGGTCTGTAGGTTTGTTCTTAAGTTGACTTTGTATGCAAGTCGGAACTGTATATTGTAGAATTGTAACTCCAGACAATTTTTTTTTGATCTGTGACAAATGGATTTTTAAAATGTTGGATTTTCATAAAAACCAGGATTAACAATAAAGCTTCATTACAGACACCTCTGATAACTGTTATCGCTGTTTATTGTAGCCAATGTAACTAGGGGTTGTCTGTAAGTCGGGTGTTCTTAAGTAGGGGACCGCCTGTATACCTAAAGTTTGTTTGAAACTGCTTGCTAGTAATGCAAGTATAAAAAAAAGTTCTAAGCTAAAGAAAAATTTTTCGGGCCACTAAAATGATAATAGTATAATATATAGATTATAGTTTATAGATTATAGTATTTTGCATAATAAACTGGTTAAAATAAAAGTTTGAAAAAGAATTTAGTTTGTAAAAAAGTTAGAATAACTACTTAAACTAGTTATTTTAACCTTTTTTTTTAATCTATTACAAGAAATTTAAGGGGTATTCCCCTTTAAGGGGTAGTCTATCAGTCCTGGTGTTTACATTTTGGTTGTCCCTGGATAAGACCATAAACTTCTGACTATAGTTGGCAGATTCCTCTGGCATGAATAGCATCTCTTGTACTGCAGGGGGAGGGGTAGGAGGCGGAGAGCAATACAGACACAGGCAGTAGAGGGGGAGCATATCAGAGCTGACTTTGTGTTTTATTGATTAGGTGAGATAGCAAAGCTGAGTGTATCATTGTGTGTTATATCCATCTCATCTCTGATCGGTCTCATCTCTCTTTTTCTAAGTGTCAGATACTAGCAGAATGTTCGGAAGCTAAATGAAAGTGTAGCTAAACCCATAATAATTGTCAGCACACAGCATCTCATAGCACAGAGGTATCAGGAAGAGTATACGCAGTTAGTAGCCGTCCACACAGCTCAATAACGAGTAAAGCCGCAGGTCGAGCATGCTACCTGCGGCTCCATTCAATAGAATGCACAGCTACATTCAGCACTCACAGACAGTGAAAAAGATTGGCGGACGTGGCTGCTGTGCTCAGCAACTTTCATAACCCCCATTCTATTCAATGGAGAAACAGGATGCAACTCAACCTGCCACTTCATTCAATATGAAAGTACCGTATATACTCGTATATAAGCAGAGTTTTTCAGCGCAAAAAATGTGCTGAAAATCCTCAACTCGGCTTATACACGAGTCAATAGTTAAAGTAAAAAAAAAAAGCTTACATACTCACCCTCCGGTGGCCCCGATGCGCAGCGCTGCTCCCCCGATGTCATCGCTGCTCCTCTTCTGGCTTCCCAGGTCCTCTTCTGTAATAGGCGGCCATGTTATCTGCCGGCAGGCGCATAGTATGAAGCGGCCGCTGCCGCCCTCATACTATACGCCTGCCGGCTGTGAGATAACATGGCCGCGTCCTGACGCCTGTTACAGAAGACAGAAGAGGAGCCGGAAAGCCAGAAGAGGAGCCGCGATGACATCGGGGCCACCAGAGAGTGAGTATGTAAGCTTTTTTTGTTTTTTAAGTGCGGGCTGGCTGTATACTTAAGGGGGCAGGCTGGGCCGGCTGTATATTACCGGGGGCTTGCTGGCTATATACTGGGGGGGGCTGTGACCAATGCATTTACCACCCTCGGCTTATACTCGAGTCAATAGGTTTTCCCAGTTTTTGGTGGTAAAATTGGGGGTCTCGGCTTATACTTGGGTCGGCTTATACTCGAGTATATATACGGTATATTTAGATTCCATTCTCATGATTGTGGAGTTCCCAATAGTTGGATCCTTTCTAATCGGATTATTATTCCCAATACTGTGGATAGCGGATAACGTACAACCTGCTTTGGATCTCAGCTCTAGCGTAGCTCTATTTTAATGGATTTTTGGAAGCTGTACTGTTTGCAGGGACTTTGCAATATTATGCCACATTGCAAGGTTCTAACACCTCATAAAAACATCTTATTATTCCGCTTGCCGGGTCTAATATCCTTACAGTCAAATTTTTGTAAAGTAAAAGAAAAAAGTTTGCTTACGCATTTCTTGTTGCAGTCTAAACATATTAAAACTAGACCAAAATCCTTTGTGCCAAAAAGCAAATGTTAATCCAAAAACACAATTACTGACTCCTATTGTTCCATATGACTCTGTAAATGTAATATTATATTTGTATATCTCCCCTATGATTTGTAAAACGCCACGGAATATGATGGCGCTATATAAGATTATTTTATTATATAACTACTATTTAGCGGCATAATATTCTACACCGCTTCACAGATCAATGAATGTGGTCTCTGCTCGCATGAGCTTACAGTCTTTTAGGAAGAATCAGTAACACATGAGGAAACCGTGCTTAAAGGGGTTGTCCAGGGGATGAAAAATAATGGCCACTTTCTTCGAAAAAACAGCAACCACACTTGACCATGGGTAGTTTGTGGTGTTTTTTTTTTTTTTTTCCATACAGCTCAGCTCCAATACCCACCCAAATCAGGGTCAGGTGAGCCGCTGTTTTTGGAAGCAGTTTGACATGTTTTTCATCCTCTGAACAACCCCTTTAAGGTTCAGCCAATATTTTATAGTTGATTCGTACTCTACACTAGAAAGCAATTCAAGACTAGCAGAATGGGATTCTATGTGATGCAAAACAACATGGTTATAAAAAAAAAAAAAAAAAAAAGAAAAAAGCACTAGATATACGTAACATGGTGGTATATGTTCGTGCCATGATAGTGCTCATTTAAGGATGTCCTCTCACAATTTAACCAATCTTAAATATTGTACATCACACAGGGGTAGGACACCGTCACAATTGTATTGTCTCTAGTGAACTATGACAGTTCAAAGAGAAACAAAAGCCAAAAAGGGTTCGGTGAAATAGTTAAAGACTCCAATTATCTTCCATCAACAAAGCCAATTTCAGGATAACCCCGCTGACACGGGGGATGCTCGGTCGGGACACTTCATGCTCATTAAACCACCACTGATCTAGTGACAAATTGCCTAAAGGTATGTGAAGGTCCTCTTCATCTTGTGAAGGCTCCAGAGGAAATGGGGCAAGAGGCAACAATTTATTTTACAGATGGGTGGACTGATGCTAGCAAATAAAACCCAAATCCAAGGCTTAAAAGGATAAAAATTTTAAAAACAGGACAAATCTTGGTTTCTCAATTTCGATGTTGTATTAAGAGAAGGCCCATAAGTACAATGCCAGGAAGTGAATGTCCACCCAATCATAAGATTCTGTTCACATATCTCTCAGGAGGATTCCCAACGTACAGGAGGTCTACCGGTGTACTGTGGATCTCTAACACTAGGCTGAAAAGCATCACATTTTATAGGAATAGCGGGGGATACTTTTGTTTTCTAACATCTCCTCCAGGTCGATAACCTAATGAAGCAACAAAAGCACCCAAAACTTCTGACTGACCCTGGCCAAGTTCCTGTAACATGGTGTTCAACCCATAACCTTCACTGGACTTCTCAGGTATGGTCCTTCCTCTTCATTAGTCACCACTCACATGGCCCGGCTGAGTCTACCCTCTGTAGGACACAGGCACAGCTCACGTCCATCATTAGAGAAAAGGTTCTGGTGACATAAAAGTCCATGTATGGACAGTTACATCGCTGGAGCCACCTGTGGTCTACGTTTCATCCCATATTTTTGAATTCATCTCCTTTAGGTTATAATAGTCTCTCGGGATAGAGATTTTTCTTCTTGGGGGAGATATATGGTTTCCGTCTGACCACTGAACTGTATGGACACGAGGTGCTGCTCTGTATATTTGCATGTTCCTTCAATAAAATGCCAAATTATAGCTATGCACATTCTTCTACTTACAGTGGTTCAATCAAAAACCAACAATTTGTTCTTCTTGTGCCACAAGAGGAGTTACCTGTTGGTTTCATAAAGCAACAAACAGGAACAAGAGATTGTCCATCATCAGCTCTTCCAGTCTTATAGGACTTGAGGAGTTCTCCTTCTAGACTCCGATAGAAAGCCTCCATCATATTTGAGGAGACATCTACTTTAGCACTATTGTGTCCTAGTACTTGAGGCCTACACAGAACATGGCTGGAGGCTATAGAATTTGTCCTTTAACAATTGTACTGTAGACAAATTATAACAGAATTATATTATTTTAACATTTCTGCATGGGATGTCTTCGTGCTTTATGTTTGGTGGGTGAGCGGCAGCGATAGACTCCTGTGATCACCTCAGAAGAGGAGGCAAACGCTGCACATGGTCTTCTCCACATCAGCGTATAAAGCTTTTGGCAGTGTTTAGCAGAGCTGTAAAGGCTTATCATGGAACTTATAAAAAGTAAGTCCACATTTTCTTTCAGAAAGTGGCTCGAGAGACAAATATTTAGTCAAAATACAGGCCTCCATGCCGATCTAAGATCAAAGAGTAACCCAATCTGTAGGGCTCAGCAGAGCCATTGGTGGCGCATTTCCAGACGGTTACAAATTATTTCTGAATACTCCAGCATGTCATCCTTCATTACACGCAGGGTGGGATGGTTCTCCTCGCAAATATTTCAACCATTCCAGTGTGATGGGCTTAACAGCATTAACCCAAGTCACCATGTGTCAAGACACATGTCCGGACTGCCGAGTAAACTTCTGATATGAGAAAAGTGCACAAACTAAGACGAGAATGTAACTATACAGGCAGTCCCTGGGTTACATACAAGATAGGGTCTGTAGGTTTGTTCTTAAGTTGAATTTGTATGTAAGTCGGAACTGTATATTTTATCATTGTAATCCCAGACAGAACTTTTTTTGGGCTCTGTGACAATTGGATTTTTAGAAATATTGGGTTGTCATAAGAATCAGGAATAACACTAAAGCTTCATTACTGACACCTGTGATAACTGTTACAGCTGATCATTGTAGCCTAGGGCTAAAGTACAATAAATTACCAATATCCAGAGGTCCGTTTGTAACTAGGGGTCGTATATAAGTCGAGTGTTCTTAAGTAGGGGACCGCCTGTATATAACAGCAGGAAATACTGTTTTAACAACCTTTTTGTTTTTTTTACTGCAGCTTATTAAGATCCAGAACATTCTAGTTTTTTCCTTTAGCTATGTCACCATTGACTATGGGATGACCACCCAAAATGTCAGGGGGTGGTCTTCTCAAATAAAAAGGTCAACATGCATAGAAGAAGGTGGAAATGAAAACATGTCACAGGAACTTGTCTTCTCATGGTCTGGTCAAAGAGTTGGTCTTGTGGTGAAGTTTCCTTGCATGTACATACAGATTACATGATGGGACATTAGACTTGAGGGTGTTTAATGGATAAAACTGATCTTGGTTTTGTCATGTTACATCTGGTCGAAGGGCAAAGAAAAATGTTGGATCAGTCTTATGATGTTCTTCTATGACCTGTATTGGGTCTATCAGGTTTCATTCTATCACATTGAGGGAGGGAATAGTACAGATACATAAATAGAGCCTCATTCAAACATACTGGGGCACATTTACTTACTCGGTCCAGTCGTCCCGCAGTGCGTTGTCTGACGCGGATTCGGGTCTGCAGGGATTCACTAAGGTCCGTGTGCCCGATATCCAGCAGGTGTCACTGCTACGCCAATGTCCGCCGGAGTTCACCTTCTTCTTACTGGTGCATGTAAGTGCTGATCTTGCGACACAAATTTTTTTAAATTCGCAGTTTTTCCGAATCCATCAGGTTGTCCGACACCCACGTCCCCGCCATTGCGCCAAAATCCGATCGCGTGCGCCAAAATCCCGGGGAAATTAGGAAGTCATCAGGACACCTGCGCGATTTGGACCCTTAGTAAACGAGCCCCACTGAACAATTATACTTCATGTGATCTGTGGACTTCAGTCAGATTCAAAAAAGACCTTCCTAAAATAGTTTTCATACAAAGATCATCCCTCTTTAGTTGGAAACCGTGTCCATTCTTTCACACACCCAGCTGATCCTGGCCTTCGGTTATACACTTGCCTCAGTGAGTTTGGTACACAGTGTGAAATTTTGGGTGGAGATCGCACCCCCTTCTAATTAACCAGGCCAATATAATGTGTGACACACCTACTTATTCTGATGTGGGTGTCTAAAGACGAGGGTCCTGCCCATTTCCAAGGATGTGATCAGCACATAAACACTTGGAGCTTGGAGGGTGTTGCAGATTTTCCAACTCTTGTAGGACTCTTATAGGATGTCTACCCCTTCTTCCGGAGTCTGACACAGGTATCGGGAGAGTTGACAAACGTAGGAATATTGGAATTTTAAACTAACCAAAGTAGCTAAAGCAAGAGCAGGAAACTATAGGGCAGGTTTGTGACACTGTAAAAGCAAACCAAGATTTGGTACCCACTGCACCCAATCACAGAACAGCTCTTATTTTTAAAGATCAGAATGTAAAATAACTGATGTCCCATGACAGGTTGCTTTGGGAAGTTTCTTCAGTCAAGTTCTTCATTAGGGTCCTCCAAACATGGATTATGGCTCTCCAGCAGCTGGACTATTTTAATGACACCACATGTTCTAAAATCAGCATAGGCACAGGGGTTGTCCATGAGACATTCATTTTAAGGTTTCCTACAATGGGCTGGGCAGAACAAAAATAATAAAAAATAAAGAATATAGATCTGGAATTGTATATCTAATTGTTTGGTACTCTAAGTTCTTATCCATAGAAACTTCCTTATATAGGTTCAGTTTCCCTATATGATCTATAGTCTTTGGTGATGTGATGCAGAGTAGCATCATTGGGTCTCCGGCTATGATATCATATCTCCACATCATGTGATCACAGGACAGGGAGGGAGCTGGTTACATTGTAATTGGCAGCCTCTTGCAGTCATGTGACCTGTGATGTCCAACCCAGATTAAAGGAGAGAAATTACATGAGGGAGGGGCTTCACTTGGGACAAAGAGCTATGGTCAAGTCCGGTGCAATCATGTACTATCAATGACTCGTCCCCTTGCAATCATGTGCCCCGACATGAATGGTAAGGGGGCTCGGGGCAATATTGGAGGCAGCAATAATTGAGAAATAGAGAGAGGTGACCATGTGGCGAGCAGTCCTTCCGACCACCCGGAGGGTCGGTTCCCTAAATATGCGGAGAACTAAGGAGGCACAAAGAGGGCACCTATGTTCAATCCTGAAGGGGTTTTCCCACGAAACAAGCTAGGCCCTATCCAAAGGAACAACAAGGGCTCCGACTGGGGTCCATCGGACCCCATTTACTCGTCATCTGTGGGGGTGTTATCACTGAAACCTCCATGTTAAGCCCTATCCACAGGGGATAGGTTTTCGTGAGAAGAGAGTTATTTTTTCCCATTTCCCTGAATAATCCCTTCAAATAAATTGAAAAATATTGAACTCGATAGTCCCATATAATAATAAAACACAGCTCAAGAAAGCATGTATGTAAACCGGATTGAGGGGTGGAGTGAGTGAAGATGGCACAGCTGTGATCACACTAATTTTTGAGTTATTTTTTCCACTTATCCTAATGATATCTTCAGTGTATTTTTTGCCATGTGCACAGATATGCCCCAAGAGTGGGACACGTTCACACTGACCACAGGAGGTCCTTTAAGACCATTTCTTCTGGTGAAGCACAGTATCCAGCACATTGGCTCCGGACGGTGTTAATAATTCCCTTATGGTACAGCCAGATCTCTCAGCACGTGATGTGATAACTTCCTCTCTCCGAGAGACCAGTAGCCTTGGAGTGACAAGTGATACGTGCCATTGAGACCTCCAGTGTTATTACTAGTAGTGAGAACCACAGTCTCCAAAAAGTAACATGGGTATATGTATACTGTTGATAAAGCCATAGGGGATAAGAAAACCCTACACATATAACCTGTAGATCATGTCAACGTTTCTACAAGGACTTCAGGTCAATGCGAACAATTCAGTCTGAAGCTCAAGAATATTATAGTTCCTGCTTACAGAGGTTTATATAGTCCGTATGATACTAAATAAACATTAAGATGTGGATAGTATTGGATTTGTAGATCTTAAACTGAGCTGCCAAAGACAAAGTATGACGGACTAAGATCAAAGTTTTCGGGTGGTGGGGAAATAATAACTTTTGTTCTATAATAGTAAATAGGTCAGTCTTAACCATGAGATCATCGAATGTCAAAATGGGAGTGTCTAATCTTTACTACGAATAGCGATAAGATGGGGGTGTGGTTAATAAAGGCTTAGGCTGATCTCTTGCAATATGTCTGATCATTATGTTCTACAGGTGGATACATAGGCAAAAATATGAAGTCTAGAAACAACTTTCTACCCTGTGTCCCATCAGAAAACACTAGGTCACCAGGTCTGTTCCACTAGGTTTGTATTCATCCGTCATGAAGCACGACTGGAGTTCCTCAACACAAAATGTCACATTACTCAAAAACAGAAAACGTACATACAAATGCACAAAATATAACAGTACCTCCAAGCTCTTTCACATTGAGAATGGCACTCTGGAATGGAACGGCTTTTATACTAAAACCTAGAACAAGAAAAGGACAATGAAGAGCAGATTAGTCTGACAGTATTTATGAGCATTTGTGTCATTTCCATTTTATTCCTATCCAAGTTAAAAGTGTGAATGAAGATGCAAGAACCAAGCACTTACAATACCAGGATACTTTCCATTCAGGAAGGGCCACAATATCGAAGTCATAAGTCATGAGTCCCAGAGTTGGGCATCAGGACCATCCTATATTGTACATATATAGTTAGGACATTCCATAAACATTAAAGGGCATCTACTACCAGGATAAAAGATTGTATGCAAATGAGCCGGAGGGGCTCCAGGCTCCATTAACACCTATGGAGCCTGGAGCCCCTCACTCTCATTCACATACAGTCCTTCATTCTGGTGGTAGATGCCCTTTAAAGATGGCCACCAAGAGATTACCAAATCTCCATCTCATCTCTCCAGTTGGATGCAGTGGTGAGAGTCTGAGAGGCGAGGCCCAGATCTATGAGACACGTATGACATATGTTATGAACTTTTCAGAAATGTCTATTATCCATGGTAGGTGATGAGTCGGTGAGGATCATACAATAATCCTAAAATGGTAGTCTGCTATTGACTGAAGGCAAGCTAAGACTTTACCTAAAATCTTTTTACCAAGTAAAATATATGGCTTAGTTAACAATCACAGAAAATGTGACGGCTCACCTATCCGGGATTGCCAGGAAACACTTTTATCAGCTGCTTGGATGCACGTGCAATACAATCCAAGTAAAAAGGTTTAGAGCCTACGCAAGTAGTCAATTCTTTCTGTATGTAGTAACTTTTATTCAAGCATCTTTTATCATCTACAGGATGCCTACAATATGCGGCTAGGTGCAGACACAGGTAAAATCTCCAAAGCATTTTGAGCACCATGTGTAAGAGTCGAAGTGCGTTGGACATTAATAAGAGCGCGGTTTAACACATGGTGTTTTAGGTGTGTCTGCAAGTAGCCCGCATATGGAACTCATCCTGTATATAAACATTGTAAAAAAAATTTTTAGAAGACGACAAAAACAACCCTATGGGGCACATTTACTTTCCTGGGTCCCTGCGCGATCCCCAGCGTTGTCCGCCAGAATCTTCATCTGCCGCGATTCATGAAGATTGTGCGCCCGAGTTCCTGCATGTGACGGTCCGCCGGAGTTCACCATCTTCATGTGAGTGCGTGGCTTGCATCACAAATTGCTTTGTTAAATCCCGCGCATAGTCCGAATCTATCGGATCGCCAAATGTGGCAAAATGTGATCGCGTGCGCCAAAAACCCTTTTTAAATGCGGCGCACATCGGAAATCGCCAGGTATTCCGACAATAGTGGGGACCCTTAGTAAATGAGCCCCTATGTTTGGTGTATGCAGCTGCAAGGCTCCCGAAATGGAGGCCTACAAGCAACATATGGCAGTATTTCCTAAAGGTTTCCATTTCAGATAGAGAAATATACATCATATACATCCAACAAATGGCTCAGTTGGAATATAGATTGGATATATGAATATGGATATAAAATTATGATATAATAGCCAGCCAGAGTGGTCACACGAAACTCCCCTTAGGGGCAGCTCCCTCGACTGGCCAGTTCTTCTGGTCTTAAGTACCCACGTCTACCAGGAGGGCAGGGGCCACAAGACTTACTTCAGCCAATTTGTGGCCCTCCCAGACCACTGGAAGTGTCCTGTGGTATGAGGAGGCCACGGTTTGGCAGAAGAAGGTCCCATAAGCCAACAGGTGCTTTATGTAAGGACTGGAACTGGCACAATGTGGGAATCGGGAGCTGAAGCACAGAAAGTAGTCTTTGTACTCCGGCTCCCAATGGGTCTTCCAGAATTTTTGAAAAATCCCTTTAAAAACTTTGGCAAGGGTTTATTCATATCACATTATTTTTGATTTGTGAGCCCAATGGATTGTTACACGGACCTTGGTGGGACTTAGGGCAATTTACATGGTTGCAGTGACATCTATTTTATTTCCCGCCATATGGAGGAAGACACAGACCTGCAGACAATTATCTCTGATGGCCTCACAATCCTTCTCCTCTTCAGACAAGCAGGGAATATAAATTACCGTAATCTGTTTGAAACTGAAAGTTCCACCAATTTTTTTTCCATATATTTTCTTATTTCTATATGTCATGTATATGGTATATATAATGTCTTTTAAAATAAAAACAAAAACAGTTTTCTAGATAACCCCCTTTAAATCAATTGCTAGTATCATATAAAAGATAAAGATTCATTAAAAAAAACAGTTTCCAACATGAAACATTTAATTTAAAGCTCAGTTATAATTACCTGTGGTAGGCACAATATTGTCTAGGCTCTCGCTGCACAGTTCTGTTAAAAGACTTGTCTTCCCAGATCCTGTGAGTCCTATACAAACAATATCATATTCAGGGCGCGGAGGTGGAGGACCCTTACAGCAGAGGGCTCGAAAACACTGCAAGGCAATCAGAAAAGACATGAGCAATCACACCGGCTTCATGTACAATATGATCTGCACGTGCGTCACGTCACAATATAAACTGCTCCGAGCGCAACATAAACAGAAATACAGGCAGCTGAAGTATCATGGAGAACTGAATTAAACCCCATCAGGATATATTACACACAATATAAGAACACAACCAAGGCCTTGACAATAAAATTATGATACATATGTTCTATATGAATGCCACAGGGTTTAGGCTTTCCGGCTAAATTTGACAGAATCCAACCTCACATAATGTCGATCTCATACAAATTTTACATATAAAGCTCAGGTGGGACAATACTAGGAACTCACTGGGGCACATTTACATACCCGGTCCTGTCGCGATCCGGATGGTCCGACGAAGATGAAGCCCGAGATGTTCACCTTCTTCTTCCTGGTGCATGTAAGTGCATTGTTTTGCGACACAATTTGAGATGTTAAATCCCACACGATGTCCTAATCCGCCGGATTGTCCGACGGCCCGCCTCCCCGATTTGTACCACATGAAAGCCGGCGCCGATGTGCCAAAATCTGATCGCGTGCGCCAAAAACCCCAATTAAATGAAGCGCAACACGGAAAAATTTGGGAAGCACGACAGTAATACGTTCCGGGGACCCTTAGAAAATGTGCCCCACTGTGTCTGAGGAATGTATCCGAATCTGCAGATTATTAGGATCTGTTCTGCTGATGTAGGATTTCTGCACTGGACGAGGACCTGTAAGAGCACTTTAATGCTTAACACACATGTTGTAAGTGTGGAGCTGCTCCTTCCATTCATCTACTACCGAGAGACAAGTGGGAACTGTATAAAACACACAACAAGCTGGAGTTCATTGGATCAGCCTGGACTCCTTTTATTGGTTTTCGGGGGAAGTATAATCCATTTGTGATCACAGTCAGCTTGACGCGAGGAGTTAGAAGTCTGATAGGAACGGAGCGAGGAAGAAATGGTCGGTCCTGCCAGCTAATTTTATAGCCCTTTGTGAACCTCTGCCTTATACAGCATCACACCTGTAACGTGACCGAAAATATTAAATACAGTAAATCCAGAAAGAACGGCAAACATGGAAGGACGATAAATATCCAGAAACATGAGAAGGGTCGGAAATTCTCCACAAATTTCCAGGGAGGAGATTTCCTTTAAAGACCACATTTGGAGCCTTGTGCTAAATTTTGTTCATCTTTATTGACACAATTTACTATAATTCCCCTCATAAACCCTGGTAAATACTACTTGGTCTGCACTGATGAGATTGGAAGGGAACATTAATAAGTTTTTTTTTTTATCACTTCAAAGCCATTTGCCCATGAGTGAGTTTGGTCCTTGAAAAAAACGCTCCATGCACTGGGGATCCTCCTTCACCGTGTAACACCCTGTGAAGCTTCAGCACAAAGTGGTAACAAAGGTTGATTTGTAGAAGGAAGTCGGCCATGGATAACACATATAAGATTACAGAATATAGAAAAAAGTGTGGGAGACAAAGAGAACAAGCTAGATATATGCATGTATAGTGTAGTATGTCTGAAAGACAACTGAAAGATGGAAACTTTTACAGGTTGTGAAGTTTTACAACCACATCAATGGCTCTATACAATATGGAAGCAGCCAGTTATTCACCCTGGTTCCGAAAAAGCATCGGGTCGGGTGTAGTAAATCCAGATACAGGTGTTAGCTTAAAACAAGCTTGATAAAAAAAAAAACACCTTACAGGAGCTCATCCAAACTGATATCCAATGTTTTTATTTAGACACGCTATCCATAAAAAAGGGAGTCTACGATCACATAGATTTCCCTATTAAAGGGGTTTGTGCGACATTAATAAAAACTTTACTGGTGGGCTGGGGCATCTTAAAAAACTAAACCCATACTTACTATACTCGGTCTAGGCTCCTAATGTTTGTTTACAGGAGCACGGCAGTGACAATTAATGGCGGCCTAGCACGCCCACCTGTCTCCTGTCCCAGGGCTGTAGCAGGCGTCGGGACAGAAGACTGGTAAATGTTGGCTGGCGTAAAGCCCCTGTAAACAAACAGGGACACGGCACCAGGTGCGCAGAGGGAGGCAAGTATAGGGTGTTTTTTAACAGCAAAATGTCTGAGGTAAAATGTCCAAAATGTCTGAGGTAAAACTGTTCTAGTTGCCCATGGAAACCAATCAGAGATCAGCTGTAATCTTATATACAGCTGTGCAAAAATGAAACTTTAGCTCTGAATGGTTGCAATGGGCAACTAGAGCAGTTTTGCTCTGGCACTTCTGATAAATCTCCCCCATGCGAGTGTGAGTTGGATGCATTATACTCGCTAGTGTGTAAGGGGCATAAAAGTAATTTGAAAGTCTGGGATTGCCTGTACTTAAATATGGTAATCCACTAAAAATATAGCGGGAGATTTACCAGACGTGTCTGAGGTAAAACTGTTCCAGTTGTCCATGGAGACCAATCAGAGCTCAGCTTAAATTTTATAAACAACTGTGGGAAAATGAAAACTGAGCTGAGATTGGTTGGCATGTGCAACTAGTACAGTTCTGCTCTCAGACACTTCTAATACATCTCTAAAGAAGCACCAGAAATATTCTCCAAGTAAAAAAAAAAACTAAATCACTTATTATTTTAAAAGAAACATATTTTTATCACCCCCCCCCCATTCCTCCACGTTTTATAGCTGAAAGATTATAAGTCCAAATTACGGCCGTAAACAAGAATGGAGTAGGTTTCATGTATTCCCTGCCTTCACGGTGCTAAAATCTGACTAGACTCTTCTCACACACTCGGTTTTTAAAAATCTGCACGGAGACAAGTCTGTAAACGAGAACATGATCAAAGTTGTTGAGGGTCAGACTTGGAAAAACAATGGTGCTAGCGCCTGTCAAAAGGTGATTCCCACCGCACAGAAAGCTTCCAATTACATGACGTTGCATGAAAACGCTATTTTATTTTCTCCAAAAAAGTTTCCTTGTCAGCTAATGAATGAATGTCTCTCGAATTTGAATAAAACGGGTTGTATTACCGAGGAGAAATTTTTGAAAACTTTTTTTTTTTTTTTGGAATTATGATTTTTTTTTTTACAATTTATTTTTCTTTTACAGCAGAAATCTGTGGCCATAAATCTTCATGTCAATGACAGGAAGGGGCTTGGGGTAGACTATTAACATAAATCTGACAAACGCTAATTTGATGGGTGGCTGTATCTGTCTGCTGCCAGGCCCGTCTAGACAGCCTATTGAGAAATGCTGAAACACAACTGTTTGTCCCCCTGTAACACCATCTGGAAACAGCAATAAGAGCCTACCCCAGTGCCATTCACAAATGGGATCAAAGCACATGCTAATTCCTTCATGAAGTCCTACACACAGAAAAATTCAATCTCGACTCGGCCAGAAATTTTTCTCTAGACCTTAACGAAGAAATGGCCGACTTTGTAAGCACTTAGCAAAGCGTGAACTGAAAGATGGAGACGGAAGGGGGGGGGGGGGAAGCCATGGTTGTTGTTAATGGATAGATCCGGCAATACCAGGCTATAGAACCCAAAAGGAACCCGCTCGTCTCCAAAGCTTTAACCCATTCCGTGCCCAAAAATTCCGCCGGGCCTATTGGCATTCAGAGCACTTCATAGTGAAGTATATTTCTCCTGCTCGCTCTTCCATTAAACTCCACTCCAGCATTACATCAAAGCCATAGGGGCCCCCTATTGAACCGCTTTACGTACAGCAAAACATAAAAGTCGTCTCATCAAGACTTTCACAAAAACTCCCTCAATCCGGATTTTTTTTTTTTAATTCATGGAATGAATGGCATGCCACTTTTACTCTTACTCCGGATTGCAAAGTTTTTCAATATCACAGGACAGAACTAACATGTAACACGTGATGTAGTCGCCAGTGACCAGAAAAAAAAAAAACATCTGCATTACAAATCTAACTAGGAGGAAAGAAATAAAGTTTTCGAAATACTGAATAAAAGTTTTTCATTATTTCTGCAGGGGGGAAAAAAAAACTGCAGTGTCAAGAGCCGAAAAATACAAAATATTTGTAAAACTGTGCAGAAAAAACATATTTTACAAAGTCGCTGGAGGTAAAATTCACAATAATTGCAGCTGGAGTGCAATTCCCAACATGACCAGTAGGGTGCAAAAATCAAAGATCGATCAATTGATTGATGGAGGTCTATGATTGGATGCTAAGTAGAATGAAGGGACTGTAGATTCTTTATGATATTTGATAGGATATTTATCTGCACAGAAATTCTACCAACCAGAGAAGCTTAACGCAAACCAACTATTAAAGGGGTGTTCACATCACGAGAACAGAGAGTTACAACAATGAGAGGAGAGGTGGCCACGCAGGTGCGTCTCACTCCATTTACTAGATGGGGCTCAGAAGGACTCCAAATTTGAAATAGGTGTCAAGTCCACCCCTAGGGGTCGTAGCTATCAGACATATGTTTTATATCATGTGGATATACATCAACGTCCCATATAGAAATACCGCATTAAGCACAGAGATAAGACCCCAACTCCCTACAGTTATAACATATGATACAACTTTAACAAGGACCCCCCCTGACCTCCCCCGAATAATTGATATTTATTCCCTTTAGAACAATGTATGAAGAAATTGACAACTTATTTAATTGTCAAAGGGGCGTGTCCTTCCAAAGTCTGCTATAGACAACACCAATTGTATAAAGTGAAACTATAGAGAAAACCACAACTTTTTATAGAAGTTGTACAAAATACGGGGGATGACCGGATGGGTCCTCCATAGTCTTGAACGGGAATGGGATTCCTGATAGGTGCGGGTCCTGTTTTCACCAACTGCAAGTAGCGCATGCGTCCAGACACTCACTTCAAGACTATTGGAAATTGCTAGATACAGCACTGGGGTATCTCCACATGATCACAAAAAGTAAGGGACATGTTGCGGATTCTGTGCAAATTTTATGCACAGATTTTGGTGCAGAAATTCTGCAGTATATTACAGAGGAATTAAAGTAAATCCGATTTGGAAAAAGGAATGCAGACTAAAACCCTGCATTAAAAATCTGCATAAAAACAAAAAAGAAACACTCAAAAATGCAAAATAAAACAAATCCACATAAAAGATACACATAAAAATTGTGCGCATTGGCTGCATACTTTCTGCAAGACAAGCCACAAGGTGTGCAGATAGCCTAAATCTTTGTGTCACACATACTGAGCACTGAGCTCAGCAATTTCCGGCAGTTCCATAGTCTTAAATGGGAACGGGATCTCTGTTCTCCTAACTGGTCTGATAGAACATGCATCCTGAAGATTTCAAGAAGACTATTGGAGCATCTGAAATTGATCAACACAGCAGTGGGCTATCTTAGACAGTAAATATTACTGCGACAGATACCCAAGCGCTGTGCTCAACAATTTTCATCACTTAAATAGCCTTAAATGGGAACTAAAATAATCAGTATGGATCTGATAGAGCAGCAGTTACAGTATGCATCCTACCAGGTTTTTTTAGACTATTGGAGCATCTAAAATTGCTGAGCCAAGCGCTGTGCTCAGCAATTTCCATAGTTTTGAAAATCGTGGCCCGCATAATTGGACCCATAAGGATCACACTGTTATCCCTTATCCTTTGGACAGGAAAGAACAATCAAACCTGCAACAACCCCCTGAATTCTGCATTTCCGGTAGGAATAACTGAGGGCCGGCACATCGCAGAGTTGTAATATTACAGGAAATTCTACAATTGTCCAACAGATTTCCGTACCATTCTAGCCGCAATAATGCAGAATTTAGAATAGGTTTTCCCGGGATCTGCCGCAGACAGGCGTCCTGTACCCACGTCCTTGTAGTCTGGATTTTTTTTTTTATCTCGTCAACAGGGAACGGCGGTCACTTTTGAGAATTGGGGGGAGTGGGGGAGGGGGGAAGGGTGTCTGCAGGAGCAGCAATTTCCAGTTGCTCATTTACAATCTGAGGATTTTCCTCCTTTTACTGGGAAATTACGGCAGACACGACGCTGCGCATAGTCTTATCATTGTAACACAAAACAAGCGAGAGATTTGTTTCACAAAGAGAGGCCTCGCCGGCAGCGGAGGAGTGAAGAAAGCACCGGCTACAGAGACCCCGTAATCCACACTCACGAGACCCATTCTTATAATCAGACAGGTCAAAGTGCCATCCATCCTGGTCATCTGTAACACAGACCGCAAGAGGAGACCGGCCGCCCCCCTCCGAAATATAGTAGGGCCCATCTAAGACCAGTCTGCACCCTGCAGTGAGACTACAACTCTCAGCAGTCACCAAAGCAAATATAACCAGTCTATCCAAACCTGTGAGCTATAGTACCTGTGGCTTGTAGGTGGCATTGTACCTACCTACTACCTACAAGCAGGGCCTTAAGGCTACCCCCTACTTATAGACCATATGATAAGATGAACAGTCAGCGATCCAAATTCTCATCTCTGAGAGCCATACAAAGCTGTAAGAATTATCCCTGGAGATCTGTGTACCTATGTGTGTGATGTTAGTAGAAGCAGGACTGTGAAATAAGAATTTATATTCCAGGATTGTAACTGGAATTGGAGAACTGGGTGGAGTCTTCTCACAACGCTGTGCTCTTTGCATTCAAAATTTCTCCCCAGCTCCTCCCCACCGCTGTAATATCTAACTGTGTAGTAGTTAGGTGATGAGCTCTCAGAAACCAGTGCAATAAGTCTAGCTACAATCCTTGAATATAAATTTTTTTTTTTAGTTTTACAGTCCTGCTGCTAATAACAATACACACAAGGGTATAGTTACACAGATCTCCAGGGCCACTACCTAACACCGTCTGGAGCTTTGTTTCTTACACACCAGTGCACCCCATTGTTCTAAGTTCAGATACAATCCAGGAATATAAATCCTACTGCTTCTAACAGAGATATTGGCCCTTGCGATCTGTGTAACCATAGTTTTCAGCATTGGTTTTGAGTAGAAGCAGGACTGTGAAATATGTGTTTATAGTACAGGATTGTAACTGGACTTTGAGCACTGGAGGAGTCTCCTCAAACTGCTGTATTCTTTTCATTCAAATCTCTCCCCAGCTGCTCCACACTGGTGTAATATCTAATTGTACTGCAGTTTGATGAATAGATCTCACACACCAGTGCATTAAGTCCAGCTACAATCCTGGAATACAATGTATTTTTTTAGATTTCTGCTGCTGCTAACACAGAAAGGTATGGTTACACCTATTTCCAGGGCCAATATCTAACAATGTCTGCAGCTGTGCAAGTACAAATGGGCAGGTAGACTCCATTTAAAGGGAACCTCTCGTACATCACCATATCCAATCAACCTCTACCGCGGAATTATGAACCTTTAGGTAGTTTTCTTGGATCCTGTGGAAGGGCAGCAACAGCTCCGTGCGCTCTGCCTGCGCGCACACTAGGAGATCAGCCGCTTGCCGCCTTCATTGTGTGTGCGTGGGCAGCGACAGGTCCATGCATAATATAGATGCAGGCACCGTGACTGTGGTAATTCTCTTATATTTGTTATCCAAGGCCTCCTACTTCCAAAATCAACTCTTAAAATTATTCTAACATGAGCCTTAAAGGCTCTAGGTGGCCTTATCAGAACCTTCGTGTGCTGCAGCTTCACAGGCTGTTATTCTGGCTCCTTCACAGGCTCCTATACTGTTATACTGTTTTTGGCACTTCCCCCTTCCTCTGCCTGATGTAACCTCACACCATGGGAGGGGGCAGGAAGTGCTCCTGGACAGTATAACAGCCTGTGAAACTACAGCACGGAGGGACCCTGGTAACCCCTCCCCATGGATTACAAATGTAAGAAGATTACCACAGTACCACCGTTTTTTAACAGATTAAAATCCCCCCTTTAAAAATTACAAAGTTTAAAAGAAGTATATAAAAAGAAAACTAGGTGTAAGGGTTAATAGATGCAGCACATGGGTGCTCTTTAAACTGGTGGCCGTTATATTTAGTGGCCGATTGGTCCAAGTCCTATATGGAGAATAATTGTTCTGCTGGTTTAAGTGAAGGTTATCTATGGGTTAATAATATTCATGAATCACTTACCTGCTTTTGCTCCTGCGGCCCCGATGGAGCAGTCACACCCTATCATTCTCCATTTCCTTCTGACACCGGCCTATGCCAGCACTCCTGACCCCGTGTGTCCAGGTCACTTCCAGCCCAGTGCTGGTTCTATAGCGCTCCCGACCACGTGTGTCCAGGTCACTTCCAGCCTAGTGCTGGTTCTATAGCGCTCCTGACCACGTGTGTCCAGGTCACTTCCAGCCTAGTGCTGGTTCTATAGCGCTCCTGACCGCGTGTGTCCAGGTCACTTCCAGAGCATAGTGCTGGTTCTATAGCGCTCCTGACCGCGTGTGTCCAGGTCACTTCCAGAGCCTAGTGCTGGTTCTCTAGCGCTCCCGACCCCTTGTGTCCAGGTCACTTCCAGCCTAGTGCTGGTTCTATAGCGCTCCTGACCCCTTGTGTCCAGGTCACTTCCAGCCCAGTGCTGGTTCTATAGCGATCCTGACTGCATGTGTCCAGGTCACTTCCAGAGCCTTGTGCTGGTTCTATAGCGATCCTGACTGCATGTGTCCAGGTCACTTCCAGAGCCTTGTGCTTGTTCTATAGCGATCCTGACCGTGTGTGTATCCAGGTCACTTCCAGAGCCTAGTGCTGGTTCTATAGCGCTCCTAACCATGTGTGTCCAGGTCACTTCCAGCCTAGCGCTGGTTCTATAGCACTCCTGACCGCGTGTGTCCAGATCACTTCCAGCCTAGTGCTGGTTCTATAGCGCTCCTGACCACATGTGTCCAGGTCACTTCCAGCCCAGTGCTGGTTCTATAGCGATCCTGACTGCATGTGTCCAGGTCACTTCCAGAGCCTTGTGCTGGTTCTGTAGCACTCCTGACCGCGTGTGTCCAGGTCACTTCCAGAGCCTAGTGCTGGTTCTGTAGCACTCCTGACCACGTGTGTCCAGGTCACTTCCAGAGCCTAGTGCTGGTTCTATAGCTCTCCTTACCACATGTGTCCAGGTCACTTCCAGAGCCTAGTGCTGGTTCTATAGCGATCCTGACCACGTGTGTCCAGGTCACTTGTAGCCTAGTGATGGTTCTGTAGCTCAGGATGGAATAAGACACAGAAAGACAAATCTAAGCTTTATCATAAACTTCCACCAAGTTGTGGGATGGGGGTCCAGGTCAGTAGGAAGAAGCTGTGTCTTATGAAGCAAAGTCTTTGCTCTCGAAAAATTTCTGATTTAAATACACCCCCCCCCCCTTTGGCGCAAGTTTTATTTCGGGATAATGTCTCACAGCGTGACCCTGCTAATAGACAAGTGAGAAGACACAGGCGGCTGCTGGGAGCACCACAGGGGCAGCCTCATAGCGTGGAGCTGCACTGCCATCTAGTGGCCAAAACACAGAAGGCGCAGTGTCTTTTTACGCTGGATATAGAGATCAAAATTAGAGAACAGCACACGATTTCCTAAGGGTGATGCCGCACATGGCGTTTTTAGTTCCTTTTTAAGCTTGCATTTTCAGCCCTTTTAAAAAATGCATGTGTTTTCGTCCGTTATTCCCAATGATATTAATAGATTAACAAGTTGTAAGCAGCCAAACGCCATGGTAAATGGTTAAAAACGGAAGCGTTTTTATACGGACTGAAAATGCATGCAAGTGTCCAGATCATGGTGTCCTCCAATGTGAATATATCCTAACATGAGTAATATGTCAGTATTTTAATCTTATTTCATAAATTGTTTATATCCTAAAGCACAGAATTAAAATGTAAATGAGATTTCGTAAAAGACACTGATCAGAATTAGAGAACACTTTCAGATACCGGCAAATTATTGGCGTTAATCCGAAACCTGGAGAAAATTTCCTTAATTATCCGACAAATCTTATTTAACTGGAGTCTAACTTTCCAGTTGTCAATAACTTTGCAAAACTGGTGTGGGTTTTCCTACGGTAAGTAAGCAAAACCCTCTGGCAGCAGGTCGTCCAGATGAAGGCCAAAGGGGTGACCCGATCAGCCATAGCGAGAGAAGTTGGTCTTTTCAATTTCAAGAATATTGCATCTTTACAACATCACAAACTCATTCAAGTCCCCCAAGAAGTCAGGTCACTCTAGAAAGACAAATGCTAGAGAGGACAGGATAATGCTGAGAATCTCCATGGGTAATCGTTTCATCACTGCTGCTGGAATTGTTCAGGAACTTATGCTTATGTTGATAGCAAGATGGAATTCAGAATAGATCCCTGCCATAGCAACCACAGTTATATATTTGAGAAGTTCCTCCTCCCTGACTAATAAGGGAGGGGTTATTACAACTGAGCTCTTCAGGCGCCAATTAAGATCCCCCTTCCTGTGCATGACACATCCAAAATACCAAGAGGCTCCGGTCTTAGAATTCTGCTACAGGGATCCTAGCCTGCCTTCATACAGTTGCCCACTTTCCAACCCTTCACGAGCCCTCCCTGTCCCCGCTGTACACAAGAATTGCAACGTTATTGCGACTTTTACATCGGAACGAGCCATAATAAATGGCCAAGAAGGATAATTAGACTGTGAAGTTATCTAGATCTCTAGATGGCAGTGTGATGTTGTGCTGGGGCATCATGGGATCGATATAGTTCTTCCGGTTTCCCCATATTGCACACTGTTATAGGTTTTAGAATTCAGATCATATCTTATGATCTGCACATTGTTATGTACAATGCTATTAGGTGAGGAATTTTGGCTTCATACAATCTATAACAACAGGTTTATTATAGATCAAGGTGCCCCCAGACGAACCGTATGTGCTTAACAGCCGTCATCAGTGCGTCTGGTCTCTGAGCTACAGTTTCTAATACTCCAGGCTCCATATACGAGCATTGTTCATGTTTTCACACATCTAAGCTTCTTCTTACCAGATTTAATTGTACCGTGAAGATTAACACATCCCTATAGATCGGCCTATAAAACATGATGAAAACAGACAAAGTGACTACAGTGAGGCAGTGCAGGGTGTGCGCACAACTGCGGGGCGGCCTCTGTACATTCACCATACAGAGAATAATTAAAGAGCAGAATGTTACAAGATATTCACGCGTCTCCTAGGTTCTTGGCGTTTCCTAAAAGTTCATATTTACCAAGTATATTCTGGATTAAAGGGGATGTTGAGATATCTGCTGGAGATATTGTTGTTTCTTTTACGCCTTTAGATGCCACAGTTAAATGGAAATTATTAATAAGCTAAGGGTTTCATTCTAGGACAAGTGGTTCTGGATCACAGAGACCGCTCAGTGGTTGCCAGAATGTCATCCATGTTAATAGGGTAGCAGATACACGCTGTGTAGGCGCCCATAGTCAACTATAAAGCAGCAAACAAGTATTGGAAATCACTAATCTGCCGCCAATCATTTTGTGGCCATACCATCTCCATCACCAGTCTGGTTCCATTAGAATTGGTATTTAAACAGTCCTCCTTATCATGCTATTCACATTTGGGCAGCATGAGACCAGGTGACAGCTAATAATTGACTATCAGTACCGCGCCATTATAAGGCCTCGAGCACGACGTCCTCAGACGAAAGTGAGCTAAGAGCGTCACAGAGTGTCATCAGAGATACAGAGCCTGGGATAGTTACAGAAAGGAATAGAAGGGAACGTCCTTTGGCCACCTCCCACATCATTGTGAACTATGTCATTTAAGACCATTCGATTTTTCACTCCCCACCTTCGAAAAATTTTTTAAAACTTTTTTTTTTTTTTTTTTTAACTTTTCCGTGCATACAGCTGTTCCTGTGGTGGGATGCGGGGGAAAAAAATTCCAAATGCAGTGAAATTGATGGGAAAAAACACACACACTTGTGTGCCATTTCCTTATGGCTTTATTGTGTTTTAATACATAGTTTTTTTAAAAAAAATTAAAACCCTCTACACGGAAACAAAAATGTCTTTGTACAGAAGAGGGCGCAGCGATCAAATCCCCCAATATCAGCAGCAAGTGGTGCCAACATAAAACGTGGGTGTTACCTGTAAGTGCTTGTGGGTGTGTGTAGCAAACATTCGACTAGTATTGAGAGTCCTCTCCATATTGTGATGTAGTAATACGTGACGAGTCGATAAGGGGTTAAATCGGTGTGATCTCCGTGCTAGACGATTTGCAAGTATACCTGACCACAACACCAGGCGCAGGCCTCACCACCTTGTATGGGCCAGGGAGCATCTATGCAGAACAAGGGACCAGTGGGCCGCGGTGCTGTTCTGCGAATGAGCCACTATCACATGGTGGCGTTACAGTGTGGAGAGGTCCTGCACTTGGTATGGTCCAGTGACAAGCCCCGACTGATGGAGACCGGAGTCCTCAAATAGAAGTGTCCTGCACTTTCTCCGGACCTGAATCCAATTGAAAACCTATGGGATCAGCCGAGTCGTCGTGTAGAAACCCCTTTTCACACGAGCTTTGCAGAGTTTCCTTAGAGTTTGGTCAGTATGAAAGACATCATTGAGTCTTAAGACCACATGTAAAGTTACTTAGGCAGTGACATGTACATATGAGAGGAGCACCCAGCGCTGCGGTTGGTTTTCGTTTCAATAAATTGAGATAAGGAAATGACCATTGCAATTTCTACATACATGACCGACTTTCAAGATGGGGTCGGGAAGTAAGAACTCTCCTTACAAAGACGTTGCCAACTAAGGCCTCCTTGCAGGCATCATGTCGTTAGGCTTCTTGAAAGTCATGCTTGATGATAAGGGGGAGGCTTATAAGGTATCCAAAAGAGGCAATGTTTTCCTGGACAACATATTTGTACATCTCCCCGGCTTTCAGGATAAATTACAACTGAATCAGGGACCTTTAAGTCCTCCTCAAATTTCAACTGAAAGCCAAATATCCGTAACCATTTGAGAGCAGCGTAGGCGTCTCTACAAACATCTTATTCTATTAAAGGTAGTTTATACTTCAATTTTTTTTTACATTTTGGATCTAAATGATGCACCACAGGCCACTTATAAAGGATGACTACAGGCTATGCACGTTATATTATTGGTCCGGTGGATAGTGGAGGATTTTTCTCAGCATTTCACATTTTAATCAAAGTCTACAATATACAGAGCAGCAGGTTAATATAATCTTGTAGTTATTAACTACTGCCAGTAGAGGGCAACCTTGTCTTCTGAATCTGGGGTGTTGTATAATGAATGCAGATGTGAAGCGGCTCCGTCTATCACCTCATAGCCCAATGTGTATCATATAAATGTATGACCCAGATGTATGTGACCGAGAACCGTATCTATGATCTCATGTAACCATAGATCCCCCTCCCTCGGTCATTGATGGACTCCAATACCATGTGAATAATTCTCTTTTGTAATGTGATGTGTAAGTACATGTAGAGAAAGCAGGAGTATACAAAACATAGCCAGAAGAGAACATGTCATGTCCAATCTGCTCAGCACCTCCTGCTATATAACATGCTGCTTACAGATAGGGCACTATGTACAATCTTCTCAGCTCCTCCTACTCTATAACACGCTGCCTGCAGATAGGACTCTATGCACAATCTTCTCAGCACCTCCTGCTATATAACATGCTGCCTGCAGATAGGACTCTATGCACAATCTGCTCAGCTCTTCTTGCTCCATAACTCACTACCTATCAATTACACCAAGCTGACTAGCTATTCCCTGTTCCTGAGCCTCCGCGCATTCCTCGGCGCAGCAGCCTGCCTCGGTGCTAGCCTTGTATCCCCTTGCAGGCACATCACACATGCAGAGGCCAAGACTCCACTTCAAAAATACTCCTTAAAAATTAGAATACTACTTAATTATACTACTTTAAAAGTAGTATTTTTTCCTTTTCTGGGCCAAAATATGGGCCAAGCTGTAATGTTTAGCTTGACCTACTTCCCAAATTTAGGCTGAGCATCTATCTTGCTGTAGAATAGCGTATGTGACAGGCTGCAGAGCAGAGGCGCACAACAGTTTTTGGTCAGAGATTTGCACTTTCATACCTTTTAACTTCAAGGGGCAACACTAGAAACCTGCACCCTAGAAACACCAAGCACCACAGTACAGTACTGCCGCTCCAGAAACTATAAATACCACAGTACAGAACCATATACCAACCCGGGAACCAGAGTATTATTGCATTAGGATGATAGCGCTGCGTAATCTGTGTGTGCTATATAAATAAAGGAATTATTATTATAATGATAACGAATACAGACCCCGGACCAAACAACAGAGACCCCAGAAGGAACAACAGCAGCAGAGAGACCCCAGAGGAAACAACAATATACCGGTCTATGGTGATGGTAGAACCTCCTCTCTTCTAGGTGTAGAGGATGCCCCCTGTCTATGGTGATGGTAGAACCTCCTCTCTTCTAGGTGTAGAGGATGCCCCTGTCTATAGTGATGATAGAACCTCCTCTCCTCTAGGTGTAGAGGATGCCCCCTGTCTATGGTGATGGTAGAACCGCCTCTCCTCTAGGTGTAGAGGATGTCCCCTGTCTATGGTGATGGTAGAACCTCCTCTCCTCTAGGTGTAGAGGATGTCCCCTGTCTATGGTGATGGTAGAACCTCCTCTCCTCTAGGTGTAGAGGATGCCCCCTGTCTATGGTGATGGTAGAACCTCCTCTCCTCTAGGTGTAGAGGATGCCCCCTGTCTATGGTGATGGTAGAGCCTCCTCTCCTCTAGGTGAAGAGGATGCCCCCTGTCTATGGTGATGGTAGAACCTCCTCTCCTCTAGGTGTAGAGGATGCCCCCTGTCTATGGCGATGGTAGAACCTCCTCTCCTCTAGGTGTAGAGGATGCCCCCTGTCTATGGTGATGGTAGAACCTCCTCTCTTCTAGGTGTAGAGGATGCCTCCTGTCTATGGTGATGGTAGAACCACCTCTCCCCTAGGTGTAGAGGATGTCCCCCGTCTATGGTGATGGTAGAACCGCCTCTCCTCTAGGTGTAGAGGATGCCCCCCGTCTATGGTGATGGTAGAACCGCCTCTCCTCTAGGTGTAGAGGATGCCCCCTGTCTATGGTGATGGTAGAACCGCCTCTCCTCTAGGTGTAGAGGATGCCCCCTGTCTATGGTGATGGTAGAACCGCCTCTCCTCTCAGTGTAGAGGATGCCCCCTGTCTATGGTGATGGTAGAACCGCCTCTCCTCTAGGTGTAGAGGATGCCCCCTGTCTATGGTGATGGTAGAACCGCCTCTCCTCTAGGTGTAGAGGATGTCCCCTGTCTATGGTGATGGTAGAACCGCCTCTCCTCTAGGTGTAGAGGATGCCCCCCGTCTATGGTGATGGTAGAACCGCCTCTCCTCTAGGTGTAGAGGATGCCCCCTGTCTATGGTGATGGTAGAACCGCCTCTCTTCTAGGTGTAGAGGATGCCCCCTGTCTATGGTGATGGTAGAACCGCCTCTCCTCTAGGTGTAGAGGATGCCCCCTGTCTATGGTGATGGTAGAACCGCCTCTCCTCTAGGTGTAGAGGATGCCCCCTCTCTATGTTGATGGTAGAACCACCTCTCCTCTAGGTGTAGAGGATGCCCCCTGTCTATGGTGATGGTAGTACTGCCTCTCCTCTCAGTGTAGAGGATGTCCCCTGTCTATGGTGATGGTAGTACCACCTCTCATCTAGGTGTAGAGGATGCCCCCTGTCTATGATGATGGTAGGGCCGCCTCTCCTCAAAGTGTAGAGGATGTCCCCTGTCTATAGTGATGGTAGTACCACCTCTCATCTAGGTGTAGAGGATGTCCCCTGTCTATGGTGATGGTAGAACCGCCTCTCCTCTAGGTGTAGAGGATGTCCCCTGTCCATGGTGATGGTAGAACCGCCTCTCCTCTAGGTGTAGAGGATGTCCCCTGTCTATGGTGATGGTAGTACCGCCTCTCCTCTAGGTGTAGAGGATGTCCCCTGTCTATGGTGATGGTAGAACCGCCTCTCCTCTAGGTGTAGAGGATGTCCCCTGTCTATGGTGATGGTAGAACCGCCTCTCCTCTAGGTGTAGTGGATGCCCCCTGTCTATAGTGATGGTAGTACCACCTCTCATCTAGGTGTAGAGGATGCCCCCTGTCTATGATGATGGTAGGGCCGCCTCTCCTCAAAGTGTAGAGGATGTCCCCTGTCTATGGTGATGATAGAACCGCCTCTCCTCTAGGTGTAGAGGATGTCCCCTGTCTATGGTGATGGTAGAACCTCCTCTCCTCTAGGTGTAGAAGATGCCCCCTGTCTATGGTGATAGCAGAACCTCCTCTCCTCTAGGTGTAGAGGATGCCCCCTGTCTATGGTGATGGTAGAACCTCCTCTCTTCTATGTGTAGAGGATGCCCCCTGTCTATGGTGATGGTAGAACCTCCTCTCCTCTAGGCGCAGAGGATGCCCCCTGTCTATGGCGATGGTAGAACCTCCTCTCCTCTAGGTGTAGAGGATGCCCCCTGTCTATGGCGATGGTAGAACCGCCTCTCTTCTATGTGTAGAGGATGCCCCCTGTCTATGGTGATGGTAGAACCTCCTCTCCTCTAGGCGCAGAGGATGCCCCCTGTCTATGGCGATGGTAGAACCTCCTCTCCTCTAGGTGTAGAGGATGCTCCCTGTCTATGGCGATGGTAGAACCTCCTCTCCTCTAGGTGTAGAGGATGCCCCCTGTCTATGGTGATGGTAAAACCGGTGTAGAGGATGCCCCCTGTCTATGGTGATGGTAGAACCGCCTCTCTTCTAGGTGTAGAGGATGCCCCCTGTCTATGGTGATGGTAGAACCGCCTCTCCTCTAGGTGTAGAGGATGCCCCCTGTCTATGGTGATGGTAGAACCGGTGTAGAGGATGCCCCCTGTCTATGGTGATGGTAGAACCGCCTCTCTTCTAGGTGTAGAGGATGCCCCCTGTCTATGGTGATGGTAGAACCTCCTCTCCTCTAGGTGTAGAGGATGTCCCCTGTCTATAGTGATGGTAGTACCACCGCTCATCTAGGTGTAGAGGATGCCCCCTGTCTATAGTGATGGTAGTACCACCTCTCATCTAGGTGTAGAGGATGCCCCCTGTCTATGATGATGGTAGGGCCACCTCTCCTCAAAGTGTAGAGGATGTCCCCTGTCTATGGTGATGGTAGAACCGCCTCTCCTCTAGGTGTAGAGGATGTCCCCTGTCTATGGTGATGGTAGAACCGCCTCTCCTCTAGGTGTAGAGGATGTCCCCTGTCTATGGTGATGGTAGTACCGCCTCTCCTCTAGGTGTAGAGGATGTCCCCTGTCTATGGTGATGGTAGAACCGCCTCTCCTCTAGGTGTAGTGGATGCCCCCTGTCTATAGTGATGGTAGTACCACCTCTCATCTAGGTGTAGAGGATGCCCCCTGTCTATGATGATGGTAGGTCCGCCTCTCCTCAAAGTGTAGAGGATGTCCCCTGTCTATGGTGATGGTAGAACCGCCTCTCCTCTAGGTGTAGAGGATGTCCCCTGTCTATAGTGATGGTAGTACCGCCTCTCCTCTAGGTGTAGAGGATGTCCCCTGTCTATGGTGATGGTAGAACCGCCTCTCCTCTAGGTGTAGTGGATGCCCCCTGTCTATAGTGATGGTAGTACCACCTCTCATCTAGGTGTAGAGGATGCCCCCTGTCTATGATGATGGTAGGTCCGCCTCTCCTCAAAGTGTACAGGATGTCCCCTGTCTATGGTGATGGTAGAACCGCCTCTCCTCTAGGTGTAGAGGATGTCCCCTGTCTATGGTGATGGTAGAACCGCCTCTCCTCTAGGTGTAGTGGATGCCCCCTGTCTATGATGATAGCAGAACCTCCTCTCCTCTAGGTGTAGAGGATGCCCCCTGTCTATGGTGATGGTAGAACCTCCTCTCCTCTAGGCGCAGAGGATGCCCCCTGTCTATGGCGATGGTAGAACCTCCTCTCCTCTAGGTGTAGAGGATGCTCCCTGTCTATGGCGATGGTAGAACCTCCTCTCCTCTAGGCGCAGAGGATGCCCCCTGTCTATGGCGATGGTAGAACCTCCTCTCCTCTAGGTGTAGAGGATGCTCCCTGTCTATGGCGATGGTAGAACCTCCTCTCCTCTAGGCGTAGAGGATGCCCCCTGTCTATGGTGATGATAGAACCTCCTCTCCTCTAGGTGTAGAGGATGCCCCCTGTCTATGGTGATGATAGAACCTCCTCTAGGTGTAAAGGATGTCTCCTGTCTATGGTGATGATAGAACCTCCTCTCCTCTAGGTGTAGAGGATGCCCCCTGTCTATGGTGATGATAGAACCTCCTCTCCTCTAGGTGTAGAGGATGCCCCCTGTCTATGGTGATGGTAGAATCGCCTCTCCTCTAGGCGTAGAGGATGCCCCCTTGTCCTGGTCACAGGCCTAGGTATAAAAAGATCTTTGGAGAGATCCTTGTACTGTCCGTTCAGGTATTTGTACATTGTAATGAGGTCTCCCCTCAGTCGTCTTTTTTCTAAACTGAATAATCCCAAGTTTTTTAATCTGTCATTGTATTCTAATCCCCCCATTCCCCTAATAATCCTGGTTGCTCTCCTTTGCACCCGTTCCAGCTCTACTATATCCTTTTTATACACTGTTGCCCAAAACTGTACACAATATTCCATGTGTGGTCTGACCAGCGATTTGTACAAGGGCAAAACTATGACCTTATCATGATAATCTATTCCTCTCTTCATACATCCCATGATTTTATTTGCTTTTGCAGCAGCTGCCTGGCTCTGGTGACTAAAATTAAGTTACCATCCACCAATTTGATCAGATACACACATGGGTTAGACGTTGCAGATGTAACAGGACCTTTGATGATGTCATCCTGGTCATATGTCTTGAATATGACTTTGAATGGTGAAATAGAGCTCCCCAAACCGCAATATTATAGCCTGTCAATCAGGAACAAGGGGGCAGGGCAATGCAAGTAAATTTTAATATGCAGGACTCCATTAGTGTGAATGACTCACTTCGGATGAGCTTCATATAAGTTTACAAACTGAATTTTGTAACTTTGCAGCCATGGAAAGGAAACATCTAGGGATAAGGGCAATGGTTTATATCATAGTTTTTAATTAAGCCTTTATTTGGGGTGAGTTAATTTGCATGACAGGTTCTCCTTAAAGGAAAACAACTAGATAGATTTATGGGTTTTAATCTAAGCATACTTACACTAGTGTGTACCTCCCAAATTTAAGCAACATCCATACAGCTCTTTTCGAGATGCTACATGAAAGAAGGGAGGCCTAAGGGTCACATAAAGTAAGGCAGCACAAAGTAAAGAATCCAAAATATTTCATTTGTTATTAGTAAGATGTCTGTCCGCCTCTGTCTCTAACACACGCAGTCAGAAGACAAATAATAATAATAATTTATATAGCCCACACAGATTACGCAGCGCTGCACAGTACTTGCCAAATCATTCCCAGTACCCAGTGGGGCTCACAATCTAATAATCCTACCAGAATGTTTTGGAGTGTGGGAGGAAACCGGAGGACCCGGAGGAAACCCACACAAACATTGTGAGACTTGGGACTTAAACCCAGGTCCCCAGCGCTGCAAGGCTGTAATGCTAACTACCGAGCTACAGTGCTGCCCTTAAAAAAGCTTTGGCTTTTCAAATACATTTTAGGATGAAATTGAAAGTACTGCTACTACCTTCAGGTGAATGGCTACTCAGGGTGCGATCACATGTGGCAATATCGCATGTGTTTGTAGATGCAAAGTTAACAGCCATGTTATAAGGAAAATCTCTTCTCAGCTGTTCTGATCCGTTTGAAAATGTATGCGTGTCCGCCACGTGTGAACGCACCCTAAATGGTTACCATTCAGTTCTCCCGGTCATTCCGTCGCCAGATTATCATACCGCTAAACATTAAAAATGTTAACACTGATATTAGCTACACCCCCAGGGTTGGCACTAATGGCAGAAGGGAGCTAACATCAGAGCTGGGACATCATCCCTCCATCTCATGGAAGCTACTTATTTACAGAGGTAGGGGGTATCATATAAGAGAAAGAGAAACAAGAGGAGAGCAATTTGGGGGGGGGCTCAAAGAGAAGGATGGGGTTAAGAGAGAAGGAGAGTGTAAAAATATAAGTTAGGTCAAGATAGAAAAATAAGTAGGGAGCAACTATCACCTAAGAGAAAAAATAGAGAACTATTGGGGACAATGGGGGGAGGGGGGAGATGTAGAAAACTGAAGGGGGCTTAAAAAGGACATCTACCACCAGGATGATGGACTGTATGGAAATGAGCCTGAGGGGCTCCACTCTCCATTAACACCTATAGAGCTAGGAGCCCCTTAGGCTCATTTGCATGGTCTGGACAATGTTAAGGTAGGTTGAATGTGTAAATGTAAACATCTAGACTATGGCTGATAAAACCGTTTCACATAAAGTTTTGCATCTTTACACAGAGCCGATGTGAAAATCATCCACACAATGTTCCTACATGGTCCTGCAAATTCTCAAGCTTTATGGAGAGTTGTATCCTGTCCCAGAATTGTACGTTTCACTACTAGTACTGGGCCCATTGAATTTAAGGTTGGGAGGTTCCCATGTCTCATATCCTGCTATTCTGACCAAGTTCCTAAGTATTCTTTGAGTAATGTGGCCAACAAAATATCAACAAGCGCTTACGTCGCAGACTGTGCTCTAACCTGGACTCTATAGAAGACGCAAGGTTTTTTTATGGTGAACCCGATCTTAAAGGAATGAAATGATTGACAGTTCTATAAAAAGATTTGCAACCTCGGCATCAGAGTCTTTAATTTTGAGGGAAACGACCCTAGATTATGGCCATGTTCACATGTTGCGCTTGAATTGAAACGTAATTCAAGCGCATTGGAGGTAGTTACTCCCGAATGCTTCTGTTCGAGAACTAGCAACATGCGTTTTGCCTCGATAACTCCCAAAACACATGTTGCTAGTTATGGACCACAAGTATTTAGGGAGTAGCTCCTCCCCCAATGCACTTGTGTGTGAACATGGCCTTATAGAAAGCCATTCACATTAAGTGATTGAGTGATTAAGTGCCAATGATTTCATGGAGCATGGAGTGCTAGGGGGGTTTGCACTCCATCCATGGTAGGTCTCTGCCAAAATTTTAAGGGGTTTTCCAGTCATAGGTGGTAACTTGTTGACTGGCTAAACTCCATGGAACGCCAAGTTCGTAGTACCCCAAATGAGGTGGTCGCACATACTCTATTCATCTCTATTGCCAAGACAAAAGATATCCAAGTGCTATGCCCATCAGTTACATAGACATGTGTGACCTGCTGCATCATTCTTTTAGGGGGCAACCGAGCCCCATTCTCGATATATACGTGAATGTCCCACCAATCATCAAGTTGGAAACTACCCTGTGGATAAGGGCTAACATGTTGTGACTGGAAATCTATGGGCTTTGGTAGGTTTATATACATTATTTATACTGGTTCCTGTAGTAATTACATCAAGGTTGGGTCACTCGGTAGTCATACATTAGCCCCGCCCACCGTAGAAAACGTTGACGGTTCTTTGCGCAAAGTTATGTCTTGCAAAAGAATGAACAATACATCCATGCCCCCATGTAAAAATACATACGAAAACATAAAAATGGGAGATCTATATAGGGGGTCCTATGTAACATGTGCTCCACCTCTTCTCACACACTCGACTCCATCACACATTTAGCCATACACATACAACTTCTGGGTTATGCTAACAAGAATCTGGTTGGTTGCCATAGGAGGGAGGTGATTCATTATTTTACGCACGTCTGAAATACAAAATCTCATAAGTTCACAGAACAAAAAGAAAAAGCAAGATAAAAGGAAATAAAACAAAATAAGACCAAACCCATAATTCAGAAGGACCTACCAGAGAAAACAAACAGAACCAACACAGTCCTTTAATCTCTCCATAGAATTACTTCAATGTTTGTTTTTGTAAGATTTTGACTAGATTATTTTAAACGTTGTAAAATCAATGAAGACTTTTTATATTACAATAAGCTGGAAGGGACATAAAAAGAGACTGACAACAAGAAAAGGATAAATAGGAAAATAATACATTGTAGTCATGGTAACTGGAAGCCATGACAGCAGTAATGGGGCTCCATACAGGATGGGAGCCTGTACCGAACACGTGATGAAGCCTCCGTGTGTGTAATGATCAATGTGAGAGGAGTCTGAAAGGGGTGTCAGTATTAGGACCACTCTCCTTAATTGGGTGCGTGTGCCGGGTTCCTTTATGACCAGACATCGCGATAAAGCCTCTACAAGCGTCTATGACGCATGCAGAGGCTGATTTACTCTCCAAAAAACCCATCAAGCGTATAAATACGCTTGGTAATTAACTGTTTAAGCGCTGTCTGGCTCTCAGCAGTAGCGATGTGCAGCTGCCGCCTGCTAGTGTGTAAGGGACAGAGCGGGCAGCGGAGCTCAGACACAGACCACTACACTACAGAGATGTCTCTGCTCCTCCCCTGCAGAGAAGAGGAGCTGAGGCCACGCCCCCTCAGCACGGAGCAGTCACTGTCTTCTCCCGCTGCTCTGTGTCCAGTGTCACTAGCATATAGGGAGCAGTACGGGAATCACATTACACTGAGGGGCAGGGCAAGGCACAGGCAGGAGGACAGGACATGTGACCACTACTGGGGTCTCTGCTCCTCCTCCCCTCCTGACACGTCTTTCTAGCTCTAATATATACAGCTGCACATGCGCCCTAGCAGACTTAGCAGAGCATGCGCATTCGGGCCGTGGACCTCCCCCTGTGCGCTAGCGTCGCATTATGAACGGACGCCTAGTGGTACGTGTGACCACGGCCATACTCTTCCTCGGCTAAAAATACACCTCAAAAATGGTGAGAGGAGTATTATTACCCTCCTGGAAAAATGTTAGTGCGACCTCTGTTTATCACCCTCAGATACAAATCTCGCCTTGATTTATCCACTATACATGACGGAAGCCTAACAAATTGAATTAAACTTTAGAACGATTTCTTTAGGGAGCGGAAGATGTACGCAAGACCTCCCGTATTTCGGTTACGCACTCCCAAAACAGAGTATAACAGGAATCCTTGAAAAATGGGCTACCAAAACGAAGTGTGTGGATTACCTGAGCACCAGTCCAACTATAAAAAGGGGCCGTCAGGATGTGATGAGAGGCCTAAGGGCAGTATAATCAGTTTGAGACCGATGCTCTTTGGCACCCGAAAGTACATTTTTGACGTACTGCTATGCTTTAAATGCCGAATATCTCTGGAAAAGCTTTACATATCAGAACAATTTTTACTGTGTTTCATGACAGGTGAGACTTTAACTCCATAGGATAGTTTTATTAATTACATTTTTTATTTATCAATTATCGACTACAAAATGTAAAAAAAAAAAAATCTTTTGTCATTTTTCCAATTAAAGTTTTTTTTTTTTTTTAATAAGAAGTAAATTTTACCAAAATACAGTTTATACGGTTGAAAATAAAAAGTTCAACCAAGGAAGAGAAGGGATTGGATAAGGAAGGGATTTAGGGGAAACAATTCGATATAACCATTAATGTTATTTAGATGTAAGAATGCATCTAGACCCTTCTTGAAGCTTTCTGCTGTCCCTGCTGTGACCAGCGCCTGAGGCAGGCTATTCTACAGATTGACAGTTCTCATATTAAAAAAGCCCTGTCGACCCTTGTCTTTTGATTGAACCTGAAACAACTTTCAACCATATTTGTTGTATAAACCATTCATATATTTATATAGATTAATCATGCCCCCTCTTAGTATTTTTTTTCCAGACAAATTTAGTTGTTTTAATCTTTCCTCATAACTGAGACCCTCCATACCCCTTATCAGTTTTGTAGCTCTTTGTGGTACCCTCTCCAGCTCCAGGGGATCCTTTTTATGGACCAGTGGCCACAACTGGACAGCATATTCCAGGTAAAGGTGACCCAATGTCTTGTACAAAGTACGTACATCAATATTGGATCACCCTTTCCCAGGTTAAACTACTTTTCTGCAGTCTCTTCTACATTATGCCCTTGGCACCTAGAAACACAATTCTGGTGTCATACTAAAAAGGAGAGTCTCCCTTTTAATATGATGTAAGGATTGTTGTACATAAATATCTAATTTTTTTTGTACAAATTTAAGGGTGGATTTCTCTGGTTCTGTGAAGCATCTATATACAATCCATATGATACCAGAATTGTGTTTCTAGGTGCCAGGGTTGAGGAGATATAGATGTTTGAAGTTGGCCACTGTCATGACGTTTATAAACGGGGCATGTGCAAATAGTACGTATATAGTCGTATGGCAGTCGTGAAGGGGGTTAATAACATAAAAAAAAGTCAAAAAATTTTTAAAAATGAACTTAGAAAAACCCAAATACTTCAATTGATTCTAACTCCGCAAATTCTCCCCATCCACGCTGCACACTTTTCTCCAGTATATGGACTCTATCAGAGGATAATAAACTAAAAAGAGGGCGTACGAGACGGGGACTGGCGACTCGCGTTATACTTTAACAGGGTTTATGATTCATATGTACTTTCTTTATGCTGCAGCAGTTTCACAACACAGTATCCCCACAAGGCATATGGCACGGCACGGTGTGTTTTGTACTTTCACAGAACAACAGATTCACATCTACAATTTGTCATCTATTAAATTTTTACATCAAATCTATTTTCATGCATCTCTGTAGCTGCGCACCAGGGCAGGACGCACCTGCACGCGAGAGGGGGAAAAGCACAGGATATTTACCAAAATTATACGGAGAAGAAGAGGGGGTGTGGGTCCTCAACAATATATAGCACTGAACATAACCACTCTACAAAAAGCGGATAAATGGCAGGAAAAATCCCAATGGAAGGCGAAGAATCTCTTAAAGGGAACTTGTCAGTTAGTTTGTGACGACTATGCCGCTAAAGTGACTTTATACGGCTGAGGATTAGGGTCCCAAATATACTGAGCTCACTCTGCCCACTACATTGGAGTTGGTGTGGTCCAACAACAGCTTCTGGCGCATGTGTGGCGTTCCTTGTAATGCACATCGTTTCACTGTGAAGTTTTCCGGGGATGTCCAGTGAAGCACATGTGCATGAAGCTCAGATAGACCCATCTTGCTAGAACCTCACCGACTCTTCTCTCCAATATAGTAATGGGAAGAGTTGCCGTGGTTTTAGCAAGATGGGCCTGCAAGAGCTTCCGGCACATGCGCAGTACGCCTGGTAGCGTTGATGGCAGTACGGATTGCTTTGGTGTACAGTTACTCAGGATCCAGAGCACGCCAAGTGATATGTATGGCCCTCAACATTACCACGCATAGTGCACACGTGCCAGAAGCTCATCTCCGTCTTGCCAGTCCCACATCATCTCTACACCAGGTCTTCTCACCGATGCAGTAATAGCGCTATGGATTGGATGGCGCTATATAAATAAAGTTTATTAATAATTATTATTATTAACAGGCAGAGCTTAGCTCAATATATATGGGAACCTAAACCCACTCCAACTTTATGCCGAGGTTACGCAACAGGTAGAGAGAGGCGAGTTACATATGTTTAGGACTTCTGAGCAGCCAACTGTATAAAAAGTCATGCTGGCAGTTGGTGGTCCCAAAAAACAACACAGGTTTCCTCTAAGAAAAAAAAACTTAGAAAAAAAAAAAAAAAAACCTAAAAATAACCCCGCTCCTCTTTATAGTGATCCCGATGTTGCCCTTTGCTAGTCTTGACACGCCAGGATCACCTAAAAACAAAACTTATATTTAGCAGCACGGGGGGTGGAAGAGATGTCCGGTCCGGGTCGCTAATTATGCACACACTCTCACCTCCCTCTCCCATTTTGGGAGCATGGGAGAGGGAAGTGCGGGGGCGTGCAGAATTAGTGGCCCAGAGGACAGGACATCTTGTCTCTACGCTCCTAATTATAAGTTTGTTTTCTAGGTGATCCTGGAGTTTCAGGTTTAGTGAAGGACAGTGCGGGGATTAAGATATAGAGGAGCGGAGGTGAGTATTTATAGGTTGTGTTTTTTTACTTTTCCGAAGTGGTAGATTTCCATTAGGAATAAAACCTGAGGAAAATCAACAACAACAACAAAAAAAAGCTACAAGAGCAGTGAATAATTCATTCTCGTGTACATGGATAATGTGTGGTGTAAATGACACCAAGACCAGTCTATAGGACCTATAAAAACCAGCAAAACCCGGTAATGGGAAATTATTACTGCTCACCGTAGTGACACAAGGGCAGAATCAAACCAATACAAAAGTAGAGGTGCCCAAACACAGGCTTAAAGCGAGCCTGTCATCAGGAATGTCATTTTTAGCTGGTGACAGGTTCCTATAGCCTCTGCTCTGCTGATTTTAAAAATGCCTTTGTCACAATTCTGAACAGTTTATTTCACATTGTCTGTCTCTTTTTAAAATCAGCAGAGGATAGGCTATGCTTACATCATTACATCACTACTGACAATAGATGATGTCACAGCTTATCTCCTCCCCCTCCCTGTACAATGACCTCTATATAGATAACACTGACCCATCATTACATCACTACTGACTACAGATGATGTCACAGCTTATCTCCTCCCCCTCCCTGTACAATGACCTCTATATAGATAACACTGACCCATCATTACATCACTACTGACAATAGATGATGTCACAGCTTATCTCATCCCCCTCCCTGTACAATGACCAGTATATAGATAACACTGACCCATCATTACATCACTACTGACAATAGATGATGTCACAGCTTATCTCCTCCTCCTCCCTGTACAATGACCTCTATATAGATAACACTGACCCATCATTACATCACTACTGACAATAGATGATGTCACAGCTTATCTCATCCCCCTCCCTGTACAATGACCAGTATATAGATAACACTGACCCATCATTACATCACTACTGACAATAGATGATGTCACAGCTTATCTCCTCCCCCTCCCTGTACAATGACCTCTATATAGATAATACTGACCCATCATTACATCACTACTGACAATAGATGATGTCACAGCTTATCTCCTCCCCCTCCCTGTACAATGACCTCTATATAGATAACACTGACCCATCATTACATCACTACTGACAATAAATGATGTCACAGCTTATCCCCTCCTCCTCCCAGTACAATGACCTCTATATAGATAACACTGACCCATCATTACATCACTACTAACAATAGATTATGTCACAGCTTATCTCCTCCCCCTCCCTGTACAATGACCTCTATATAGATAACACTGTCCCCTTATTACATCACTACTGACAATAGATGATGTCACAGCTTATCTCCTCCTCCCTGTACAATGACCTCTATATACATAACACTGACCCATCATTACATCACTACTGACTACAGATGATGTCACAGCTTATCTCCTCCCCCTCCCTGTACAATGACCTCTATATAGATAACACTGACCCATCATTACATCACTACTGACAATAGATGATGTCACAGCTTATATCCTCCCTCTCCCTGTACAATGACCTCTATATAGATAACACTGACCCATCATTACATCACTACTGACAATAGATGATGTCATGTTTTTTTCAGGTTTCTTAGACTGAAACAATATAGAGGAGTAGAGGTAAGCGACTATAGGGAGATACCATCTCTTTTGGGAGATCCAGGAATGCACATTAGGAAGAAGACATTTGCATGTTTTTTTAATTGTCACAGAGGAAGAAAATAGTCTCTCTACACCCACTTCTAAAATTTGTATGACAATTTTTGAAGCAACTCTACAGTAAAGGTCACCACGCTGGTCAATAACAACGTTTTAAGAAAAAAGACTAACAGCATAACTAAACTCCCGTTCTTTCTGCTATTAGCAGTGGTGTTAATCAACTTTAGATTTCTGAACTCTCACGGATAGCAAATAGCGAGAAGATATAGAAAGTGTAAAATAATCTCTAGGTATGTAAGGAGTTAATATTTTAGCTCCTCTCCTAACTGGTCTGTTGTGTCTAGACTCTCAGAAAAAAATATTCACTGCAGGAGAAGAAAGGAACATTCGTTTTGAGTTGTGTGGGGTGTAGGGATTGGATCACCCTTTAAAGAAAATCTACCATCAAAATCCATCATGATAAACCAGAGACACTTATTCATAGATCCAGGCACCGTGACTGTGGGAATCTTATATTTATTACCCATGGCTTCCTTTTTAAGATCAACTTTTGAAATTATAATAAATATTGGGGCAGTTCCTAGAGCCATGATGTAGCTTCATAAGCTGTTACACTGTCTCCACCTCCAGAGGAAATTTCAACACACAGTGGGAGAGGGAGAGTTGTCCTGCAGAGTTTAAAAGCCTGTGAAGCTACAACAAGAAGGGGCTCTGATAACACCCCCCACAGCCTTTCTGGCTCATTAGCATAATTGTAACAGTTGCTTTTAAAAGGAAGGAGGCCATGGATTACAAATATAAGAAGATGACCACAGTCCCGGTGTCTGTATCTATGGGTAAGGGTCCCTGGTTTATCATGATGGATTTTGATGGCAGATTTCCTTTAATGTGCACATAAAGATGCCAATGAATGAAACACAGCCAATGGAACAACCACAGTCACTGGGTACAGAAGCCGGGCATGCTTGGATGGGTGGTGGAGGCTACGAAAGGGACAAGGTGCACGACCACTGACACAAGCAGCACACCTTACCGTGTACAAGGCAATTCTACAAACTGCACAAGAGATCTGGAGGCATTCTGACACTGTCTAAAATCAAAAGACAAGATAGGGTCATCCCGATCCCAAGGGGTCGTTGTATGGAGAAAACAGAAAGATTCAGTCACATAGAATTGGGAGCATTCATTTCGCAGCATTAAAACATTACTACAGCCTGTAAGAGCAGTTATATCATTTGGACTTTTAGATTTTATTATAAAATGTTTTTGTTTCGATTAAAAAACCCACGGAACGGCCATCAATAATACTTCCTGGACATCCCCATTACGTATTTGGAAGACTTTATCGAGACCAAATTTCCTGTGACAGATTCTCAGTCCCAATGTATAAGAGACCACCTTTCCGAGAGACCTCTTTACAATTCTATGTTGATGGTCATCTCATAGGGGTTTCAAGAACGTTGGTTAGGGACAAATTTTTGGTAAAGTCAAAAGGGGTCAAAATAGTTCCTAGTCAACACAATACAATGGGGGACAGAAAAACTGGCGGTAAATAATTTACCACCAGGCATTGAGGATATTATCCCCTAAAGTCCATACCGTGGGGGCATGGAGGGGGTATAACAGGCAGGGGAGTGGACTAAAGAGGCCATCCCTGCCCCACACCTGCGCACTACCTACACCATTGAACGTTCTCATGGTTTTTACATAAAACTGCGCCAGTTACCAGCTGGCAAAGGTTTGGCTGTTGGCGCAGCCACCCACTGGATACATCAGGAGGCCTAAGTCTTACAATGTATCTGGCAGCTCCAGAGGGTCGGGGCTTGCAACATCCACTACCGCTCCACCATTACGTTGCACAGCACATGCTGTTACAATGAGCTTTGTGCTCTTCCTACAGTACTTGTAATGTGCTCCTAAAGGACACAGAACATTGGATTCCGAAATAAAGGTTACATGTTAAAGAGGAAGAGCTGCAGGTCACCTGTGAATCATAAATTGCAAGCTCCTGCACGTGGCATCAACGCTTCTTCAAAACAGGAGCCTTGTGTACATCATTACTCCAGCTTCTGAGCTTCATACATAAAATATAACCCTCTACTCACAGACATCATTATATTTCCTCAAGATGTAGACTAAAATTAGGAGTCAAAGTAATCCAAATCGTCACAGCCTTAAAATGGAAAAGCCAAGCCTACTTCTGCCATCAATTACATACAGAAGATGTAGGAGGCCAGAAATCGAACTGGAGCGCCAAAGTAATCTAGGAACAGCGAACATAGCGTAACACTGATGTAACCTCGGTCCTGGAAATCAAAAGAGTTACTTAACAAATATCGTAATACCGATCACGAGAATGGGACTCCCAACGATGTGAGAAAGGTCGTCCCGTTCTCACTAATGGGTGGAGCTCAACTTGCTTTTATACAGAATAGCATGGGATTGTTGGAAACGCTATCTCGGGCACTCACTGAATCGGTATTCCGGAGAGCGTATATTCCAATACTCGAGATCTGGAGGCAGTTTTGCCGAATTTAAGATGGTACAAGAAATTATATAAAAGCCAGACAGAAAGATTACGAAAGAAAAGTCCTATATAGAGATGAGCGGACGCAAACTTAAGGTTCGGAGTCCGCCATGAGAAGCTCCGCCTAACCGAGACGTGTTGCTTGATGGGCTGTAGAGCAGCCAATCAGGCAGTGTTACAACCCTAGCAAGTAAGCATGGCTGTGATTGACCAGGTGTGTCCACGAGGTATAGCAAAATAAGACAAGTGATCCAGCGCCATAACACTCTAATTGTTTAAAAAGTTTTGTCTCCGGGCCTTTGAGAAATTCCAATTGTTCGCTAAACCATCCAGCACAAGTGTCCACTGCCAAACGGAGGACGGCGAACCTAAAGTTGGGATTTGCTCATTTCTAGACCTAGGTTTTTTAACTACCTATTAAATTTTTATTGAAACTATTTTGAGAGAAACTGCTCCGACTACTGGAACTTCCACAGTTCACAAAAAGAAGTGCCCCATTCTCCATAATTGAGTGAAGAGGAAGGTCCAGGCAGTCCACTCAATACTATCGGAGCTACGGAAAATATACAGTACAACCTGGGGTATCTGTCACTCCACCCATTCACGGTAGAAGATTGATCAGGACTTGTACGCCAGTTTTCTGACTGACCAGTTCTGAATTATTTCCCCCGTTTCCCCACGTGGGAGCTGCTTGTGCCCTTCCTACAGCCAGAGAACATTCAGGAGCCTCATAATGCATCCGGCGGGAGGGTGGAATGGGGGCAACGCTCCGAGTGCCGCCATATAATAAATTCCCCCCACTGTCTACAAGTAAGATTTGCTCTGCAATTTCGAGTACTCCTTTACTATCGTATAGAGCAGTAAGACATCTTGATAGCTCGGGTTCTAATCTCTTCATCAGTCGGATTCCCAGCAGATGGGCAGATTGTTATTCCAAATACATGGACAAAAATTAATTTGTTGGGAGTTCCACAAAATCTACCTGCTCCGGTGACATAGTCAGAGCACCCTCAGCTAATTAGTTATAATAAAAGAAGTCAGGAACTTCTTATTAGGACACATGTAACATTAGTAAAATTGATGCTAGAACAAACCTAAAAGAACCTATCTTATACTTAACCCGGGGACTGCCTGTACAGTGTATGGGGGGGATAACAATCAAAGTTGGTACAACCCCTGTAATAACTACTTATGTATATGTTCCTAAGGTCTATGGCCAAAACAGTAAAGGGGCACAAGTCTGCCACATACAGGCCCACAGAGGATTACAAAGTAGGGTGTAAACTTACATGAAAGAGTAACCTGGGCATAGACACCAGAGAAATGAATTGTGGTGCCGCTTATCTTGTTTTGTAGGAGTCTTCCGTGCAGGGTGTTATTATGTCTCTCCGTGGAGATCACCGATGGCCATGTGAGAATCCAGGACAGAGGACGGCAGATTAGGTAACACCTGCCTGCACATGGCCGGGCACCGGCAGAGACACATCACCGTATTGTTCAGTCTCAGGAAAAGCTGAATGTCATCTATAAACACATCGCCCCGACAATAAGCCCTTCTTCATAGCCACGTCTCCTGTTTACGCTGAGGATGCTGTACAGGATGGGTCTACCCCCTGCAGAATAATGACAATCTCTGTGCAGATCAAGCTGTGGGTTCACTAGCTAAGAATAATACAATGTTCTAAGCCAAGAAGCTGGGACGGGCCGAGTGACCTGCAAATCTCAACCCAAAATCAAGGTGCTCCCTGAATTGTAAACAAGTCCAGTACATAATATAAGAAGCATTCAGTAACTCTATACCAAAAATGAGCCTATAGACAAGCAGTAATGGAAGATCCGGGTTCTGGCTTCGAATCTGACCAAAGCCAACACGTGAATGGCGTTTGTTTTGATCGCTACGTTTGTTTCCTACGGTCGCGTAAGGGACATGTGACTGTTAACCATCTATCATCAACCATCAACTATTACACTGCAGAATATGTTACCAGCAATTAACTTAGTAATTCAGTGAATTCCAGTGGCTCCTGATTCCTGCATTGCTCCAGTACTTATGGATTTGTCCACCAGACATCATTTTGTTGTCCCTAGGTCTGAGAAGGCAAATCATTGGCCGAAGTGAGACCTGTTACTGAAGAAGAAAAAACCTGGAAGTACCGGGACTGGGAGCCTAAGCATGCTTTCTTCTTTTGCCACCACTGAGGTTTCCAAAATTCCCAGAAAACTCCTTTAAAGGAAATCTACCACCAGGATGAAAGATTGTAAACCAAGCACACTAACCTATTGGTGTGTGCCCCCTCTAGAAGGATCTGCTCTTCTTTAAGCTTCTTATGCCCTTGTTCTTAAGAAAAAAGGCTTTAAAAATTGTGCAAATGAGCCTGAGGGGCTCGGGCCTCCGTAGCTGTTAATGGAGCCTGGAGCCCCTCAGTCCTGTTGACAGAACTTAATGTCTACTTTTATGTCCAGTATCACAATTGTAATATGCCGGGTGTCCATGCTTCCACCCAAAACCTTTCATCACCCGAAGTGCTGAACTCAGCGAGACATTGAATGACATTCAGTTACAAGACCAGAGGCTCGCAGAACATGGATAAATCTGACTTGTCCTTTGATCTATGACCTCAAGGCCAGACATTGTGCGGTCTACAGGGTCTCATCGTTCTTCCATCCACCAGGTAAACAGTCACTGGAAAGCAAACGTTCCTAAACCGCAACACGTGACACAGGGCTGATCGTGTAGTCCTATGACCTTGCCGCGAGTCATAAAATGCAGCAAGTACACAAGACCCAAGTAAGGACAAGGCCTCGGTCAATGGAAGGAAAAAATCCTAGAGATAAAATGGTAAGTGGAAAGTCCTCAAAGAACAATAAAGGCAAGAAAAACAAAAGGAAAATACACAACACAAGGTCTTTGTAGGGGGCTGACCCCCCCCCCTTACCTTGGCCAAGCTGAATGTAGAGAGTTCAGCGCATGCGCAGCCCCTCTCCATTCAAGTGACTATAGTATCTGTTATTTTGGGGGCTCCTATATATCTGAATGGACAGTGGACGCACATGCGCTTTGAACTCTCCTTTCAGAACGGCCATGGAGGAGGACCCCCATTCGGAGTTAGGCCTCCTTTACATGAATATATGCTCGCCCTCTCCATAGGGAGGAACGCAGCACAGCTGTACGTATGGGGAGAGACAGAGCAAGCTTTATCTTGTTCCTGTCCCCATAGAAATGCACATGGCTGTGCGCTACCCATATCCAAACGGAGCTTTAGGTTCTAGAGGTGGAACCTCATCAAGCATGTATTTAAATTACATCTAACACCAGACGTAATCTGGCTGTCTGGAAATCTTGCGCATGCGCAAAAACTAATCCCTTGCACAGCCGCCAAATTACCAGGATAGGGGGGGGGGGGCAGAGGGGTGAGTAATAATGAGCAGGGGACATGCATAATTATGGAGTGGCAGAGCCTGAACCCCTGAGCATTTTCTTGCTGCTATGGGAGACCTGGATTTCGCTGGAACCGGTTCCATTATCCCCTAGAGGTAATGAGCATCCATAATAGGACAGTCTCCTACCAATTATCAGGTGGTGTCCTTTAAGACTTATACAAAACCCCTTTAAGGTAATTGTTACTCATTCAAAGAGAAGGACGTTGTTGTGATTGTCCATCTGCACAGAGGTGAAAACCCAGCTTTTCCAGACTCTGGAAGGATGCATCAGCAGCCGAGGAATCAAAATTCACAGGGATTATAATTTGTTTAATCCCTATAAAATGGGTGGGAGTAACATTTTCCTTCTGTTATGTCAGCAGCGTGTGGAGAGTCTCCGGAAGTGGACGAGACCTTTTTAAAATCAGCATAGCATAGGCTATTGTGAACCTGTCACCAACTAAAAAGGACAATCCTGATGACAGGTTCGCTTTAAATAGGCTGTGCCCCCCACAGAATCTATACTGTACTATAGGGAACGATACTAGACAAGCAATAACCAAGTAACATCTGTCTGGTTTCTGAAAGGATCTGAGCAGCTCTTCCTGTCTCTCTCACAGGAGGAAATCCCAGCATTAACCACATGATCTACAAGCAGCCAATCGGCTGCTCATAAACACAGATCCTTTATTTTAAAATTGGAAAAATTAGGACATCATTGTGCATTAGTGTCCTGAAAGCCTCTTATGTAGTCTATGGCACATATGATCACACAAAGTTCATTTTGATCCTTCATATTGTCATGTGATATTTTCCTCCCCCATCCTTGGTAAGGTGGGTATTACTCCTGTTATTATATTCTTTTGACTAAATGAAAAATCAAAAATTTCCCTTTCTGCCGTTTTGGAGCCCAGCGGGTGTAATGTGGGATGATGAATGTCTTTCCTAAAATAGATTTCTTTTGTAAGAACTCACATTCCAATATGGGGACATGTAAATTCGGGGAATCTTAAAATGTTCTCTCTCTCTCTCCAGGAGCCTTGTATTTATTTATTCTGTAGAATCATCTGATAAAAATCCTGTTTTTCTATCCCAGGGAGTATGTTTTTGTTTTTAAAATTTGGAAAAGCTTGGAGCGGCCACAAGATCGTTACAAAAGAAAGTCGTTAGAGGAATTGTCCACAGCACAGTGTGCGCCAAGCTGAAGAATCTCTACTGGATTTGTGGGGGTTTTTTTGTTCCAAAGAAGCGCCAGTTATGTCATCTGGTCACGTTAGGTATTGCACCACCTATCATTAGACCGATAGTTTAGAAATGCAGGTAGCAGACGTCATCGAGCACAGTAGGTTCCTGGAGCATGGTCTATCATACCCAAAATGAATGGAGCGGTAGGTTGAGCATGCCAAAGTAAGGAAATAGCTGCCATTTTATTAAATTATTCTAATGAGCCTGAATGACTCTGGGGGCATTGCCAGAGCACCTCAGAACTGGTAACCAAAGATTCACTGGCTGTTACAATGAGAACGTCTCTTCCAAGCCCCTGCTGTCTCCATTCGCCTGTGTAATCTAGAATCAGCAGGGGATAGTAAGACCTGCTCTGCTCATTGTAACTGCCTGTGAAGCTACAACGGTGAGGCTTTAGGTTCATTAGGATAATTATAGTGGGAAGGAATTGGATAAGGATAACAAACATAAGAAGATTACCACAGTCCCGGTGCCTGGATCTATGATTAAGTGCCCAGATTTATCATGATGGATTTTGATGGTAGATTTCCTTTAATGAGCGTGCCATAAGATTCACCTATACAATGTACAATAGTTACACCCCCCATGTAAAAGGATAGGAATACACATGGGGGCTTATTTACTAAGGGTCTGCGCACGCACACCTTTGTTAGACTTTCCTACTTTTGCGGGATTTGCGCAGCTTGGAAAGGTATTTAACAGGTGTCTGCGCTGTGATTGTGTCACACGCGATCGGATTTTTGGCGCAGCTGCACTGGCTTCCATGAACCACAAACCGGGTAAATAAATGTGCCCCAATATTTCGGCACAGCCATCCTCTTTCTCTGCCAATGCAATGATACAACGCACATGCAGGGTTCTCATCCTCATGAGGTAAAGTAAGTTAAATATAAATTAAGCAAAAACCTTCTAATATAGATTTGGTGCAGAAAATAATGCACCAAACAGGAATTTTTGCTGCATTTTACAGCAGCAGTAAAGTGGATCTGTAGTAAGAAATCGGAGTCAAATACTGCATTAACAAAAATCAGCACAAAATAAAATGGAAAAAAAATGGTTTTAATAAAAACGGTGACATGATGCACCATTTCACTTAAACTTACTCAGAAGACAAACTTCACAAACAGTCAGGATGCAGAAGTGGACCTCCAATTTTTATCTAGCTTATACAGCGAGGAACCGAAGAGTTCTCCCAATTACTGGTTACTATAGATGCAACCTGCGGAATTCTATAAGAAACGAACAGAAACAAATGCTAAACTATGAGAACCCGAGGGGAAATAAACCACTAGGTGACGGTATCCTGTGGCGATCTGCAGGTCCAGGCAATGACGTTATATAAAGAACACAGGGGATGGTGCAAGAGATAGGAAAGTAACAACCATTGTTCTTAGAAGGAATCATTCAGATGTCTGGAACGCAGACTAATTATTACTCCGTATATATGGCGGCAGATCTTCTCCATCCCAAACTAGTAGAGCCAACAGTCAATACCAAAAAAAGAATAACCACTACATAAGTAACGTGTCCATATACTAAGAACGAAACACAATACCAACAATAGTAATCAGGACCATATTCACCAAAAAATCACAATACATGAAACAATGACATCCAATAATCAATTTTTATTCTCACAAGGTACCAAAAAGGACAACACAATTAAAAACATCACTAAAATACACAACAAGTTGTGGCAACAGACCCACGACTGGAATGACCCTCATTACAAATCCCATCCTGACCAGTGGTCACACGATAACCATAATGGGGCAATATGTAGTCAGTTCATGGATTCTGACATGAATAATAAGAACCTTATGCATTAGGTACTAGAAGGTTTATATTTTGGTGCCTACTCCCATCCCAACTACGTGTCTAGTGACTCGATAACACTTGATGCTCGGGTGAGCTTTGTGACCAGAATATAGGCCAAATAATACAGAGAAGAGAGAAGGAGTTTTGGAACGGCACCGTGTAAAAGTCGGGTGCAGTTCTTCACAAAGGGTCCGACATGACCCACCTGGTACACACGATGATAAAGGATGAAGCAGCACTCCAGAAATAGTGATACGAAGTCTTTATTCCACCATCAATGCGACATTTCGCCTCATCTATAAAGGGATTCTCAAGCAGGATGCTCGGATGAGCTTTGTGACCAGAATATAGGCCAAATAATACAGATCACTGTGGACTTAGGAGCAGCTTGGAGAGACCATGGCCAAAAAAAAGAGAATTTGTATGAATGGTTTATGAAAACTTTTTATATAAAAATGGAAAGTAGCGGGAGATGAGAGAAGAGCTGGATAGGGATTAAAGGGAACCGGTCACCAGAGGGCGCTTTTTCATTGGTGACAGATGCAATGATAACATTTTAGATGGCAACCTACATGCTTGCGCACCAAAGTACAGGGGCTGTGAGGCTGCTCTCCGCGCCTCACAGGTCACCGTGTATGCGCCGTTTTGCTACACTTTGTTACTAGGAAAGTTAGAAGATTACCCCACTCACGTGTCTGGATCTGTAAGTGCCCCTGCTTTACCATGATGGATTTTGATGGCAGATTTCCATTATAGATGTGATTCACTTTTGCTAAATGATTGATATTTTGCAATTAAAATTTTCCAATATACCTTCTGTATCGATTCCTCACAGTTTCCTACATCTCTGCTTGCTGTAATGCTATAGAACAGTTTCATTGTTTACTTCCTGTGAATGAAAACCAGTCCCTGGTCATGTGATGTCACACAGGTGCAAGGCCCGTTACATCCCCGGTCATGTGATGTCACACAGGTGCAAGGCCCGTTACATCCCTGGTCGTGTGATGTCACACAGGTACATGGCTCGTTACATCCCTGGTCGAGTGATGTCACACAGGTGCACGGCTCATTATATTCCTGGTCATGTGATGTCACACAGGTGCAAGGCCCGTTACATCCCCGGTCATGTGATGTCACACAGGTGCAAGGCCCGTTACATCCCTGGTCGTGTGATGTCACACAGGTACATGGCTCGTTACATCCCTGGTCGTGTGATGTCACACAGGTGCACGGCCCGTTACATCCCTGGCCATGTGATGTCACACAGGTGCACGGCCCATTACATCCTTGGTCATGTGATGTCACATAGGTGCACGGCTCGTTACATCCCTGTTCGTGTGATGTCACACAGGTGCACGGCTCGTTACATCCCTGTTCGTGTGATGTCACACAGGTGCATGGCTCATTATATCCCTGGTCATGTGATGTCACACAGGTGCACGGTTCATTATATTCCTGGTCATGTGATGTCACATAGGTGCACGGTTCGTTATATCCCTGGTCATGTGATGTCACACAGGTGCACAGAATAAAGCTTCCTGTAGTAACTATACACAGGGAATAATGGGTGGATGGGGCCTCCACCTCATGAAGGTGCCACAATGTCTAGACATACCCCACTATACCATTAGCCCTCTGAGGTAGGGAATGAAATGTCCTTTTTAAATTCCTTCTTTTATGTGAAATCTAACACACTTCCCTATAACCCCCCGCCCCTCAAATCAGCCAAATATGACTCTTCTGATCCAATTTTCCCACCAGACGAGTCAAGTTTAGTGGTTGTAGGGGGAGTGTCACTTCAGGATCCCCCATCTTTGTCACTATAGCACCTAGAAACAAGCTTTTTGTGCCATATTAAAGATGAGAATCTCATCTTTCATAACCCATCAGCTTACTGTTCTGTAAACAACAAACAATAGGGAGGAACTGGATCCTTATCTGCAGCTTGCATTTCCCACTACGTCTTTAGCCGCCTGAATCTCTGGTTCCCCCATAAGCTGCCGATTAAGATCCAGTGCCTGCTTATTTTTTAACAGTTTCTCCAGTTTCGTAGTTCACAGGACCATAAGCTTGATGGGATCTGAAAGATAAGATTCTTATCTTTAATATGACACAAAAAGCATGTTTCTAGGACTAAACTGACTCATCTCATGTGAAAATGAGGTGAGAAGAGTCATATTTGCCTGATTTTTGGGCAAGATATTTTATAGTTAAACAGATGAGATTTTAGGGAATTTAGAAAGGACATTTCATCCCCTACCGGAGGCAGCTCGGAGTTTAGTGGGGTAAAACCTAGTGATAGATTCACTCAAAAATTATGTGACCTCTGGTGACCTCTCTGGATGTTACTATAGTCCCAGGCTGCAATAATCAGCTGTAAGGCGTCTGTAATGAAGCTTTATTGCTCATCCTTGTTCTCACTACAGCAAAAAATTTAGAAAATCCAATTGTCACTGGGACAAAAAAAAATGTTGCCTGGAGCTACAATTATAAAATATACAGTTCCGACTTGCATACAAATTCAACTTAAGAACAAACCCAAGGAACCCATCTTGTACGTAACCCAGGGACAGTCTGTATATAACAAAACTGTCAGACACTCCACATTGAGAAATTTATATCTCTGACCAGGATTTCTCAGATTGCCTACATTATTTTTCTGAAACATGTATTGTATCTGTCTATTGTAACTCATGTTATATAGAAGCTATCTGATTACCATGACTCTCCGATTACCATTACCCTCCATAATGGATGAGATTAATGGAATTCTCGATCGGAGATGTGAAAATGGCCTAATAGAAAATTAGCGCTTTTTGAGCTGTACAATAAAAATTAATCCATTTACAACAAAACCAGAACTTAGAATATGAGCAAAAAAAAAAAAAAAACTATTATAGGAATTTTACATGAAATTCTGAAGACTTAACCACCGGACACATGGAATACAATGGATTAGCGCTGATAAAGCAGAATAGAGGAGACTCACGGGCTGAGCCTTGACTGGATAGCAAATATTTGATATGATTTGTGTAAGGAAAAGTTATATAATTTTCCAATATACTTTCTGTATCAATTCCTCATGGTTTTCTAGATCTCCGCTTGCTGCCCTGCTATAGAAAGCTTATGTGTTTACTTCCAGTGAATAGGAATGTATACAGAAAGTATATTGGAAAATTAGATAACTGTTCCTTACACAAATAATATAAAAAAAAAAAAAAATTGCTGAAAGTGGACAACCCCTTTAACTTTTATGTGTCACAACCACAGCATCTAAATGGCGGAGGTGCATGGGTGCCACCAATGTGGACCATCATTTCTTAGGAGGCCTGAAGACTTTCAAGCAGAATTTTTTTTACCATTCTCTTTCTCACACATTCATGACTTGACTAATGTCCCACAGGACAAGTACATCACTTAATCGGGTTTTCCCACCAATCAAGTTAAGCCCTATCCACAGGATAGGGCCTAACCTGCTGATCGTTGGGGGTCTCAGTGTTGTGACCCCCACAGCTCACGAGAATGGGGGTTCCGACGGGGTCCCAGGTACCTCCGTCAGACCCCTCGCTCTCCCATAGATGAATGGAGCAGACACCATGCATGACCGTTCTGCTCCATTCTTCTATATGGAGCGGACAGAGATTGTCGAGCACAAAAATGCAAAAGACCGTCTGCTCCGTTCATCTCTGGGAGTGAGAATGGGTCCGACGAAGGTACCCCCTTTCTCGTGATCTGTGGGGGTTCAACATCGAGACCCCCACCGATCAGCAAGTTAGGGCCTAACTTGATTAGTGGGAAAAGCCCTTTAAGTGATGTACTTGTCCTGTGGGACAAAAAAATGTCAGTTTTTTACTTATTTGATATATTAAAGGGTTTTAAGAAATAACATTTTTCTAAAATTACCCACAAAAATACTTGTTGCAGCATCACTGTACGGGCGGCCATCTTACTTGACTTTTTCTCCCTCTCCATAAACTTCCATTTGTCAGATTTTATTTGATACTTCAAGAAGATGGATCACACATGCGCTGATGCTCAGTCCAAGAGCAGTGAGGTGAGATGAAATGACCTCGGCTTCACTGCGCACAGTATGGATGTGCCAAGGGTCCGAAGATAACTCAAATCACCACCTTTCCCCTCTTAAAAACAACGACCAACACTGGTAACTTAAAAAGGTTTTGGACCCTAAAGGGCACGCTGATGGTATAGGGGTACGGAATCTACTGACAGGCTCCCTTTAAAACGAAGGGTTTGGGGTATTAAAACTGTAACTTCCGTCCAATCACCAACTGACCGAAATAACACTCATACATCTACCCAAACGTTATTGCATTTAGACCAGAATATAAGGGACCCCAAATTGTGTTACCAGCAATGGTTCCAGTAGTCAAATACATCATTCTGCATCTCATCACTAAACTCGGGTGAGACGTGTGATAATCCAGGGCACAGCCAGTGATCGTGAGCAGATGAGAACATCAGCCCGTGTATGACAACCCTAAAGATTTATTCTCAACTGAACTCTATGACCCGCGCACTACGATCTTTGACAAACTCGTCTAACCAACTTTTTCATAACCTAAAAGAACCTCACAGGTAGAAGAGAACAAAAAACGTAGAAAAGCTACAGCACAAATTATTAGGATTTTCGTTTTAAGGCAGTGGCCCCGCCTCAAGTATGTAATGAAACCTTCTCGGCCAAAAACTCTGCCCCCTGGGTTATACCGGAACATGGGTTATGGCCTTCACTACTACGGGTCTATTCGCAGACAGATCAAATATACGTCCATCTTAGTACCACAGTTCTCCATGGAGACCGCACGGGCAGCTCCTTAAATTTCTAGCATCTATCTAGTTCACAAAGTGAAATAACCTACGACAATACATTTCATGGTGAGGATTGAACACCCAGATAAGTTACCGAGGAAAGTCTACAAAGGCGCCAAATTTTATCGACTAGGTATAGACGGCCATAACACCAATCACTCCAGCACAGGATGCAGGCATGTAGAAGCTGGGATATCCCAACATAGAGCTGGCTGTTACAGGGGTACACCGGTACCCCTCAATATTACAGAACACTGGATTTTGGGTGCACACCGAGGTCATCAGCTTCAAAAGGTCACAAACAATGTCACACAAATGGGGATCCAAGTAAGAGCAGCTGGCACCATACATACTGGAGGTTCAGTAGGGGAGACCAGGATCAGGCTCAGGATATGACACGGATGGAGACTGGATACTCACTGTAATGGATCAGGGATGTTTGCCAGAAAAAAAAATTAAACTCCAAAGACTTCAGATTCCACGGCACAAAGCCACAATTTACCCTTTATATGTGTCAGATCACAATGTACCCCAAATGTAGTGATATCCATCAGGGCATCCACCGGGGTAATTGTCATGAAACGTATTCCTTGTCCTCATGAATTCAATGGCTCCTGTCCAATCACAAGGCGAAAGGATCCTTGGTGATGGCTTCACATTCATTGGGCATATGAGCCCCACGCCAATCCCTGGACTCCCTGGTCATATTAGGGGCCAGAGAGTAGCAGAGACGTGTTGTAGGCAACAAGCACAACATCCTCAAAAAGGAACCGAAAGAACTGGGGAGGGGGCAATCAGGAACACCCTCCACGTTGTAGATATGGTATAGAATACCTCTAACACTTCTCCCCCATTACATGGTCACAGGATCAAGTCCTCTTCATGTATGGAGCAGCGGATCAACCTACCCATACGCCCACTCACTCCATGCCCGTGCACCGGGGGGCACGCTCACTCCCTACCCAGGTGCCGGGGGGCACGCTCACTCCCTACCCAGGTGCCGGGGGGCACGCTCACTCCCTACCCAGGTGCCGGGGGGCACGCTCACTCCCTACCCAGGTGCCGGGGGGCACGCTCACTCCCTACCCAGGTGCCGGGGGGCACGCTCACTCCCTACCCAGGTGCCGGGGGGCACGCTCACTCCCTACCTAGTGCCGGGGGGCACGCTCACTCCCTACCTAGTGCCGGGGGCACGCTCACTCCCTACCTAGTGCCGGGGGCATGCTCACTCCTTACCCGGGGGCACGCTCACACCTTGTCCAGTACAAGTGAAACACTTGTCAAATCCAATGATCATGGCCCCCATCACAGCGATGTTCCCCCAATAATACATTACATAAAGAAAAACACCATTAACAAAGTAATTGTTTGCTTTCACTGGCAGCAAACAGAGATCTTGCACATAACACAACCCTACAAGCTGGCACATAGAGGAAAGTTAGAGAATAGAGCAGGGTACAGGAGCAGGCTGGGCACACTGCATGGCATCTAATCCATGCCAGTGCCTGCACCCACATCACAGACCCCTGTGGGCTGGCATAGGGGGCGGCTTACCCCCTGCAGGCCGGGGGGCGCCCTGCCACCTGTGAGGGGGGCACAGCCCTCATTAGGGAGGCATTAGCGGTGCCATTGAATGGTACATGAGGCGGAGTGCGGGGCAGCAGCGGGGGCACCTACCATGTAATCCATGGACTCATGCAGCGCTGGCGGGCAGCTCTGGTGCAGGTCTCCGCGCTGTAATGAAGCTGGGAAGTTGCTGCTGGAGCCGGAGCTGTCCCCTCTGTGCTCTTCCTCCTCCTCCCCCTCCCTCCTGTGTACGCCTGGCAGCCAGCACCCAGCATGGAGGAAGGGGGCAGCCCCGGCCACGCCCACCACCATATTACACACACACAGAACCGGCCACGCCCATTATCGCTAACACTACATAACACGCCCTCTTTATGATTGGCCACGCCCACGCCTGCTTTAGGCGACCGTGTGAAGAAAAACAGTCGTCACTCAGTCACATGACCGCTCACGTGGCCCCGCTCTCACTGTATATAGCTTTACGTTAACCCCTTGCTAATCGAGGCTATGTACAGTGTGCGGCTCACGTGATTAGACGGCCCCGCCCACATGATAAAATAATAGACTATTCTGGTTCTAAAAGGGGATTTCTATTGGTTTCCTAATATAATTGACACTGTATAATAGTGTGTGATACTGCATCACTGAGGAGGAAGAGGAGAGGGTGTAGATCATCCAGTTTCCTACCTGGAAAATTAAAGGGATTTTCCATGAATATAGAAAGGGGTAAAACGTCGGTAGCAATTTTATTTACCATAGAAAAGGAGCTTTTGAACAAGTTGTATGGTGGGTTTTCTCTTTTTATCTTTTGGAAATGTGTAAATTTTAGGGCTAAATGAACGTATAACCTGCACAATATGACCATTCTAAATTTCACCTCCATTTTGATTCAATTACTATGAAGATCTCAAGGGGTTAACAATCTTCCTAAAAGCTGTTTCTGATAGTTTGGGGTTTGGTTATATAGGGGGGTTTTGATGCTAAATATGTAAAATTTCATTCAAAACTGTATTTATCCCCAAAATAGTCAATTCTGAGAATCCGGAAAAGCGATATTCAATTTGTAAGCCGCGTGACATCAAAATAAATTATCCAGACATTTCAAAAATTATGAAAATGTAGAGCAGACATATTGGAAATGTTATTCAGCAACTTATTTAGGTGGTAAATCTATCTGCCTGAAAACGTAATGATTTTGAATTTCGAAAATTTTTCAAAAAATTCATCATATTTTCTTTTTTTTTTGTAAATAAACGCAAAACTTATCAGACAACATTAACCACTAAAATGAAGTACAACATGTGGGTAAAAAACAATCTCAGAATCGTTTAGATAAGTAACAGTGTTCAAAAGTTAAAACCATATAAAGCGACGCAAGTCAGAATCCAAAAAATCGGACTGAACCTTAAGCTACAAAATGGCTGCGTCCTTAAGGGGTTAATTAAAACTGGTCAAAAACGCATGCGTTTTTTGACAGACTGCTTAAAAACGGGCCAATAACGCGTTAAAAACGCCATGTGTGGCATCACCCTTGGAGTGACAGGTCCTCTTTGAGTGTTATTTTACATACCACAGGAAGGGGGTATTATACTATGTGGGGGGCACTATGGGGGGAATTATACTGTGTAGAAAGGGGGTGGGGTAAGAGGTGGGACAAAAGGCTCTTGGGGGAATAGTTTGGCACCACATCTTATGCGCCTCTTTTTCCAGCCAAAAAGTTTAGGAGACAAAGATTTCTGCTACCAAACTTTCCTGTCATTGTCAAGTTTACCACCCAGCTTTACCAAGCTCCTGATTTACTTAGATATATTCACATAACCAGTATTCACAACAAAAACGTTCAGCGTTTTGAGCAGCCGAATCCCTCTGCAGTATAATCCACATTGTAGTAAGTGGGACCCCTGTACAACCTGCTCCACACGCTGACCTGTGACCTGGAACCTAAATAGACAAGCTCATCCATGTTAGGAATGCTGATTATTTTTGGTAAACCTAAAAATCTGACTCAGCAGGAATAACCAAAACAGCCCGATGAAAAGAACTAGACTCTGCCCTGAGGGTAACATCCACAGCTGAATGGTAATAAATGTCGCCTCTGTGTTTCCGTTCCCCTCTATGAACCAGACATACAGCAGTAATGAGAACAATTACCTACAATATTGTGCTCCCTCCCCCACCTACAGCGAAAACTACACGACTCAGTGAGGAAAGGGTCATGTAACTGTATGTGGCACTAAGAGGATAGCAGCAGATACTAGAAACATGTAACCTCATCTACAAACAGCAGGCAGCATGTTATATAGCAGGAGGAGCTGAGCAGATTGTACATAGTGTCCTATCTGCAGGCAGCATTTATAGAGCAGGAGGAGCTGAGCAGATTGTATGTAGTGTCCTATCTGCAGGCAGCATGTTATAGAGCAGGAGGAGCTGAGCAGATTGTACATATTGGGGGTCATTTACTAAGGGCCCGATTCGCGTTTTCCCGACGTGTTACCCGAATATTTCCGATTTGCGCTGATTTTCCCTGTATTGCCCCGGGATTTTGGCGCACGGGATCGGATTGTGGCGCATAGGCACTGGCATGCACGCAACGGAAATCGGGGGGCCTGGCTGAACGAAAACCTGACGGATTCGGAAAAACCGCCACATTTTTTTAAAAAAAAGTGTCGCGGGACTCGCGCTTACCTTCACCAGGAATAGGCCGGTGGACTTCAGTGCATTCCGGCGGGCCTCGGGGAACTTCAGCGCCACCTGGTGGACGTCGGAGGAACTACCTTAGTGAATCGCCGGAAGGCCCGAATAGTCCTATTTACAGGCAGCATGTTATAGAGCAGGAGGAGCTGAGCAGATTGTGCATAGTGTCCTATCTGCAGGCAGCATGTTATAGAGCAGAAGGAGCTGAGCAGATTGTACAAAGTGTCCTATTGCAGGCAGCTGGTTATAGAGCAGGAGGAGCTGAGCAGATTGTACATAGTGTCCTATCTGCAGGCAGCATGTTATAGAGCAGGAGTAGCTGAGCAGATTGTACATAGTGTCCTATCTGCAGGCAGCATGTTATAGAGCAGGAGGAGCTGAGCAGATTGTACATAGTGTCCTATCTTCAGGTGGATTTCAGGATCTTTTCTCTGTTTTTGTTCTGTGCCTGAGGCAGCAGGATTTAGCTAATTACTAGGGGTTGCTGATATTATGAACCTGTCCTATGGCTCACCTGGTTCCTTGACCCTTTGAAAACTGTTTTCTATTCCTTCCACTTTTCTTAAAAGATAGAAAAAAAAATTCCAAACCTGACATTCAATATTAACCTCCTATACCCTATATTTACCTCTATATTCCATACGGAAGGGAATGTTTTTGAACTTGGTGATGACCCCATTCATATATAAAAAAAAAAATAAAACTTGTTATTGAAACAAAATCCCTTTGACATTATAGTTATCTTTTCCATACAACTTGCCATGTAAAATTTGGCACCATGATATTATATAATCAGATCTAATAAGTGAAAATCTGTTTTTCAACTTTGTAAGCGCAGAAATTTCCTGTTTTTATAAATGTTATCTCCCCAAAACACTTGCGGTAACAAGAAGAAAGACGGTTTTCCTCCTCATATTAAATCTGGAAGGTTTCCTGTGACATGGAAAAGACGGAATAGAACACGTGTTGCTGTTTCTCGGATGCAAGGATTTGCGTAGCTCCTCCCCGTTGCTCTTGAATATAGTTTCTTTTCTGATTTAGACATTGGCAAAAAGATAAGAAAATTTGCTGATTTCTGTGACTCCGCATAGACAGTAAGGCCCCTTTCACACTTGCGTTTTTCACGCACGTTTTCTACGCGTGCTTTTGACGCAATGCAGAACTTGCATTGCACTCTGTCCCATTGTAACCAATGGGTCTTTTCAGACATTTTTTTTCACGCACACACGCGCATTTTTTTTAACGCGCGTTTAAATTTCAACATGCTCTACTTTTGCAAGTCACGCGCGTGAAAAACGCACCATACAAGTCTATGGAGACGCATCAAAAACGCATTGCACTCTGAGACACATGCAAGTGCAATGCAAGTGCAATGCGTTTTTCACGCATCAATTGCCATAGAAAAGATAGAGCTCAGTCCTGAGTCCATTTCGCGCGCATTTTCTGCACGTGAAAAACGCATTGAAATTGCATTGAAAACGCGCGTGAAAAACTGAGACACTGAACAAACTGACTGAAAACTGATTGCACTCTGATGCAAAATGCGTGTTTTTCAATGACCAAACCCTGATCGCACCCTGATCAGACTCTGACGTGATCTGCAACGCAAGTGTGGAAGGGGCCTAAATGTGCAGTATTTGGGCTTGTACACACTGGTGTGTCTGCTGCATGTCCATTAAAAACAGATCCTTTTTGTTAACTTTTTCTGCCAAATCTGTAGCCTCATTCCTTTTTTCACTTCCACATGGCATCCATAGTTCTTTTAGTGGTTTAAGGGGAAATTCCACTTTTAGCAATTAATTGATATTGTTTATGTAATAAAGTTATCCAATATTCCAATATACTTTCTGTATCGATTCCTCACGGTTTTCGAGATCTCTGCTTGCTGTCATTCTATAGGAAGCTTCATTGTTGGTTTCCAGTGGATGTGAAAGTGTCCATGGTCATGTGATGTCACACAGGTGCACTGCTTGTTGTATCCCTGGTCATGTGATATCACACAGGTGCACGGCTCGTTATATCCTTGGTCATGTGATGTCACACAGGTGCACGGCTTGTTATATGCCCGGTCATGTGATGTCACACAGGTGCACAGCTCGTTATATCTCTAGTCTTGTGATGTCACACAGGTGCACGGCTCGTTATATCCCTGGTCATGTGATGTCACACAGGTGCACGGCTTGTTATATGCCCGGTCATGTGATGTCACACAGGTGCACAGCTCGTTATATCCCTAGTCTTGTGATGTCACACAGTTGCATGGCTCGTTATATCCCCTGGTCATGTGAATTCACAGAGGTGCACAGCTCATTATATATCCCTGGTTATATAATGTCACACAGGTGCACAGCTCGTTATATCCTTGGTTATGTGATGTCCCACAGGTGTACCGCTCATTATATCCTTGGTTATGTGATGTCCCACAGGTGTACCGCTCATTATATCCCTGGTCATGTGATGTCCCACAGGTGTACCGCTCATTATATCCCTGGTCATGTGATGTCCCACAGGTGCACAGCTAGCTATGTATCACTGGTTATTGAATGTCACACAGGAGCACGACTCGTTATACCCCTGTTCTTGTGATGTTATACAGGTGCACGGCTTGTTATAACACACAGCTCTGATTATTGTCTGCGATATAATGAACCTGTGTGACATCACATGACCAAGGACAGATTCACTTCCACTGCTAGTAAGGAATGAAGCTCCCTATAGAATGACAGCAAGCAGAGATCTAGAAAACTTTGAGGAATTGATAAAATTGTATAATTTTCATTAGACAAACAATATCAAATATTTAGTGGAAGTGGACGACCCCTTTAACCTTAGTGAGAAGACATGACAGCACACAACACATATGTAACCCTCTGATACGTAATACATGTGATACTTGTTAAACTTTATCTAGTATATAAACTTGTAGAAGTTTGGCTGAGATTGGACTTTGCCCGTATATAAGTTTAGCAGTTTACCCTGTGTGATTTCTTTCTTGGTTTAATGAAGTTGCCGAATAGACAGCCTGCACCTTATAAGTCAGCGACCTGTGATAAAACGAGTACACATAAGCCACAGGTATAGACAAGGGGGAGGAGTCACTCATGTCTGGACCTTAGATTAGACTAAACATTTACTCCAGGACTCCTGATCTTGTGATTGATGGTGTCCTAGCAGTAAGATCATCGCTGTCCTTTGTCTACCTTTTCGCTCCACAATCCCCCCTGTATCCTACAAGGACGTCCTTGGTCGGATTAACATGGGCCATATGACAAGTGCGCCCCGCCATTACTAAAGCACCAGAACCAGACTGTGCTGTGTAACATAAGCACATTTACACATTTACAACAAAAGTATTATTTTTGTAGTGCCTGTATATGCAGAATAACAGTACTGTGCATTGCTCATGTATATAGGATGGATACTGTATCTGCCACATATGCAGGTTAATAGTGAATTGAATATTAGTTGACATGTTTTACTAGCAGTCCAATTAATTCTGTAGGACTTTCACTAATGTGGATGCAGATACCTGCCCAGTAAAGAGTGCAACCACAACCTAACTTGGCTCATGCTGTCAGACGGTGACAAACTCTATCAGGAACCAGCTAACAGACCCTGAGAGACCCTGCAAGCGGATAGGAAGTACTGACTTCGTCTGACAGCTGCTGGATGGTGGAGCTGATGGGTAAGATGAGTCCAGAGACAAACCTGTCTACACACAAGGGCACAGAGGGACAAAAAACACATACAGACAAACAGGCAGAGTCGGACAGAATCGCGTCAAAACCAAGATGGCGGCAAATCACACAATTTAATTACTAGAGAGAGGTTGAGTAAACGTAGCAGAGGTTGGATACACAGGATAGCAAAGTAATAGTGAGCACAAGTTATGAGGAGACTAGTAGAACCAGCAAGGTGTAATGGTACTTGGCAGGTTTATAAAGGAGTTCCTGGACGCTGCCCCTAGCAGCTGACTTGATCACCCATCCATCACTCTTGTAAACCTTGCTGGACAGTGCATGGCTGCAGAAGAGCTGGGTGTAGTTCAATCAGTCCCCTAACAACAGCGGCAACCTAGCCACAGTTAACACACACAAAACAACACTAAGGAGAATTAAAACCTTTTCAGCCGCATGGACAGAAGGTGATTGCATGGATGTTACAATGGTTTACAACAGTTCCCCTGCAGTAAGCGAGTCAAGCATGCATGCCACTGCTCCATTCATCTAATTGGCACTATAGTAGTAGTTGTTCTGCTCATTGACCATATATGCAGGATAAGAGCTGTAGTACTGTGCAGTGGACATAGATACAGAGGAGTAGTATTAATTCACTGTTTCTATATATGCAGTATAAGATAAGTAGTACCGGCCATTAATTAGGGCCATTAAGTAATAATTCACTGTGTGCATATATGCAGTATAAAAGTAGTAGTACTGTAATGTTGCTATAGTAACAGAGGAGTAGTAGTAATTCACTGTTTCTATATATGCAGTATAAGAGAAGTAGCACCTGCCATACATTCACTGTGTGCATATATGCAGTATAAAAGTAGTAGTGCTGTTGCTATAGTTAGAGGAGTAGTAGTAATTCACTGTGTGTATACATGTTACATAAGAGTAGTAGTAATGGCCATACATTATTGGAGTAGTAGTAATTGACAGTGTGCATACATGCGGGGTTAGAGCAGTAGAGCTGTGGCCATATATGCAGGATAAGAGAAGTAGTACTGTGCAGTGCCCATACATGCAGGATAACAGCAGAGATACTGTGCAATGGTCATACATACAGAGTAGTAGCAGTTCGCTGTGTGCATATATGCAGTTTAAGAGTATTGGCTATGCATAAGGGGAGTAGTAGTAATTCACTGTTTGCATATATGCAAGGTATGAGCAGTAGTGCTGTGCAGTGCCCGTATATGCAGGATAAGTGCTGTAGTACTGTGCAGTGCTAATATATACAGAGTATATAGTCAGTATATGTCAGTATTAAACTTGGACAGTGGTGGCCCACATTATAATCCACTACTGGTACTGATCACTTGTATTCCATCAAGCCTTACAGTACTTTCCAGTGATATAACTACAGACCGGGTTAATATTAAATTCAGGTTACAGCAGTGCACATGACACCTTTATTACCCCCATAAACTTGTTTGCTAGATAATGTGTGTTCATTCATATTAATAAAGTAATGGCAGTTCTGCTTCTCTGACCATTGTGTAATACACACCCTGGGGCCATCATACAACCAGTGCGATATCTTCAGTGATTTCATAACTTCATAATATGGTTATTACTGATAGAATCATTATAGCCATGTATCCATGTATCCTGCTTTCATCTCATTGCGTATTATATTCGTCAGCGCTCATTGTGAGAAATATTAGGAAGCTACTTTCCCTTTAATGCTTCACCTTGAGTCGTCAAGTGATGTCATCAAGGTCTATCATCTTGATGACATCACTGCTCACATATCGGATCATCAGGGTGGACCTTATTGGAGGTATGGGATGATGAGCAACTTATAGGGCGACACTTCATGTAATGACTTTATTGGGGCGATGAGGTTAATAGGTTACATTCCTAAAACAGATGGTGATGCCACAGGTGATGATGTCAGAGGTTCCTTCTATTGGCAAATAAATTGTGTACCAGGCGCTGGATCATCTCTAGTGGGTGATGTCATCATAGAAGATGATGGGGGTCATTTACTAAGGGCCCGATTCGCGTTTTCCCGACGTGTTACCCGAATATTTCCGATTTGCGCCGATTTCCCCTGTATTGCCCCGAGATTTTGGCGCACGCGATCGAATTGTGGCGCATCGGCGCCGGCATGCACACGACAGAAATGGGGGGGCGTGGCCGAGCGAAAACCCGACGGATTCGGAAAAGCGGCCGCATTTAAAAAAAGAAATGTGTCGCTTGGGACGCGCTTACCTTCACTTGGTCCGGCCCGGTGAACTCCAGCGCGTTCAGATGCTTTTCAGCGCAGCAGCGCCACCTGGTGGACGGCGGAGGAACTACCTTGATGAATCCCGGCCAGACCCGAATCCAGCGCAGAGAACGCGCCGCTGGATCGCGAACGGACCGGGTAAGTAAATCTGCCCCGATGTCACTGATCGGCATATAGTTATGTCATATCGATTTATATCATTCCTGAAGAGAGGAACAAGTAAAATTTCCCATAGAGGAAAGCTGCAGTATACTCCATCCTCCGTGCCGGGCTCTCTCATCAGTTGCTGGAGCCCACAGAGCAATTATTCTATTTCAATGATTGTTGGTTGAGTGAGAATTGTTTCTATTTTTACCAATGTTCTCCTAGAAATCGCCGTCATCTGCCGCGGCTCCATTGTTAATTGCGTGGGAACTGTTCTTCTCGGTCACATTTTTTTATGTGTAGGATGAACTGGAGCCAAAATAAACAAGAAATGAATAAGAGTAAAGTCATTTCCTGCTAATAAACATGGAGGAATGGCTACAGTGTTCTAAAGTGTTTTCCCACTTTAGAAATATATATAATACATGCACAGATAAAAATGAATGAGGACTACCCCTCCCGTTAGGAGAAGAGGGACTCCCCAGAACCTGCTTATAGCAGAGATCATAAAAGCAGGGGTCTATAAGTACTCAGCGTTGGTGAACTTGTTTTACCAGAGGTCCATGTACTTCTGTTGGTCTTTCAGGAAAATGTTTTTGCCCACTTCCATAGAATTAGTTAAGTTGAGTATGTACACTACCGCTCCATTTATATAATTGAGACAATCTTGAGCTTCGCTGCTACATTCATACAATTGAGTCGATCGTACTCACTTCTCTAATCAAGTTGATCATGCGCACCGCTGCTCCATTCATATAACTGAGACAAGCATACACCATTCTTGCTTCATTCATATAATTGAGTCGATCATGTGCACCGCTGCTCCATTCATATAACTCAGTCGATCACGCGCACAGCTGCTCCATAAATATAACTAAGTTGATCATGCGCACCGCTGCTCCATTCATATCATTGAGTCAATCATGCCCACCGCTGATCTATTAATATAACTAAGTGGATCATGCGCACCGCTGCTCCATTCATATAACTGAGACAAGCATACACACTGTTGCTCCATTCATATAATTGAGTCGATCAAGTGCGTTGCTGCTCCATTCCTATAACTCAGTCGATCACGCGCACAGCTGCTCCATAAATATAACTAAGTTGATCATGCGCACCGCTGTTCCATTCATATCATTGAGTCGATCATGTGCACCACTGATCTATTAATATAACTAAGTGGATCATGTGCACCGCTGCTCCATTCATATAACTGAGACAAGCATACACACTGTTGCTCCATTCATATAATTGAGTCGATAATGCACATGTTGCTCCATTCATATAACTGAGACAAGCATACACACTGTTGCTCCATTCATATAATTAAGTCGATAATGCACATGTTGCTCCATTCATATAACTGAGACAAGCATACACACTGTTGCTCCATTCATATAATTGAATCGATAATGTGCACGTTGCTCCATTCATTTAACTAAGTCGATCATGCACAGCGCTGCTCCATTCATATAACTGAGACAAGCATACACAACGTTGCTCCATTCATATAATTGAGTCGATCATGCGCACCGCTGCTCCATTCATATAACTGAGACAAACATACGCACTGCTGCTCCATTCATATAACTAAGTCGATCATGCGCACCGCTGCTCCATTCATGTAATTGATTTGATCATGAGCTACTCTGCTTCATTCATATAATTGAGTTGAGCACATGCACCACTGTTCCGTTGAAATTATTGAGCTGATTATCCGCACCACCACTCCATTCATATATTTAAGTCAAGTATCTATTCAAGTACATGCACCACTTCTCCATTAACATAATTTAGTCAAGTACATGCACCACTGTGCCAGTCATAATGGGGCACATTTACTTACCTGACCACGATCGTGCGCCCGCTATCCTGCATGTGTCGCTTCCTCGCTGAGGTCCGCCGGAGTTCACCTTCTTCTTCCCGGTGTATATGAGGGAATGTCTTGCGACACAATTTGAGTTTTAAATCCTGCACTCAGTCCGAATCAGTCGGGTCGTCATACGGCCCGCCCTCTGATTTGTGTCACATGAAAGTAGGCATGATTGCGTGAGAATCCTATCACGTGCGCCAAAAAAAATGTGACGCAAATCGGAAATATTCGGAAAAACCCGACGGAAATGTGGTCGGCGGACATTTAGTAAATGAGCCCCATTGTGTCATGAATGCGCACCACTGCTCCTTTGAAATCATGAGTCGATCATTGCTCCACTCATATGCGGCACCAAGATGCAAGGGCCACTTGTGACCTTTTATGTACAGTTTCTTCTGCGGGTCATGTACAGTAGAACATTGCACTACTCATTTACTCATGTTACTCATCAAGTCCTAGGACCCGGGACAGTCGGGATGATGTTACTCTTTGTTATGGGGAAAAACTGAATTACAACTTTTTTTTTCAGTATACAACGTAAACGGTCAAAAAAGGTATGCCTGATCTTCTTGCAGTCTACAGCCAGGGCAGGATTAAAGGAGGGGCTCCTGGGGCTCGAGCCCCGGGGCCCCCACCAGTCTTCGACTGTCTCTGTGTGCAATGCGCAGTTGCCCATGGCCGCCCGCAACGCACATAGGGGTCTAGGATGTCAGCTGTGTCAGTGAGACACAGCTGCCTTCAATGGGGGAGATTGCCATTTTCTACAGGGGACTGGCAAGCTACATACCACAAGGGGCTGGCAGGCTACATACTACGGGGGGCTGGCAGGCTTTATACCTTCAAAAACATTGTTGAAAGGGCCCCCACCAGTTTGCGCCCAGGGGCCCCCACCACCGTTCATCCGGCCCTGTCTACAGCACATGGCCATATGTTTTGTTCTATAGGGTTGACGACAGATTCCTTTTAAGTTGAACTTTGTAGAAAGCACAGAATATATTAGAGGAAGATGTTTAGTCTGTAGACAGAGGAACGCCGACTGTGGATTAGTCGATGTTGTTCAGAATGAATGGTGCCATCCCCTACCAGCTGGCACGGACATTATGTGAGTGCTATGTAATGCAGCCTCAAACACAAGTATGAGGTCTCTTAACTGGTAGCTTCTCTTTAGATCCCATATATTTTCCTCACATATGGAAAACATGCCGTACAGGATGTCCTTAGTTATTTTCCACAACTTTCAAGTGTTCTAATTTTATCCCTTAAGAGCAAGAACGGTCAAGGTCAGACAATGGGGTCAAACTGTGTCTCCTCAAACACACATCGGTGCCACCACATAGATATTGGTTGGTCTATTCTTGTTTTCATACATTTCTGGGAGCCATGATGCTGAGGTCGTGTTGTGACCTATGAGCCTTAAAATTTGGTAGTATTATAGCCTTTTGTGATCAACCTTTGAGAAGTTGTACTTTCTTAAGATTAGGTCAACATCAGAGTGGTGGTGGTCAGCTTGTCTGGACCACTATTGATCATCTCATTTCTGCTGAAAGAACAACCCCTATGATCTATGTAATGGTCTGCAACTTGGCTCCCATTCAAGTCACTGGGAGATAATCAAGAGTTACACAGCTTGGCCACTACTCAGAGAATGGAGCTGTTTTTCCAGTTATTCATTCTTTGTTGATTCCAGTGCTGAAGGAATCAGTTGTCTGTGAGGTTTCCAATTGCCAGACCCCAACAATGGAAGGGTACATTCAGACAGCCATTATGGTGGGTAGTGATCTGGTTGCATGTATTGGGACCAGTTCACGGCCCCCATAGACTTCTATGGCTCCCATGCACAGTGAGTTGAGCACACGTTGGGTCACCAACCCAGACCGTGTTGGATGGCCACGCCACATAATATGAGACATGTCCTACATTTTAGCAGATTTGGCAGGTCGTCTGCAAAAACTCTTATGATGACCAATCCTATCTCTATACACATGTGTGATAGGTCCCATCATGCACATGTCCTATAAGGGGAGAGGGGAACAAAAGGATTGGGTGTGTTGAATTCCAACTGCAGTTGTGAAGGACTAAGGAGGTCCTCATGCACATTACTAGACAGACCGTCTTTTCCAAACCGATGGTTTCTGCAGATATACATCTAATAACATCTAAAAATCATACAAGTTTAGTAAATCTGCCCCAGAATGTTGAATTCTTAGTATAGAGATGAGATATGGACCTAACGCTTTGTAACATTAGAATTAGTCAGAAAAGAAGAATGGCAACTACATAGTGTAAGACTGAAACCTCATAGGATATATTGGGATGATGGGTGCTCCTTACATTAGTCTGAGTAGGACCAGTACCAGGAGGAGTTTTTGATTTTTAGCTATTTTTAACACAGTAATATTTGAGAACAGTCTCATGTGGTTTTATTTCACTAGTATAATCTCTACAATCTCACATTTTCACCTAATGTTTTTGCAATTTTCATAACCTTGGTGTCAAGGACAATCTCACTTACAATTTAGAATATTGTGATGACATTGCTTCACTTGCTAGTTAAAAGGAAATCTACCATCAGAATCCATCATGATAAACCAGGGACATAGATCCAGGCACTGTGACTGTGGTCATCTTACATTGTGTTATCCATGGCCTCCTTCCTTCTAATATCAACTCTTAGAATTATGCTAATGGACTTGACGGGCTACCCTAGCTGTATAGCAACCCAACTACTAAACTCTTGATTAATGGGGAGATCTCTAGAGAATTTGGGTTAGGAGGTGGCGCAAAGCAGGGGTGCCCTGAGATTGTAGGTTTTCAGCAGAATTAAGTGCTTGAGAAAAATCGCTCTATTTGCACAGCTAAAAGAATCTGAAATGACTCCACCATCATGACGGAGGAATAGAAGTTGGTAGATTCGCTTTTTGTGTTGTCGAAGAAACTTGAAGAGCAGGAAAAGTGTTGGGATTCACTAGTTGCATCCAAATTGTGCGATAAAAAAAACTCTGTAGGTGTTGAAACTATAGCTAATTTCACGTGCCAACATATAATACATAAATTGCACATAACACAGCAGCAAAAAAAAAAAAAGTGGGATTAAAGAGGACCTGTCACCTCAATTTAAGTAAGCAGCTCCTAGTGCTTGAACAAACGCCGCAGTGTTACAGTGATAGCATTACCGGAAACCTCCGGTAACGCTATCAAACACTGCAGCGGAGTACAATGCAAGCTGTCCGATGTATTCATGAGGGGGCGGTCCGAGGCGCTGCCTCTTCCCCGGACCGCCCCGCTCACTCCATAGGCCGGCAGTGACTGCCGCGCGCTAGGCGCCAGTCACCGCCCCTAGCCACGCCCCAACCCGCCCCCTCATGAATACGTCGGACAGCTTTGCGAGCTGTCCGACAATTACACTGTACCCCGCCACAGTGTTAGATAGCGTTACCGGAGGTTTCCTGTAACGCTATCACTCTAACACTGCGGCATTTGATCAAGCACTAGGAGCTGCTTACTTTAGTAAGCAGCTCTTAGTGCCGATAAATTGGGTGACAGGTTCTCTTTAATTATGTTCTGCAAGGTGAGAGGACGATATTGCTCAATAGGACAGCAAAAGGTTCAAAGATTTTCATGGAAATGTGGGAACGTGGGTTTAATTCTTATTTTAGTGGAGGGACAAGGTTGGGAGGCTATGGGGGTAAAATAAAATATAAGTACCCGCTGAAATGAAATATTCCAAATATTTGCAACCTGTGTCTGGAGTAGAAACATTAGTCTGCAAATTTAAGGTTAGATAAATCCTGTATGAAAGGATAAGAAATGATATGTATATGGATTCTCTTTTCATTTATAGGTTTTCAATGTTACTTGTATGTAAAGTCGGTCTATGGAAACCAATGAAGGGATTAATAAAAATAGATTCAGCTCTAAAGCCAGCCAACCAGGCCAATTATAAAGGACGATCCTCATATCTGTGATATCTGTAGTAAGTGTACAGAGTATGGGATCCGTCCCAGCTGCTTCATCCTCTGTAGCTGATGTGCTGGGAGCCCGACTCCATGTGCCCTCTGTGGGTAGGAAGCAACCGCTGCCCGGATCACGCTGGAAAGTTCAGTCCAATTGTTCTTCACACAGTCATTATCACTCTCCATAAAAGGGGATTATTCTGGTCATGTCCTGCAATGCTCCCATGCCAATAGAAGCCGCTGCATGATCCGGATGATTTCCATTCTCATTTTAACTAAGTTTTATTGAGATCTGATACTAAAAAAGGGAAGTTTGTCAAGGCCCATTTAGGCCGAGGGTTTCAGTTTGTCAAAGTGAATATAATACTGAAGACACCTCACATAGAACTGGGACTGCAATACCGGACACAGCCTGTGGATAAAAGAGGAGCTGTTTCTGGAAACACATTGGGGCACATTTACTTACACAACTGCAGAGTAAGTAAGGGTGCGCTGCTGCACTTTCTCCAACAAAAGCTACAACGACGGTCCAGGATGGATCCAGCAATCATCCAACATACAGTATTCCAAAAATTTCAATCTGACGGGAGCTCACAAATAATTCATCGATCTTCTATCCAGCACTGTATGATTCCTTTTTATTTGTACGCTACTCCAACCAGAGGTCACTCCCGGGAAAAGCCACCATTCAAACATGAAACCGCTGCGTTTTCTCTCTTGTCCTGGTCTCCTTCATTAACTATATATAAGAGACATATCCAGACATAGCGTAGACGGTTTTAGCAAACATAATTCACATAAAAATAGGGTAAAATGCGCATATCAAAATTGATCCGCCGGACATTGCCCTACCCAGGGTTTCGCCTCTTCACACGTGACTAGGTATCATGTGACCGTGCGCCACACTTGCAAAGTCCAACAGAATTGTGTCGCACGCATGGTAATGGTGCAACAAAAAAAAAAGTGGTGCACTCTGTTGGGGTTGTCCAGGGGGTCACCAGATTCATGCAGAACATGCGCCAGAAATCCTGAATCTCACACACCCCTGCACTATACACAAGAAAACTGCACATAGTGCATAGTAAATATGCCCCATTAATATATCTAGGTCATTGGCGCTACACGTGTAACACAAATGTGTCTCGGACACTTTATAAATACCTGCGCAAGCAGTTTGTACTAGAATGAACGTGCAAAGTCAGACAGAAAACTGGCGCACGGCCCCTTGTAAATGTGCCCCAATGTGTCTTGAATTTATAAGGTGTTTGTGCCACTTTTGTGTGGTGGTTGCACTTTTAGAAAACCGTGCACCTAAAGGGGCATTGTGGTGCTCAGTCAGGGTTTGCAACATATTTATCACTGAGCTTCACAACAGTTCCAGCACAGCAGCATGAAGTGCACCCCAAAAAGAAAATAGGTGCAACCGTGTCACATCCTGCAGACAGATCAGATTAACTACAAGCATGCGCCACTGTTGGATCATCTGGCGCAATCTGCGCATGAATAAGGCAAACTGCACGAAGGTTGTTTGCACCAGTTTTGATATATCTGGGCCGCCGTACATTCCTCCTGCTAGTGACAAGTAATATTACATAACAATTATTCACATGTGATACAAGGACAGTTTGCGTCCATGGGATAAATGGGATAGCACAAATTTTTAGGTTTTTTTTTTATCCATTAACAAAATGCAAAGAGGATGAACAAAAGAAACATCAATATTTGATGTGATCACCCTTTCCTTCAAATCAGCACTAATTCCACTAGATTACACTCCTTTTTGAAATTAACTCAACAGGGAGGTTGTCCCAAACATCTTGGGAACTAAGTACAGATATTTTGTAGATTTAGACTTAAATGCTCAAATCTCTCTACATCTCTCGTCATGTAATCCCATACGGAAAGATGATGAGGCATCTGTGAGGACCATATCATCACGTCAAGAACTCCATGTTCTCCTTTACGCTAAAGTTAGTTCTTGGCTGGATGTTTGGGAACATTGTCCTGCTGTAAAATAACACTTCTAGAATTCTCCACACACCAGTCCAATACTTTTACACAGTACAGGCGGTCCCCCGGGTTACGTACAAGATAGGTTCTGTAGGTTTGTTCTTAAGTTGAATTTGTATGTAAGTCGAAAGTGTATATTTTAAAATTGTAGATCCAGACAATTTTTTTTTTTCCCAGTGACAATTGGAGTTTCAAAAATTTTGGTTTAATGGGGCCAGGGATTATCAATAAAGCTGCATTACAGACACCTTACAGCTGATCATTTCAGCCGGGGACTAAAGTAACATCCAGAGAGCTTCACCAGAGGTCACAGGGGGCAGAGAGGTCTGTCTTTAGCTAGGGGTCATCTGTAAGTCAGGGACCGCCTGTACTCACACAGTACGGCCTGCTCATGTAGAAGGTTTATATATGTGTCCTCCATAGAATCATATTTACCAGAAATAGTGCTATAAACCATAGAACTATTAGATAAGGGAGGAAGACAAGTCTTAGATGGGAAAATAAACAATGAAACACAAAAGGACAAACACAGAGAAGTCAGAGGTCAGGACCTAAAGATAGAAAAAACAAACCGAGAAAACATCCGCTGTGAACGAAATGAGCGAGACTAGGCTCACATCTGCATCCGAGGTTCCAGTAGGAGAAGTTTCCATTTAATATCTCTATATACTTTCTATTTTACCTAGGAAAATTAGGGATCCCATAATAGTAACCAGAAGGGCCCAACTATACGGAATAGGATCTGAGCCCGGCCTCCATTCAGTTTTTTGGTTCCAATGATGAACACCTCAACCTAATTTAAGTCTAGCCTTGTACATGCATAAAAGATTTAGTAGAGGTATAAGAAAACTAGGCCCGGCCACTCCGGTGCCACTGCACTGGCAGAACCTGCTTTGCCTTGCTGCAGCAATATTGCCCCTCTCTGCCCATGTGACCACCACTGTCCCATTTTGGGGGCATTTTAGAAACATCTAAAAACTTTGATAAACTCGTGTAGGACATTGGCAATTATTAATAGAAATAACCTAATATGAATGTTAACCCTGGCTCCCATTTATAATAAATGTAACCAGTAGAACTGCATAACTGGACCATGAGTATGTATCTAGCAATGTTAAGTAAGGAGCTTGGTTCTGGTGTAGAAGTTATGTACAGAGATGGGTTATGGTGTAGTATTTATGCACATAGCTCAGTTCTGGTTTTGTATTTATGTACACTGCTTGGTTCTGGTTCTCTATATTTGTACAGAGCTTGGTTCTGCTGCAGTAGTTATGTACAGAGATGTGTTATGATGTGGTATTTATGCACAGAGCTTAGTTTTCTGTCAAAGATTGGTTCTGATGTTGTATTTGAATAGAAAGCTTGGTTATTGTGCTTTATTTCTTTCCATAGTTCGGTTATGATACTCTATTTACTTGCAGAGTTTGGTTCCGGTGCTGTATTTATGTACAAAACTTGTTTATGGTGCTATACTTATGTATGGAGCTAGGTTCTGTTGCAATATATTTGTGTGTAGCTCAGTAGTAGTGCTATATATATATATATATATATATATATATATATATATATATATATATATACATATACATATATATATATATATATATATATATAACTTCCAGGGGTAGGGGGGTTTGAGATATGTTGTGTTGAATAAATTGCCTACAAGTTGCCCTGTCTGCCCCTTCTTACTTGAAAGAAACCATATTGTAACAGGGACACTAGATAGAACTCTTGCAATGTAGAGTAAAACTCCAACTTTCACTTTTTAATTTTTGACTGGAATTTTCCTCTAATGTGCCACTCTACTAAATATGTCCGCTCAGCAGACTGAAGACTGGACCCCTATGGCTGCATATGACATGTCCTTGTCTCCCAGTAGAGATAAGATATCAGGCCCAATGTTGGAGGTGCTGGAGGTTCCTGGGAAACAGATATTTTCCACTACATAAATCAAAATCATGGTTCAGTGCTTTAATCTTGATGAAAATCTGCTGTATTTAGGATTATGTTGTAACAGCTATTTCACTGTGTTTTTTCTTTGCTGTCTATGATCATTGCCTACAATGGAATAAGAGAAGAAAAAGATCTATTTATCTAACTAACTTTTTCTATATCTATTTGTCAAATCAAATAAACTTTATTGGCAGGATCAAATACATGTTAACATTGCAGTAGCAATGGTGGGTGGGGGGCATGGGGGTGCAAGGGGCCGGGGCATTAGCAGTCCATGGTATATCACATGTCTTTGTGGCAGACTCTGAAATATTGTGCCACTTTGTCTGCTGTGCTGGAGATCTTCTCTTCCTCCACCATGGAAGTCCGGGGCGAGATCTGAGAGTCGCCTAAAGTGAGTGCCGCTCACTGCTGAGTATTTGGAGCAGTGAAGCAGGAAATTAACCTGGCAGGCTATATACTACATGGGGGTGGCTGTATACTACATGGGGTTGGCTGGCTATATACTACATGGGGCTGTCTGGCTATATACTTCAGGGGGCTGGCTATATACTACAGGGGGCTGGCTATATACTAAATGGGGCTGGCTATATACTACATGGGGCTGGCTATATACTACATTGGGCTGGCTATATACTACATGGGACTGGCTGTATACTACAGGGGTTGGCTGGCTATATACTACAGGGGGCTGGCTGTATAATACTGGGGAATTGCTAAAAACTACAGGGGGCTGGCTATATAAACCACAGGGGACTGGCTATATACTACTGGGGCAGGCTATATACTACTGGGGGTTGTCTATATACTACTGGGGGCAGGCTATATACTAGTGAAGGATAGCTGGCTATATACTACATGGTATAAAACTATTATAGGGAAGCGATACTATTATACTGTATTAAATATTACATGACCATTGTAACATTGTTGCCTTTCCCTAATTGTGTGTGTTCATTCTTGGTTAATACATGGGGATGGCTGTATACTACAGGGGGTTGGCTGGCTATATACTACATGGGGCTGGCTGGCTGTATACTACAGGGGGCTGGCTGTATACTACAGGGGGTTGGCTGGCTATATACTACATGGGGCTGGCTGGCTATATACTTCAGGGGGCTGGCTGGCTATATACTACAGGGGGATGGCTGTATACTACAGGGGGCTGGCTATATACTACATTGGGCTGGCTATATACTACATGGGACTGGCTGTATACTACAGGGGGCTGGCTGACTATATACTACACGGGGTTGGCTGGCTATATACTACAGGGGGTTGGCTGGCTATATACTACAGGGGGATGCCTGGCTATATAGTACAGGGGGCTGGCTGTATATTACTGGGGAATGGCTATAAACTACAGGGGGCTGGCTATATACCACAGGGGACTGGCTATATACTACTGGGGGCAGGCTATATACTACTGGGGGCTGTCTATATACTACTGTGGGCAGGCTATATACTAGTGAAGGATAGCTGGCTATATACTACTGGGGACAGACTGGCTACATACTACTGGGGACAGACTGGCTATATACTACTGGGGAAAGACTGGCTACATACTACTGGGGACAGACTGGCTACATACTACTGGGGACAGACTGGCTACATACTATATAGTACAGGGGCTGGCTATATACTACAGGGGACTGTATATATCCTAAAGGGTGCTGGCTGGCTATATACTTAAGGGGGATGGCTGGCTATATAGTACAGGGGGCTTGCTGTATTTTACAGGGGACTGGCTATAAACTACAGGAAGCTGGCTATATACTACAGGGGGTCAGCTATATACTACTGGGGGCAGGCTGGCTATATACTACTGGGGACAGACTGGCTACATAGTATATACTACAGGGGCTGGCTATATACTACAGAGGGTTGACTGGCTATATACTACAGGGGGGCTGGCTGGCTATATAGTACAGGGGGCTGGCTGTATACTACAGGGGACTGGCTATAAACTACAGGGGGCTGGCAGGCTATATACTGGGGTGGGGGGGGGGCTGTGGATGAGGTAGTCCAGGGTTTAAATGTGGTTAGAGGTGGCATGGTTTGGAAAAAACCCTCCTTGGCCTTGCTATGGACATGGTGCTGGGTAAGGAAGCCGGAGATCCTCCTATTCAGGATGCTCTTTCATATCACTTGCATGGTTATCAATGATAAAATCATTGATTTTTTTTTTCTTAAATTTTGTTTTGATGTGTTTATTTGTTAGGTTTTGCAATTCCTTTTGGGTTATCTTTGTAGAGATCTGTAAAGTATTGATAGAGGTTGTTTCCATTCTGGATCTGAAGGTTACTTTTCATCCCATCACTGGCGATGTGGTACCATCTATCTATCTATCTATCTATCTATCTATCTATCATGTATCTATCTATCATCTAACTCCTATCCATCCATAAACAATCAAAATTTTTATATTGTGCCTCTTTCTACTCAACTGTTAGTCGAAAAGTGGAAAACACATTCCACATATAAGTGACTCTTACAAATGAATATTCTACATATCTTAAATCTTATACAATAGGCGCATGCCTACTGTGGCAGGAGGATCTTAGGATCGCCGTACTAAACAGTCTTGATTATTTTCCCCAATGAGTCAAGTGGTTTTTTCTTTGCCTTTATGTGTCTAACGGGAAACGTTAGTTATTTCGTTCTCAAACTCTAATAACCCCTTTGTTGTATTTTCCGGTACATTCGCAGATGAGGGAGATCTCCCCTGAGACTTCTAGCCACTATTTCCCATGTAAATAAAGCTGAGAATGTGAATTAATTAAGAAATTGCTCAGATATTTATCACTGTTTATAACTGCAGATTGCGGCCCCCATAATAACACGCAGCCCTGCCTTATACACCAGACATATACAGCTGTGCTATAGGCAGAAACCAAGCAATTGTGAATATATACAAAGCCAGAAAGTATGTAAACTAACTCAGATGTAACTTGTAGGGATTGACCAGAAATATGGTCCAGGGACGATATAATATCTAATATCCACAGTATATGGAAGACTCATCAAGAATCTACAGGTAAGGCTGCACCGTAGCACGGCGGGCACACGGCAGCAGCTCACCCTCGCCCCTCTCCATAGCGATGTATGGCCGAGGCGCCGTAATACGGGAAAAGATAGGACATGTCCTATCTTTTCCCGGGCTACGGAGCGGTACGGTGCCGCACGTGTGCTGCACCGTACCGCTCCCATAGGGCGCCGCGAGCCCATAGAAATGTATGGGGGACGTATATGGGCCGCATATACGTTGGCCGTATATACGTCCCCCATACTGTAGTGTGAATGCAGCCTAACTTATTATCCAATGTAAATAATCCATTATGCAATGTCACCTCAACTCTCTGTAATGATGAATGGCCCCACAATTATAACTATTATTATGCAACCAGAGGATGATGGAAGTGACCGACTACTTTGAAATCATTACGCCTTCTCCCCCGGATGTGACTTTTTACTGCTGAATTCGCCCCCAGATGTCTCCAGCTCTGTGCAGCAGATCCCCCACACTGTGCACCTAAAAATACCACTTTCACTTACAATATGATATCATCTGGATAACAGTGCTCCTAACTAATTTACACCCCTAAAAACACAACTGACAACACAAATAAAACTTCCTATATATAGTCCACCAGTTAAAGTATATACAGCACTCTCAATTTGTTATATATACCAGACACCCCTAATTAATATATCCTATATAGATAGTATAGACAGGCAGGTGGTCACTTTCCCATAGATGGTATAGACAGGGAAGCGGCCCCCTCCCCCACAGATGGTATAGACAGACATATAGCCCTCTCCCCATAGATGGTATAGACAGGAGGGTGGCGACCTCCATCATAGATGGTATAGACAGGGAAGCGGCCCCCTCCCCCACAGATGGTATAGACAAGTAGGTGGCCTCCTCCACCATAGATGGCATAGACAGACATATAGCCCTCTCCCCATAGATGGTATAGACAGGAGGGTGGCGCCCTCCATCATAGATGGTATAGACAGACATATAGCCCTCTCCCCATAGATGGTATAGACAGGAGGGTGGCGCCCTCCATCATAGATGGCATAGACAGACATATAGCCCTCTCCCCATAGATGGTATAGACAGGAGGGTGGCGCCCTCCATCATAGATGGTATAGACAGACATATAGCCCTCTCCCCATAGATGGTATAGACAGGAGGGTGGCGCCCTCCATCATAGATGGTATAGACAGACATATAGCACTCTCTCCATAGATAGTATATACACAGCAAGGCGGCCCCCTCACCCATAGATAATATAGACAGGCAGGCGACCCCCTCCACCATAGATGGTATAGACAAGCAGGTGCCCCCTCCCCATAGATAGAAATGACAGCCAGACGACCCCCTCCCATATAGATAGGGTAAACAGGCAGGTGGCCCCCTCTCCTATAGATAGTATAGCCAGGCAGGCGATCCCATCCCCCATGGCTATACACTGGTTGTGACGCCTAGTTGTCAATTTTTTCATACAGAAAAAGATTATTTTGAATTGTTATTTTACTGAGAAAACAAGTAGTTAATGAAACAGACATGTCCAATTCTTGTTCTGTGCCCATCTCTGATCTAACCCAAGAAAAAGCCAGGACCAACACCAAATGGCGCCGCTGTCTGTTTAAAATAACCAGCTGAAAAATTTAGAAAAATTATTAGATATGGAAAAGTTGATTTAATTATTATATGAACTTGGTAGAGCTCAGGAGATTTCTGTATCCTGTCTCCCTCATGGGGCCAATGTATAACAACACAGTCAGCTCTGAGCTCCCTCTAGTGGTAACTGCAGGCAGCACATAGGAGCCATAGGGTGCTGTCACACGTTAGCATTTTAATTCATGGGTTTTTAAACACAAGCGTCTTTGCATTTTTACCATGCATTTGGCTCGTTTGAATCCGTTTTTTCTTCATCTATGGGAGTGTAAGCAGCTATGAAAATGTTAAAACTGCTGCTTACACTTCCAAAAAAGAAGAAAAATGTATTCAAACAAGCCACACGCATGGTAAACATGCAAAATCGCACACATTAGTCATACTAAGGGCTATGACTAGGGGCTAACATGTAAGAGCCAGAAACGTGTTACCGCTGCGATTTTTTTCTTTTTTGTGTTTTTCACTGTTTTCTTTTTGTGTCCATGTCGCTGCGCTTGGTGAAGATTTTTTAGAAAAATGAAGATGAAACTTTTGAAGATGTTTTAACAGTTGTCTACATTTGGATCTACTTGTATGGATGCTGGATATCCCACTCTTTTTCCAAATCTTTCTCCTGCCGTGTAGTGGCAGAAAGTTTCTCCCACATATGGGGTTTAGCAAAGCAGCTCCTAAAAAGTCTCAGGACGTCAGCTAAATGCGTTTCAGACTTCCACTTGTTACTTCCTCAGGAAAAATGTGCAGTTAGCCTAAGGGTGATGGCACACGTGGCGTTTTGAACGCGTTTTTGAGCAGTTTGTCAAAAAACGAATGCGTTTTTGACCAGTTTAATTTAAGATAATTGGTCAAACCTATCAAAAATGGAAGCGTTTTAAAAAAACTAATGCATTTTTCAAAATCGCATGTGTTTTTTGACGGACTACTTAAAAACGGCCCAAAAACGCATTCAAAACGTCACGTGTGCCGCCGCCCTAAAAGACCTGAATAAACATGTGACCAGAAGAAAATAACTTTAAACCTGGGGTCATCAAAATTGGCCATAGCTGTTAATAAAAATAAAGCTGTACTTACATCCTCTCGTGCTCCTAGTCTCCCGCGCTGCTGTTCCTTTGTGCCATGTGCCTTCAAGAGCACGTCATCTCCACTCTGACTGCTGACTGTGTCATTGTGTGTAATAGGCATCTCATGGATCTTTCATCTCTCTTTCCATGTGTCAAATAATATGACAATGTTCAGACGCTAAATCAAAATATATATATACACCTGTACCCTGATAATCTAAGCACATTGTCAACTCACAGAACTAGAGGGATCATAAAGTGGTTAAAGAGTCCTCCCTCACACCCTGGGATTTTACAATGAAAATATATAAGCTAATGTGTAATTAGTAAAGATGGGCGAATTTGTTAAAATTCGTTTCGTCCCGATTCACCGAATTTTTCGAAAAAATTTGATTCGACCCGAATCGAATCAAAACGAATCACGTTAAAAAACAGGCATTTCCTGGCTGCAGAGAGCCTGTAGGGTGTTGTAGAACGCTGTGCGATGCTTAAATATGCATAGGGAGCATGGTTTAGTCTTCAAACAATGCTGTGTTTTAGTATGACACGCACATGACAGCCACGGCTCTTAGAATCGCTTCACTCTTCACTTCCATGTGCAATTACATAGGCCAACTTCCCCAAATAAGCGAAGCGGGAACGCAGCCTGACAAGGTAACGTCTGTGCCAGCTCGAAAGGACTGAGCTGAGGGCCAAGATCCCACTATAACATCAAAGAATGCACTCTATTTACACCGACATCAGATGATTCCATAGATTACGACAGAACCTGTTCTGTTAAACGCGGATACACATGAAAAGCACTGCAAAAGAGTGCAGAGGATGTCGGCAGTAATTTTGCATTGACGTCACTGATCATTTTGCCCTTCTTTTCACGCGTCAGTGTCCTCTTTCAATCGGTCAATGATCCATCAGTATTGCTAAAGCCAAAAACAAACAGGAGTTGATCCAGAATAGAGATGAGCCTCAATCCTGAAGCTTTTCATCCTTCTGACAGATGAAATGAAGGAGAAAACCAAACATAGTGGCAACGTCATAGAGTGATGGAGGGTGACAACAGCATTATGGAGCATTATCCTTATGTCCAGGGAGACAGCGGTCAGTTGGCTGCAGAGTGGCACAATGACAAATTATGGAGGTGGCGGAAACATGGTAGGCCACAAAGTGGCACAATGATAAGAGTGTGGAGGTGGCGGCAGCAGAAGCAGCAGCAGGAGCCCACAGGTGGCAGCAACATGGTGTCAGCAACAGGGATAGTCACAGAATGGCACAATGATTTAGTGTGGAGGTGGCATCAGCATCAGGATCCCACAAGTGGCAGCAACATGGTGGCAGTAACAGGGAAAGCCACAGAGTGGCACAATTATATAATGTGGAGGTGACATCGACAGAAGAAGCAGCAGCAGGAATCCACAGGTGTCAGCAACATGGTGGCAGCAACAGGGAAAGCCACAGAGTGGCACAATGATATAGTGTGAAGGTGGCATCAGAAGCAGCAGGAGCCCACCGAGTGGCACAACGATATATTGTGAAGGTGGCATCAGTAGCAGCAGCAGCAGGAGGAGCCCACAGAGTGGCACAATAATATAGTGTGTTGGTGGCATCAGAAGCAGCAGGAGCCCGCAGAGTGGCACAATGATATAGTGTGAAGGTGGCATCAGTAGCAGCAGCAGGAGGAGGAGCCCACAGAATGGCACAATGATATAGTGTGTTGGTGGCATCAGAAGCAGCAGCAGGAGGAGGAGCCCGCAGAGTGGCACAATGATATAGTGTGAAGGCGGCATCAGAAGCAGCAAGAGCGGCAGAGTGGCACAATGATATAGTGTGAAGGTGGCATCAGAAGCAGCAGCAGCAGGAGCCCGCAGAGTGGCACCATGATATAGTGTGGAGGTGGCGGACAATTCCAATCCCTGGTAAATATGGTAGGAGGCAGATGGTGCAATTACAAGCAGGGGTGTGGCATCAGGCGGGTGGCAGCATCAGAATAGTAGCTGAGGCAGGTAGTTAGAACCCCGACTCATTTCTCAATGTTTGGAGGAGGCGTCATGGCTGATCTAATCTGATGCATTAGGCATTGGTGAGTTGAAATCCTGGCTGATCCAAGCCTGATTCATCTTAAAAGGTCAGTCTCTCCACATTACGGGTGGACATGTGGGCTCTCCTGTGGGTAACGATGGCCCGCGCCACACTGAACACCCGCTCTGATGCCACACTACTGGCCGGGCAGTTCAGCTTCTCTACTGCAAACTCCGCAAGTTGCGGCCACGCATCAAGTTTGGCTGCCCAGTTGTCCATGGGATCCTTTACCTCAGGTGGTAAAGTGCTGTCCAAGTAGGCCACCACCTGCTGGTGCAGGGTCTGCTTCATGTCCTGCAGCTGCTAGTGGCGGCTACCCTCCTCACTAGGTGGGTGAAGGAAATTGCTCATTAAGGAATCCAGACTTAAGCGACTGTTGATGGAACTGCTACTGCTCCTACCCCCCCAGCTCCCCACAGCAGCCGTGGTAGTAGTACGTGAGCAATGACTGCCAGGAATCCCCCCGGTCAGACCTGACAGAAGATGGACAATGGCGCACATAGGCAGCGGCCAACTGTGTGCTCAGTATTTCTCTTTAGTATGCCAGTTGTTCCTTCCTCTCAGCAGCAGGAAAAAAAGTCACCGATTTTGGACCGGTAGCGAGGGTCCAAGAGGGTGGAGAGCCAAAAGTCATCCCTATGCCAGATGTTGACTATTCAGCTGTCACTAGTTAGGCAAAGCAGCATGCTGCGGGCCATCTGCGCAAGTGACTCTGAGGGACTCCCGGTCACCATATCCACAGTATACTGCCACGGTGCTTCTGGGTCATCTGCCTCGTCTTCTACCTCCTCCGGATGCTCCTCCTCCTCCTCTCCTGTCACCTGAGTAGAAAAACCACAAATTGCACCAGACTCTGCTTGTGCTCCAATGTCCTCCACCTCCTCCTCCTCCAGTTCAGCCCCCACCGGACTCATGTGGCCATGAGATGTAGTGTCCACTTCTCCAGTGCCCTGACCAGACAGATTTTGCAGCATGAGTTCCAGGACATGAAGCAGTGGAATGTCACTGGCGACTGACAAATAACGTGGCCTCTTCAAAAGGCCTGAGCAAACGGCAGGTGTCACGCATGAGCTGCCAGTGGCTTACATCAAAGTTACACAGGGGAGTACTACGGTCCGCTTGCATCATCAAAAAATCATTAATGGCTTTTCTCTGTTCATACAGGCGGTCTAACATATGGAGGCTGGAATTCCAACGGGTGGAAACATCGCATATCAGACTATGTTGGGGTAGGCCGTTCTGGCGCTGCAACTCGAGGAGGGTTTGCTTGGCTTTGTAAGAATGGCTGAAGTGCGTGCACAGTGTCCTGGCCATTTTTAGAATGTCTTACAGATGGGTGTAAGACTTCAGGAACTTGTTTACTACAAGATTGAACACGTGCGCCATGCAGGGCGCATGGACCATCCCTCCTCGGTGCAGCGCAGACACCATGTTCCTCCCATTGTCTGTCACCATGGTTCCGATTTTTAGTTGTTGCGGAGAAAGCCACACATTGATTTCTTCTTGCATGACGCGGAGCAGTTCCTCCCCTGTGTGACTTTGTTCGCCCAGGCAAACCAGGTGTAGAACTGCGTGACACCGCTGTGCCCTGCACATGTGGTATGATGGAGCAGCACTTGTGGAGGCTGAGGTGGTGGTGGAGAAGGAGGAGGAGGAGGCGGACATTGGCGCACGAGCAGCAGTTTGACAATGTGGAGGAGAAAGCGCCGTCTCTTGTGGAAGTTGTGGTGTGGCTGGGTGGGAAGCACATTCACCCAGTGGGCCGTAAAGGACATATACTGGCCCTGACCATAATTACAGCTCCACACGTCCACGCTGCCGTGCACCTTGGAAGAAACTGATAAGCTCAAGGACTGGCCCACCTTCTGTTGTACATATTGGTGAAGGGCTGGCACAGCCTTTTTGGAAAAAAAATTGCGGCTTGGAACTCTCCACCTCGGTTTGGCAAAAGCCATTAGTTCTCTGAAGGGTGCAGAGTCCATGACTTGGAAAGGGAGAAACTGCAGTACCAACAACTTCGACAAGAGCACGGTCAGCTTCTGCACCTTAGGATGGCTGGACGCATAGAGTTGTCTTTTTGTAATTGCCTCAATCAACGACTGCTGGCGCCATGGGTAGCGAGGAGCAGGAGCATCTGGACCGGGAGATGATGTCAAAGACAAACAGCTCCCTTTGGCAGAGGTGCTGGAACCTTGACTTGCTGAAACAGCATGTGTGCCACTAGGTGCTGCTGCTGTTGCTGCGCCTGCAGGATGGACCACATCTGACACCCGTTTCTCCCAGGCCATTGGATGGTGACGCTGCATGTGTTGGCGCAGGGCCGTGGTGCCAAGGTTAGCCCCCTGGCCACACTTCACTTTCTGCCCGCAGATACGACATATACCCATGTTCGGCTCCTCTGGTGTCTTTACAAAAAACTGCCACACCGCTGAGGTGGTAATTTTACCGCCAACACTCTGCACTGAGCGACTACTACTGCCGCTGCCTCGCTGAGCTCCTGTGCCACTGCTTATTTGGGCCTGCGAATCGGGATTTGTACCCTGTGGACGTTTGGCTCCCGTCCTGCTGACTCACAGCCACAGTAGCGACTAGCTGCCTGCTCCGCAAGCTGACACTCTCTTCGCCCGACGATGATGAATCCCCTGCTACACCCGGCTCCCAAGTGCGATCGGCAACATCATCGTCAATTTGCATTTCCCGATCACTGCTACTCTCCTCACAGATGTCAGTATGCACAGCCTGCCTACTGCAGGAAGCAGCGGAAGTCTGCCCCACCTCTTCACTGCAAAGCAGCTGCTGGCTGTCCTCAAACACTTCGTCCTCGTTGAATAGTGGCGCGGAGCCCAGACCACCTAGTAGCTCTCTGGCTGCGGGAAAGGGACAGGACAGAGCCTGGTTGAGGACAGGTGAGGGCAGCTGACCTGCTCCTGGGCCATGCCAACTAATTGTTGTATCAGAGGAACCTACAGACTCTTGGCTGGGGTTGTCAGATGTTATATTTGAGGAATTGGATGACCTAGTCAACCATTCAACAACCTTTGGGTTGTTGATCAACACACTGCCGCTAGATAACAATGGCAGTTCTGGCCTCACAGAGTCACCCCTGCTGCGACATCCCCTAACTGTGCTGCCACCTCTGCCTGCTCTACCTTCCACCTTTCTGTCTGACATAGTGGTTTATAAACTACGTGGATTTGACACGTAAATCTGTCTGTAAACTAGAGCCCCCCAAAGGTATTGCAATGTGCGTTATACAGATACCCCACAACTGACAGTGTAATTTCAGCGAAAATCCCTGTATAAACTACGTGGATTTCACATGTGAATCTGGCTGTAAACTAGAGCCCCCAAAAGGTATTGCAATGTGCGTTATACAGATACCCCACAACTGACAGCTCACTACTGCAGATGCATGAATGTCAAACAGATTTCTTCCTATTTGATTTTGTCACTAAATAGAACTGCTATTTGGGGTATACAGATCCCCCTTAGAGAACAGCCAGGGATTGCAGCAAGAATCGCACAGCACAATAGCAGCAGCTGGACGCTACAACATGAAGTGTGAAGTGCTGAGATAGAAAATGGCTGGTTTTATAGGACTGTGTGACATCACATAAGCCTGCCGGTCGCTGATTGGCTTACAGGTCTGCAGATGTCATCGGGGGTGTTCCTTTCTCCTTCCCAGAGTTCTCTGCCCCATGTAACACGTTGTTCTCGCGCCCATTTAGCAGAAACATGAGGGGAAATAAACCAACTTCGTACCCGCGAATCAGCTTAAACTTCGGCTTTGTGACGAATCGAATTTTTCCTGAAATTCTAACCGAAGTTAGAATCATTAGAATCGATTTGCCCATCTCTAGTAATTAGTTGTTATTTAAAATTTTGCTCTCGTTAGCAGAAAAATGCTGATTACATAGACTGTAATGAAGAATTAAAATGCTACTAGCCATTTAATCAGTCTGTTAATTTCCTCCGCGCGGTCCGTTGCAGAGCATACACAGGACAGAAGATGGCCGCTGGTTACATGTCCACATCACATGTCCTGCACCTGCCTGGGCAGGTCATGTGATCATCACTATGTTTGGCTGTAGTCGGTTGTTTGCAGTGCATCCAGTATGGCCGGTGTTTTGGTGATGGCAGTTACACATCATTACTATGGTAACATCATCACTGGGAGCAGATCATAAGAGGGAGGAGGAGTTACTGAGAACTAAAGGATCATGGGATTTGTAGTTTCCAGTGGCGGCCATCTTGGTGATAACTCTGCCTACTTTAAAGCTAGCATAAAATTTTGTGAATCATAAAATCAAACTATTTAAGCTCCATTTTGTGACATTGAGTTGTGTTACATTCATTTATTTACATTCATTTATTTATATCATCATGGGTTTTTGTATCAAACGTTCATATTCCCGGAATACCCCTTTAAGCAGAATTGTCGTAAGCAGGAGGTCAGCACAGGATCAGACTTGGGGACGTAGCAATAGGTCAAGACAGGCGAAGAGTGTAGTCAGGAACGGAAACGGGAAATCACAATAACAGCGCAGGGAAGTATGCAAATATGTTTTCCAAGGTGTTAAGTGGAAAACAATGCCTCCTTTTGCTACTTTGAAAGGCAGCTCCCTTGACATCAAGCATGACCTACAAGAAGCTTAATGACATGATGTGGGATTAAGCCAAACCAGTATATCTATTCCAGAAGGAACAGACTCCCAACTGTAGACAGCGCTGTTTTAACCTGGTTGGGTCCAGGATGGATCCATGCTTTCATGTTGTTGATGCCAAATTCTGACCCTACCATCCGAATGTCGCAGCAGAAATCGAGACTCATCTGACCAGGCAACGTTTTTTCCAATCCTCTTCTGTCCAATTTCGATGAGCTTGTGCAAATTGTAGCCTCAGTTTCCTGTTCTTAGCTGAAAGGAGTGGCACCCGGTGTGGTCTTCTGCTGCTGTAGCCCATCTGCCTCAAAGTTGGACGTACTGTGCGTTCAGAGATGCTCTTGCGTTGGTTGTAACGGGTGGCGATTTGAGTCACTGTTGCCTTTCTATCAGCTCGAACCAGTCTGCCCATTCTCCTCTGACCTCTGGCATCAACAAGGCATTTCCGCCCACAGAACTGCCGCTCACTGGATGTTTTTTCTTTTTCGGACCATTCTCTGTAAACCCTAGAGATGGTTGTGCGTGAAAATCCCAGTAGATCAGCAGTTTCTGAAATACTCAGACCAGCCCTTCTGGCACCAGCAACCATGCCACGTTCAAAGGCATCAAATCACCTTTCTTCCCCATACTGATGCTCGGTTTGAACTGCAGGAGATTGTCTTGACCATGTCTACATGCCTAAATGCACTGAGTTGCCGCCATGTGATTGGCTGATTAGAAATTAAGTGTTAACGAGCAGTTGGACAGGTGTACCTAATAAAGTGGCCGGTGATTGTATATACACATGCAAAAAAAGGAAGCACAAGAAAGGTAACACAATTATTATTTTATGAAAAAAAATGCAACATCTATGTTATTTTTTCCAAATCACATTCACTTTACTGCTACTGTATTACGCTGCAGATTTTCTGCACCGAAATCCTCAAGTAAAACTCTGCACAGAATCCTCAACATGTAAATGTTTTTTTTAATTAAGTCCATCCACAACTAATATACAGGTTAATTTGAGACCCTAAACCACAGCTCCATATGGATGTGCATTGGTTTAGGGTCCCAAATTGATGTGACAGGACCTCTGTTTATGAAATCTACCATCAAAATCCTTGTTCCTGCATTTCTCCTCTCCCGTGCGACTTTCTTTATGCAGATATGAAGCAGACAGGTTGTGTGACCTGCAGGGGCGTAACTACAGTGGTAGCAGCCATAGCAGCCACTATGGGGCCCACAGTGTCAGGGGGCCCCGACATCCAACCTTACATACTAAAGAGTGGAGAATATGCACCATTATATCCATATTATGCTGCACATTGTACAGCATAACATGTATATAACATATATGTGATGTATATATGCTCTATATGTGTGTATAAATGTGTGATTATAACTTGTATGTGTCAGTATAGTTTCATAGTTTCATAGTTTATATGGTTGAAAAAAGACACTTGTCCATCAAGTTCAACCAAGGAAGGGTAGGGATTGGATGAGGAAGGGATTTAGGGGAAACAATCCTATATAGCATAACAATCAATGTTAAATATGAATATTTCTTTAGAGCTTCTCCTATTTACGCCACTGATGACCTGCTCTGCAAATAGCAGCAGCCGCGGCACAGTTATAGCCGCTGGATCTCTGCATTATCACCACAATCAACTTCTGTCTCCAAACAGAGTTGATTTCCCGGGAGGTACCTCGAGCAGGGCGGGAGAGCGTGACGGAGCTCAAAACCTGGGACTGTTGAATCCAGGACAGTGGGAAGGGAAGGCATGCATCACTTAGTTTAATGGGGTGCCAGCTTTTCCGTACTTGTACTATATAGTGCTATTTACTATTTCCTTGCAACATCCCTTCTTCCACCCCAAACCTCCCTTCTATTACAGTACCCCTTGTACCCACCACACCCTATATATCCACTGCAGTGTCCCAGAACCACATTTCTGCCACTGCACTGCATCTTTATGCAGAACCAGCTCCAGCACTGGGCATACCTGGGCAAGTGCCGGGGCCCAGAGCTGCTGGGGGGGGCGCATAAAGCTGTACATAAGGAATCCATAGGTGGTGAGAGGAGCTGTATCTAATGAATCCATAGGGTCTGAGGGGGGTTTATATAAAATAACCATGATGGGGCTGTATATAAAATAACCATGAGGGGGCTGTTGGGATAATAAACTAGGGAATATTTTAGTGAACAGGAGACTGTTTAAGTATCTGAATTTTTTATGCCGACACATGAGTTCACTGCAAAGGGGCCCACTGAGACTCTGCCGCCCAGGGGCCTACTGAAACCTGGAGCCTCTCTCCACTGTATGAAAGATAAAGTTGATCTCTTCAATAATTGTGGGTTCTTGGTTGCAGGAGTTAACCCCTATGTCCCTGTGCCATTCTATCCACGACACACCTTAAGACCGTTGGCTGCATCATCTGAACCTGCAAGGAACATGACATGGAGGAAGCCCCAGGGACTGGCTTAGGCCTGGCCGAGTCGACCAATGCTGAAACATAATAGACTCTACCTTAAATTTTGGACTTCCGGCTGCCTCTGCCCTGCACCTGACCTTAGTGGCCGCCAAGCACCGCAGCCATTATTCCCCTCCTGTAGCCCCAGTTATAAATCCTCCCCTTTATTTGTAACAGATAAAAACAATATCTCCAGCTTCCACACAAAAACATTTTTTTGTTAGGAGTTAAAAATGTAAAAAAATATTAGCCCCACCATAGCAAAAAACGTCCACACCATGACTTAGAGCTCCCCACCAGGGGTGCACTGCCAGCAGGACGCAGGGGGTTCTTGTCTCCGCACATGTACACTCGCTGAAGCCGGAGACTTTTCATATGTGAAAAGTCGCTGTCTGCGTTTATTTCTACACCAGGTAGGGCCTTCCCCGATCAGGTCCGCCGGAGTTCACCTTCTTCTTCCTGGTGCATGTAAGTGCTTGTCTTGCAACACAATTTTAAATGTTAAATCCTGCACGTTGTCCGAATCATTCGGATTGTCAAACGGCCCTCCCCCCCGATTTGTGTCACGTGACACCTGGCGCCATTGCGACGCAATCCCAGGCGTGATCCCTGAAAAGTCGGGAAACCTGACGAAATTGCGGCCGCGGGACTCTTAGTAAATAAGCCCCAATGACTCAACAGAATTGTGTCGCACACTGTGGGGGTCATATACTAAGGGCCCGATTCGCGTTTTCCCGACGTGTTACCCGGATATTTCCGATTTGCGTCGATTTCCCCTGAATTGCCCCAGGATTTTGCCGCACGCGATCGGATTTTGGCGCATCGGCGCTGGCATGCACGCGACGGAAATTGGGGTGCGTGGCCGAAACGAAAACCCAACGGATTCGGAAAAACTGCCGCATTTTTTAAAGATAATGGGGGTCATTTACTAAGGGCCCGATTCGCGTTTTCCCGACGTGTTACCCGAATATTTCCGATTTGCGCCGATTGTACCTGAATTGCCCCGGGTTTTTGGCGCACGCGATCGGATTGTGGCGCATCGGCGCCGGCATGCGCGCGACGGAAATCGGGGGGCGTGGCCGAACGAAAACCCGACGTATTCGGAAAAACCGCCGCATTTAAAAAACGAAAAAGTGTCGCTCGGGAAGCGCTTACCTTCACCTGGTCCGAGGTGGTGCATTCCGGCGTGTTGAGATGATTTTCAGCGCAGCAGCGCCACCTGGTGGACGGCGGAGGAACTACCTTCACAAATCCCGGCCGGACCCGAATCCTGTGCAGGGAATGCACCGCTGGATCGCGAACGGACCGGGTAAGTAAATGTGCCCCAATGTCGCGAAACTTGCACTTACCTTCACTAGGAATAGGCCGGTGAACTTGAGTGCATTTCGGCGGACTTCATCGCAGCAGCGCCACCTGGTGGATGTCGGAGGAACTGCCTTAGTGAATCCCGGCCGGACCCGAATCCACCGCATAGAACGCGCCGCTGGATCGCGAATGGACCGGGTAAGTAAATCTGCCCCTGTATGTTACAGGTGCACCAGAAAAAAATGGAGCACGCTTCCTGTGCAGTGAAGGTTGCGCCTGATAATTGAAGAAAGTGCAACAGTATCCAATCTGCAGCATGGCTCCACATCGATTTTGATAAATTTGGGCCAAAATATCTACATGTAAAGAAACAAATCCTTATGCTTTCCACTAGGTGGCAGCACAATCACACACATTAGGCAGAGCCCTGTGACAACTCAGTAGACTTTACAATAGAATCAGAAATACAGAAATAAACCACAGAACAATATGTTATATCAAAAGTTTTTTGAAAAAAATGTCAGCTCACCACCATGTGAATACACTGTTGTCCCCTATGGAGTGCAGGGAGAGGACTAGGATCCGTGTCAACTTCGGTTTACAGTCAGGAAGAAGAAGGAATCTCCAGCACTTCAATTGTTAAAAAAATATAAAAACTGCACTTTATTTAGACATGATAAAAACTAGAGATGTACATCCATAAAAAAAAGATGTCATGTCTAAACAAAGTGAAGTTTTTTTTATATTTTTCTTACACTTGAAGTGCTGGAGATTCCTTCTTCTTCCTGACTGCACAATATGGACCAGTGATGTCTGAGCAGATCATAACTGTTCTGAATTTTGCAGATATTACAGAAATAAAAAAAACTTACCTTATATACTCGAGTATAAGCCTAGTTTTTCAGCACAAAAAAAATGTGCTGAAAACCCAAACTCGGCTTATACTCGAGTCAAAAAAATAAATCAAAACTCACCTTTCCAGCGGCCCCCTTAGATCTTCTGTGCGATCCATCCGCTACAATGGTATTGTTGTGCTGCACAACGGGGGGGGGGGGGGGGGTTATATACACTGGGGCAGGGCCTATCAGGCTATATACACTGGGGCAGGGGCTGGCAGGCTATATACACTGGGGCAGGGGCTGGCAGGCTATATACACTGGGGCAGGGGCTGGCAGGCTATATACTGGGGAGGCTGTGACCAATGCATTTCCCACCCCCGGCTTATACTCGAGTCAATAGATTTTCCCATTTTTTTGTGGTAAAATTATGGGCCTCGGCTTATACTCGGGTCGGCTTATACTCGAGTATATACGGTAGTTCTTTTAGTCTCTCATCGCTCTCGATGCAGTGACAATATGCAAGTTGTTTTGGTAAAATTAAGGTTCACTATGCAGAGGCACACTATGCTTGATTGTTACAGCCCCAGAGGGCTTCTTGAGGAGCTCACTTTAGGTGGTGCTGTTGCTTGAGCACTCCAGATTTCACTTGAAGTCAGAACAGATTCGGTTACAAGGCCATCAAGTTTTGCTTCTTCAGACCAACCTGTGCACAATGTTGAACATGGATCCACAGATAACCCATTTGGAAATTACTGGAGAAATTATCTGGCACAAAAGTCTATTTCTGATGAGATGTATTACAAATATTAGAATAATTCCATCTATGGTAAATCTGGAACATTATGCAATGTTATTTATTTATGTATGAATATAATAAAGGAGTTATCGATGAATCAGGCCCAATGGATCGTGCTCCACACTTAGGGGGTCATTTACTAAGGGCCCGATTCGCGTTTTCCCGACGTGTTACCCGAATATTTCCGATTTGCGCCGATTTCCCCTGTATTGCCCCGGGATTTTGGCGCACGCGATCGGATTGTGGCGCATCGGCGCCCGCATGCACGCGGCGGAAATCGGTAGCGTGGCTGAGCGAAAACCCGGCGGATTTGGAAAAAACGCAGCATTTAAAAAAAGAAATGTGTCGCTTGGGACGCGCTTACCTTCACTTGGTCCGGCCCGGTGAACTCCAGTGCTTTCAGATGCTTTTCAGCGCAGCAGCGCCACCTGATGGACGGCAGAGGAACTACCTTGATGAATCCCGGCCTGACCCGAATCCAGCACAGAGAACGCACCGCTGGATCGCGAACGGACCGGGTAAGTAAATCTGCCCCTTAGTGGTCTTCTCTTCCCCACCACTTACCCTACTAAATTGCTGGTTAAACATCTTTCGAGAAGAATATTCCTTCTTCAAATACAAGTCAGAGAGGCAGGATCTTTGGATCTTTGCTTCTCTTCGGACCATTGCCCCAGGACTATGGGCCACATTTATTAAACCGGATGCACCAGTTTTCTGACTTTTCCCCGAAAAGAACCCGCAAACTGCTTGCACATGTATTTATAAAGTGTCTGTCCCAGTTTTGTGTCCACCGTACCACAAAATTCTTCACCTAAAGGGGAGCGTTCCGGTGCAAAGAGTCGGACCGCGCGCCACATTTATTACTGCGACTCCACAGAATTGTGTTGCACGCTCTATGTTAAAGGTGCACCCAAAAAAAGTTTGTGCACTCTTCCCGAGTAGTTTAATAATTTGGTGTCCCCTGCACACTCCACCTTTGATAAATCTGGGCCTTTAAGTGTTCTGAAAATGCTAATGTAGACAATGGGGAAGATTTATTAACATTGTAGACCAGTCCTCTGCTGCGCCAGATGTATCAAAGTGTCTGATGCTGGATGATAAATCTGGCACAGTCAGTAGTGGAGTATAATATAGACCAGTGATGGCGAACCTTTTAGAGGTCGAGTGCCCAAACTGCAACCCAAAACATGCATATTTTTTTGCAAAGTGCCAACACAGCAATTCAAGCAGTTACTTATTGCAATATTCTTGCTCTGTGCTATACCACAGCTTTCAATGGACCTGAGGGCACCAGAAGGAGAGGAAATTTGCATTGTCATTGGAGCCTCTCTTGACATCCACCTGAACAGGAAGATTCAGGGGTCGCACAGAAGGAGCTCCAATGATAACCTGACCCTGTCCACACCTCATCTCTCTTCCTGCAGTCTTAGGTAGACCAGGATGCTCCACATTAAAATAATGCTAAACATGGCAAGTCCAGGGACTGCAGGAGGATCCCTGTCTGGCAAACTCTGCCATGGGGCAACAGCCAGAGTGCCCACCAAGAGGGCTCTGAGTCCCACCTCTGGCACCCGTGCCATAGGTTCGCCACCACTGATATAGACGGTTTGGGCGGTAGCCCAGGGTCCAAGCCTTCTAGGGGGCCACCCAAACCGCCTACCAGATTTTATACTGAACCTCCAGCCGTGAAATCCTTGTACATCTGTTCAGGCTCTCAATACACATGTACAAAAGAATCATTTAAGGACCTTCGAAGGTCCTCTAAAGGTCCTGAAACCACGGATTGAAAGGGTGGGGCGTATCCTCCATTCCCCAAGAAGTTTGTTTCTAGTATCATATTTAGGAAGTAAATAGACGCTATAATATTCATACAGCCGAGGGCCCATTGCAGTCCTAATCCGCCCCTGGGCACAGTGTGAGTGCACCTTTTATTTGGCTTAGCTAAAATTGGCAAAATTTCCTGTGATGCCACGCCCCTTTTCGGAGACCACACCCCTTTTGCCGTATTAGTTGTAAACGTTGCTGAAAACTGTCTAAAACCCTTGATAAATTTGAACAGTTTTCTGGTGAAAATTACACCAGAGTTCTGTCACAAAGAGATTGATAAATCTCCCCCATTATTCACACAAATAAACAAAACAGGGTCCAGCTCTGTGACAAATTGGCACGCAGAAGAATTTCCAGGAAAGAAGCCAAAAGCCAGAGAGCCGGGTGATCAATATCCAGGGAAGCTGCAAACAAAGCTAATTCCAACACAAACTAATAGCAGCACAGATCAGACGCCGGGTGAGATTTACATAACCTGCCCAGGGGTGAGGACTGGATACAGAACAGAAGAGAGTCATCACGTAACCATGGAAACCTTAAAGGAAAACTAACTGCTTCTAAACCACACCCACTGAAACCGGATCCATTTTTCTTTTTGCTTCTAATTGCTTAGTTTTTGAGAAAAATGGGGGTCATTTACTAAGGGCCGAGTCGCTTTTTTTCGCCGGGTTTCCCGAAAATTACTGATTTGCGCCGAATTGCCCCGGGTTTTTGGCGCACGCGATCGGATTGTGGCGCATCGGCGCTGGCATGCACGCGACGGAAAACCCGACGGATTCGGAAAAAACAGCTGAATTTTTGCTTTAAAAAATGTGTCGCTGGACACGCACTTACCTGCACCCAGGATAGCTTGGTGAACTCCAGTGAACTCCGACGGACTTCAGCGCAGCAGTGACACCTGGTGGACATCGGGTGCACTACCTTAGTGAATCGCCGGAAGACCCGAATCAGCGTCTGGGAACCCGCCACTGGATCGCGAATGGACCGGGTAAGTAAATCTGTCCCATTGTCTTTTAAAATTATACAAAGGAGCCTCAGGGGCTCCTAATTATTCACACCTGGATTCTGGCTGGGAAGGTGATGGTGGAGGCAAGCACAAACGCCAAATGGAGGCGCGAATAATTAACAGACGACAGGGCCAGAAGAGAGCCCCTGAGGCTCATTTAAATAATTTTAATAGTCTTGCATCCATGCGCTAGATTTCCTTTAATGATACAAAACATGTAGTAAATAGTTGTAATTATTTTTCATTTCCATGAGGAGCAACAGAGGAATTGCACAGCACAATATTATAAGATTCCAAGATTCATATAGTAGAAGCTTAGTAGAATTTTTCTACCTGAAGACCTGAATGAACCTGATGTTGCTCCATTTGTCCTTTAAATGGCTATATATCCCCCTCTCATCTATAACACAGATTTTTCATGGAAAGCTCCTGTCTTTTAATTTTCCCTTCCCCACTCCCTCCCTAAACTCTGGGATGAATGACAGCAGTAGATGGCAGCACCGTTTTACATGATACAGAAAAGATTTGGACTTGATTCCGTGCCTGAAAAATGACAGACTTGTAGTGCTGCTGCACAGAGGGGCTCTAGTAACACCCACAGAAGTCCTTCATTATCATAATTTAAAAAGTTGATTCACTGTGACTGTGGTGACCTTCTCATATTTGTTATCCGCCTTCCTTTTCAAATCAATGTTAAAAATGATGCTAATGATCCTGAAGGGCTTAGGGTTGTATTAGAAGAGCTCCAATGTGCTGCAGCTTCACACACTGTTACACTGCCCCCCTTCATCTCTCAGCACTTCCCCTCTCCCTCTACCTGATGTAATCTTATACAGTGGGAGTGGGGATGTGCTCCTACACATTGGGGCAGATTTAGTTACCCGGCCCATTCGCGATCCAGCGGCGCGTACTCTGCGGTGGATTCGGGTCTTCCAGCGATTCACTAAGGTAGTTCCTCCGCCGTCCACCAGGTGGCGCTGCTGCGCTGAAGTTCCCCGGAAAGCCCTGAAATTCACCGGCCTATTCCTAGTGAAGGTAAGTGCACGTTTAGCGACACATTTTTTTTAAAAATGCAGCGGTTTTTCCGAATCCGTCGGGTTTGCGTTCGGCCACGCCCCCCGATTTCCGTTGTGTGCATGCCGGCGCCGATGCGCCAAAATCCGATCGCGTGCGCCAAAATCCCGGGGCAATACAGGGAAAATCGGCGCAAATCGGAAATATTCGGGTAACACGTCGGGAAAACGCGAATCAGCCCCTTAGTAAATGTGTAACATTTACTATGTGTTACCCATTGTAACAGCATGTAACAGCATTACCTATGTGTTACCCATGTGTTAAATGTTTTACCCATTGTAACAGCATTTGAAGCTACAGCACGGATGAGCTCTTGTAACCCCACCTTCTGTTTCATTAACATAATTTTAAAAGTTGATTTTCGAAGGAGGCCTTGGAGAATAAGTATTAGAAGATTACCGCAGTCACAGTGCTTGGATCTATAAGCAAGTGCCCCTGGTTTATCGTGCTGGATTCTGATGGTAGGTTTCCTTTAATGTAGGTGAGAGCTGCTCTCCATATTACTTATTACACTCCAACATGTAATCAGATGGAATGACAGTCACCAAAGTGTTAAAGGGAGAGTCAAACAGTAAGTGAGAGGTAAGTAATATATTTATAGATATATCGTTCTGCACGATTTTCCATCCCTGCATAGTTAATGACCTGCGAGGATATGAACCGAAGAACGTTGTAAAAGTATCCCGCCTGCCAGCACCCGGTGACGTCAGCGCCACAGCCAGTGCTGATATCAGGGCTCCTATTATTAGAGCCAGGTCTGGGAAAGAAGCCGTCACGTCTCAGGGGACAGACATGACAAGGTTAATTAGCTGCCATTATCCTCCCGCTTAAGGTGAAGATTCACTCTGCAGCTAATTCAGTAGAATCTATTCCTTAAATAGCAATTCCCTGATACACTATTACTTTCTCGTGTTCCATCCGAGCAGTCACATGGGGGTGTTACCGAAGGAAACTGAAAGATGTTGTAAACCGTCTCATCCGTAAAACATATGGACAATGTGGGATGTGAGATCATCATTGGCCGATATTATGTACACACTTTCGTCGGTTTCGACTGTTCACGGTTTTCGGATTTGCGCAGCTATGACAGCTATTTAACAGGGGTTTGCGCTGGGATTGTGTTGCGTGTGATCGGATTATGGCGCAGCAAAGCCGGCTTTCATGCGACAGAAATCAGGGGGGCGAGGGTGGGGCGGACCGTTGAACGATCCGACTGATTCGGACTGAGCACGGGATTTAACCCCTTAATGACCGCCCTATCGGGTTTTTACGGCGGTCATTAAGGGTACTTCTTCTGATGCGACGCCTTTCTACGGCGGCGCATCAGAAGAAGTTTTCGGGACACCGGGTCTCGCTGGTGCCGGTGTCGGGCTGTGATATCACAGCCCAGACCCGGCACTAACACCCGGGATCGGAAAAACTCAGATCCCGGGTGTTTAACCCCTTGCACGCCGCGGTCAAGCATGACCGCGGCGTGCAAGTGTGTCCCCCGTGGATCGGACCCCCCCTGGTGTGCTTACCGGGGGATCCGATCCCTCCTGCCGCTGCCCCGGGTTCCGACGAGTGACCCGGGGCTGTCGGCTCCTCTTCTCACCGGGTCCTGCCTTCCTGGCAGGACCCGGCTGTAAGTAACTGAGCATGCGCAGCATGCTCAGTTACTTTCACTATACACTGCAATACAAGTGTATTGCAGTGTAAAGGCTTGAATAAGCGATCGGATGATCGCTTATTCAAGCCAAGAAGTAGAAAATGTAAAAAAGTAAAAAAAAAAAAATTAAATCTTTTTATAATATAATTAAATAAATAAATAAAATAAAAGTCCCATAATCTCCCCAGTAACACATAAAATGCAAATAAAGTATATAAAACACAAAACACGTACATATTTGGTATCACCGCGTCCATATTAATCTGTACAATAAATCTAAATCAATATTGAACCTGCTCGGTGAACTACGTAAAAAAAAAACTCGAAAAACTTCCCATAATATACAATTTTTCATCAAACACCATCACAAAAAATGTTCTAAAAAGTGATCAAAAAAAGTTACGTTCCCTAATATGATACGACTGAAAAGAACAACTGTTTTCGCAAAAAATAAGCCCTCAACCAGATCTGACAACAGAAAAATACAGAAGTTATGGCCCTGAAAAGTTGTCAATAGTAAAAACAATGCGATTTTCTCCAATATTGGTTTTGCTCAGGAAAATTGAGCAAAATAAGAAAAACTATATAAATGAGGTATCACCGCAATCGTAGTGAACCAGAGAATAAAGATAAAATATTATTTTTACGTTGCGGTGAGCGAGGGGGGGGGGGGCGGAAATGCTCACAATCCAAAATAAAAATTGATGATTTTGTTTGTGTCCCCCTTGAAATAGTTAATAAAATCTCATGAATAAGCTTTAGACTCCCAAAATAAATTATTTATACATTGTATCTCATCCCGTAAATAATAAGCCCTCATATGTTTACATTAACAAGAAAAATAAAAATTTATAGGTCGTACAATGTGACAATACAAATCTGCTGTGGATGGCGCCTCCATTCATTCTATACTCGGCCGTGCGCCTGTACAGCAGTTACCACCACATATGGGGTATCAGTAAACTCGGGAGGAATTGGGCATCAAGCGTTGCAGTGCGTTTCATCATTTAATTTATTCTGAAAATGTCAGTTTTGGCCTAAATGAATGTATTTCCAAAAAAATTCCATAGTTTCTAAATCGCAGGTCCATATTTTTTAACCCATGTGAAACACTTAAAGGGTTAATGGACTTAATAGAAGTTGTTTTACATATGTTGAGGGGTGAACTTTCTATAGTGGGGTAATTTATGAGGTTTTACTATTATTTAGGCCTCTCAAAGTCACTTGGAAGCCGAGTTTTCCCTCAAAATGTGAGTTATGGCAATTTTCATGAAAATAAGAAAAATCGCACCTAAAGTTCTGCACCTCATAACATCCTAGAAAAATGACCGGAAGCATAAATTATCATGCCAACATAAAGCAGATATTCTGTAAATGTTAATTATCAAACTTTTTGGGTAGTTTTACTTCCTGTATGGAAACCAGAACATTTCAAACTTGGAAAATGAAGAATTTTTACAAACTTTTGCCAAATTTTCACTTTTTTTCAGAACGAAACGCAAAACTTATCACTTAAATTTTATAACTATCATGAAGTACAATGTGTCACGAGAAAACATTCTCAAAATAACCAGGATATGTTAAAGCGTTCCGAAGTTATAACCAATTATCGTGAGACATGTCAGATTTGAAAAATCGAGTCTGGTCATTGAGCTGAAAACTAGTGTCGGTGATAAGGGGTTAAGATCCAAATTGTGTCGCAAGGCAATGCACTTACATGCACCAGGAAGAAGAAGGAGAACTCTGGGGGACCTTAGTGAATCTCTGCACAGTGATACAATATTTGGATAACAAGACAACATTTTTGCTGCTGTACGTTACAACGATGAATCTTGAACCAAACTATTCGGATGCAGATTACAGAATTCATTGTAGAAACAAAATATCATAGGACACCAGCTCACCCCTCTCCATGAGTCGGCACCTCCACCGACCAGATTCTGCAGGTGGGGCTCCTAACACCGTCCGGAGTCCACGGATCAACTCTTGCAAGGAACGATACTTTGTTCTGGTTCTTTGCAAGTACAGAATTCATCAATATATAAGGAACACAAGCCTTTTCTAAACACAAAGTGCCGCATTTATCAATTTTGCCGTAGGATTTGTGCTAAAATTTTCACTGGGATGTTAGATTGTGGTGCAAGGAGTTGATGAACGGAAAAAGGTTAGAAATGTCTCCACATTCATAAAAGTGAAATAGAACTCCATTGACCAGTATTTTGCAGCCCTCATTGTGCTCCAAGAATTGCGCCAAAAACAGTGTCGGGAAATTAGATGTTGGAAAGGAAAATTGTTGGATTCTTGAGCGGCGCCCAGATTGTGATTGTCCGAAAACCACCAATATTGTGGTGCCGACACTTCATAAATAAGGTGCAACAGGAAAGGGGGAAAAAAATGACAGTTTTCTGTCAGAAGGTCAGTAATGAAAGCCCCCCCCCCCAATCCCTTCATTTATGGGGCTCAGAAGTTATAGGACAAATGAAATAATCATAGTATATAAGACTGGAAAAATATGCAAATCCATCAAGTCCAACCTTTATCCAGAACATTAGTGACTGTCTGTCTGCTGTCTCTAACATCATGTGTTCTCTCTTCTTGAAACTTAATGGGGCAGATTTACTTACCCGGTCCATTCGCGATCCAGCGGTGCGTTCTCTGCGGAGGATTCGGGTCTGCCGGGATTCACTAAGGTAGTTCCCCCGATGTCCACCAGGTGTCCCTGCTACGCTGAATTTCATCGGAGTGCACTGAAGTTCACCGTCCTATGCTGGGTGCAGGTAAGCGCGTGTTAAGCAACACTTTTTTTATTTTAAATGTGGCGGTTTTTCCGAATCCATCGGGTTTTCGTACGGCCACACCCCCCGATTTCCATCGCGTGCATGCCGGCGTTGATGCGCCACAATCCGATTGCGTGCGCCAAAATCCAGGGGCAATTCACGGAAAATCGGCGCAAATTGACTCCTTATCTTTCCATCAACTACCAACTGATCCAACCCTGACCTCTCCATCTCGGTCTGTGGGATCACTATAGCACAGAGGCATCAGGTCGCTGTCTTGGGGTTGTGCTGGACTCTGACCTCTCCTTTTCACCATATATTCAATCTCTTGCTCGCTCTTGCCGGATGCATCTCAGAAACATCTCCAGAATCCGACTATTTCTAACAATTGAAACTTCTAAAATGCTAATTGCTTATTAACTCTCGACTAGACTCCTGTAACTCCCCACTAATCGGTCTTCCACTCGCTAAACTCTCTCCTCTATGATTTGTAAAGCTACGGAATTTGATGGCGCTATATAAATTATTATTACAGGCAGTCCCCGGGTTACGTACATGACAGGGTCCGGAGGTTTGTTCTTAAGTTGAATTTGTATGTAAGTCGAAACTGTATATTTTATAATTGAAGTTCTAGACAAATTTTTTTCTTTTGTCCCCGTGACAATTGGAGTTTCAAAATTTTTGCTGTAATTGGACCAAGGATTATCACTAAAGCTTCATTACAGACATCTTACAGCTGATGATTGCAGTCTGGGATTAAAGTAAAGCATCTAGAGAGCTTCACCAGAGGTCACATTAGGCAGAGGGGTGCGTCTGTAACTATGGGTTGTCTGTAAGTCGGGTGTCCTTAAGTAGGGGACTGCCTGTATTTACATTGTAAATAAAATGCTACTTTCTAATAATTGGTTGTTTGTTGGAAATGACTTCCTGAAGTGTAGAACTCATGGACGTTGCTGGGTTTTCTCCTTTTTGTAAGAAATCTACCATCGAAATCCATCCTGATAAACTAGGGGCACTTACTCATAGATCCAGGTACCAAGACTGTGGTAATCTTCTTATATTTATTATTTGTGGCCTCCTATCTCCTAAAATCAACTTTTATAATTATGCTAATGATGCCTTATGCCCTCTGTGCTGTAGCGTCACAGGCTGAGCACTTTGAAGGGAGCACTTCCCCCCTCCCACGGGTTTGCTGAAACGATTAAAGTAAGTATGATTCAATCAAGGTTGTGAGAATCCAGTAAGTAGACGGAGGGGTGAAGTGCTAAGAGAGAAGAGGGAGGATGAGACAGTGTAACAGCCTGTGAAGCTGCAGCGTGGAAGAACCCTAATTAATTAGCATAATTGTAAAAGTTGATTATAGAAGGAAGGAGGCTATGGATAATAGATTAACACAGTCACAGTGCCTGGATCTATGAGTAGGTGTCCCTGGTTTATCATGATGGATCTTGATGGCTGATCCTGTGACATACGTAGGCGTGGAAAGAGAGAATGTACATCTTTGTAGCCTGTAAATTGTATAAGTGCGGGCTCCTCTGCCTACACAATGGCTACACGTCTGCGAGGCTTTACATTGAGCTGTGGTTTCGGTGGTGTCCTCTGTCACGATGCGAGTTCCTCTTTATTGTTATTCCCACTGTTTTCAGTGTTTGTCGCCTTTTAGCAGATTGTAGGAATCCGCAGTCCAGTACATGAGGAGGAACACTAATGCTGGTTATTGTGTGTCTCATCATTTTTCTTAAAGTGCTAGCGTCTGCAGTCTTAGGGTCAGTTAGGGGGTCCGTGTGATGGCGGCATTTCTCCGGCTGATATGTAGACACTACATAAGAGACTAGGACTCCAGTTGCCACCACTATGGGGGTACTGAGGCAGATGTGGATGGTAATGCTATGTGGGTACTGTCACCATTGTGCCATAGCAGAAGTGCAGTTATTATCGGGGTGCACTGGCACTGAGGTTGGTATTGTTTTAGGAATACAATCGTGGTCAAAACTGAGGCCCGGGCATTGGCACTGTTACACAAACCCTGTGGATAGACCTGTGTGGGCATGTGCCGTATTATTACGAGAGAACTACGGGACTGTTATTATGGAAGTCAAGTATTATAGGGGCGCTCTATGGTATTCTTTATACCTGTGTGGCATCATTATGGGGCACAGTGTGGTATTATGGGGGCACTGTGTGGTTTAATGGAGGCACAGTGTGGTATAAATATGGGGGCAGAGTGGGTATGGAGGCACAGTATGGTATTATGGGGGCTCTGTGTGGTATAGGGGGCACGGTTTGTTGATCTCTGGAGAGGGAGGTGGGATATGAGGCACTGTGTGGTATAATGGAGGCACAGTGTAGTATTATTATGGGGGAACTGTGTGGGAGTATTATAGGGGCACGGTATGTCAGTCTCTGGAACGAGAGGCACTGTGCGGTAGTATTAGGTGGCACTGTTTGGTATTATTATGGGGGCACTGTGTGGTATAGGGGGCACGGTATGTATGTCTCTGGAGAGAGAGGCCGGATATGAGGCACTGTGTGGTATAGGGGGGCACGGTATGTATGTCTCTGGAGAGAGAGCCGGGATATGGGGCACTGTGTGGTATTATTATGGGCGCACTGTGTGGTATAAATGGAGGCACAGTGTAGTATTAATATGGAGGCACTGTGTGGTAGTAGTATGGGGGCACTATGCGGTATAGGGGGGCACTGTGTGGTAGTATTATGGGGGCACCGTGTGGTATTATTATGGGGGCATTATGTGGTATAGGGGGGCACTGTGTGGTATAGGCTATGCCGGTCTCCTGGGTCCCCCCTGTGCAGTGCTTCCTGCAGCAAAGGCACTGGAGCTCCGGGTCTCCTCCAGGTCCGGGGCGGAGGCGGGAGATGACAGGAGTGAGAGGCGGGATATGGCGGGCGGGCGGAGCGGCGGCCGGGGGAGGAGTCGGGTCGGGGCTGCCGCTCGCTCGCTCTCCTCCGGGCTGCTCATAGTGTCCGGGCTCCGGCGGGTGCAGTCTCCCGGCACTATGGCGCTCAGAGCCCGCGCCCTGTACGACTTCCGAGCCGAGAACCCGGGGGAGGTGTCGCTGCGGGAGGCCGAGGTGCTGAGCCTGTGCAGCGAGCAGGACATCGAGGGCTGGCTGGAGGGAGTCAACAGCCGCGGGGAGCGGGGGCTCTTCCCGGCCTCCTACGTGGAGATCGTGCGGGCAGAAGCGGCCGGTCCTCCTCCGCCACCGCCGCCTCCACCCACGGCAGATAACCGCTACGCCAACCTGCCCCCCGGGGGGTACGAGCCGGCGCCCCCCACCTACCAGAGCTCCCGGCCGCCCGCCGTGCCCTACCAGCACAGCCAGCCCAGCGACGACGACTGGGACGATGAGTGGGACGACAGCAGCTCCACCGCGGCCGACGACGCCCCGACCCCCGGTTACTATGGAGGTGGTTTCCATGACTATGACAGCAGTAGGTACCGGATGTCAGCTCCTGGGTCATACAGCACCAACACCTCCACCACCACCGGCTCATCGCAGGCAAAGGGCACCGCCACCGTCAGCAGAAACCTCAACCGCTTCTCCGCCTTCGTGAAGAGTGGTGGCGAAGCGTTCGTGCTCGGAGAGGCTGCGGGCTTTGTACGGGACGGCGACAAACTTTGCGTGGTGCAGGGTCCAAATGGGCCAGAGTGGCAGGAGAACCCGTACCCCTTCGGCTGTACCATAGACGAGCCCACCAAACAGACCAAGTTCAAGGGCATGAAGAGCTACATCTCCTACCGCCTGGTGCCGAGCCACACCGGACAGTACGTCCACCGCCGCTACAAACACTTTGACTGGCTCTACGCCCGGCTACTTGAGAAGTTTCCCGTCATATCCGTGCCCCGTATCCCCGAGAAACAAGCCACAGGCCGCTTTGAGGAGGACTTCATCTCCAAACGGCGGAAAGGCCTGGTGTGGTGGATGGATCATATGTGCAGCCACCCGGTGCTCTCCCGTTGCGACGCCTTCCAGCACTTCCTTACCTGCTCGGATGAGAAAGCATGGAAACAAGGCAAGAGGAAGTGTGAGAAGGACGAGATGGTCGGCGCCAACTTTTTCTTGACTCTCAGCACCATGCCCGGGGCATCCATCCTGGAGCCGCAAGAAGTGGACGCCAAGTTGGACGCCTTCAAGTCGTTTGCCAAAAGGATGGATGAAGGAGTCCTCTTACTCAACCAGACGGCTGGCGAGTTTGCCCGTAAACAGGCCTCAGGCTTCAAGAAGGAATATCAGAAGGTGGGAATGGCCTTCAAGGGATTGGGTCAGGCCTTTGAGATTGACCAGCAGCCCTTTTCCACTGGGCTGAACCGGGCGATGTCTTTCACTGCGGATGCCTACGATGCTATTGGAGAAATGTTTGCTGAGCAGCCCCGCCAGGACCTGGACCCCATCATGGACTTGCTAGCCGTGTACCAGGGGCACCTGGCCAACTTCCCCGACATCATCCACGTCCAGAGAGGTAACCACCATCTGTCATGTCTTCTGTTACAGGTCTAATGTCTGGCATGAGGGGAACATTTGACCACTTTTCACTGTAGATGTCTTCAGGCCGTTTCATGCTAGTGGTGTGTGGCACACGGAGAACATGTAGATGTCGGTGTAGATGTCGTACAGGTTTCGTGTCATTGTGATGTTGTGTCTTGGAGTCTCTTCCTAGTTCTAGTTTATGGGTGATGTTGCCCGGTGGAGCTGTGTTGGCACATTTAGCAGCATAGTCCAGAGCTGCACCTCATATCATAGTTGCACAGAAGACGTTCTATGTTGCACCAGACAAGACCTGGACACAAGTCACACTGATGTCTAATCCCACTGATCCGGAGAGGGTTTTACTATCCAGGCTCTAGTAGATGCTCTAGTAGAAGGGGGTACCCTCCCAGGTGTGTAGTGGGGGCACTTCTGTATGATGGGATTATCAGAATGACTTCTGTGTGTGCTCCCACCTTGGTGGCTCCTTCTGGTTGTAGACACTTATTGCTACATTTTTCATTTCTCCCCCAAAAAATATAATTAAAAAAAATAAATAAATAAAAGGAACAGAAAGTGTTAAAATCACAAAACTATCATAACCTCAGTGATTGCCCGGTGCTCACATTTTGGTGTTTACCAGGTTACTTTTTTTAGTCTCTACTTTATGTCCCCCGCTTTGCCCACTCTTTGCTTGGGCCCTACTGTGAATGGACCATGAAGTAGAGTCCAGAGGTAAAGTTTTGGAAGGAGAACGGTGGGGTGGGCACTGCTACTTTTAAATTTGTAACCCATTCTTAGCCAAGTATAATCCCTTTTACACCCTTGGTGCTTGCACGTTGTTGCGTTGGTAGAATTTGTAGTCTCTGTTTTTTATCTCTGATTAGATCCAGGTAAAGCTGGGTGACGGCTTTCTCAGATACCTGACCGTGCTGGTGCTCTCCTCGGCAGGGATGCAGTTGGCAATCCTGCATCATGATTTGCTGGTTAGGACTTAGGGAAGGCTGGGTGATGACGCATGCAGGGCAAAATGTTATGTGACATCTGGCTTTTTGTTTTAGCAGAGTTTGTGCTTGTTTCATGGGGGCTTGGCTCAGGTATGGGCTGGCGCTTTTGTGGAGGGGCAGGCACCTGGCTCGGGTATAGGCTGGTGGTTTTATGGTGGGGCTGGCGCTTGGGCTTGGGTAGGGGCTGGCACACTGATCTGTAGACAACACAATGGGAAATTCCCTTCACACCTTATGGTAAATCAGTGCCAAGTGTCTGAGTCTATATACTCTGGATGTATGTGCCAGGGGAGCACAACCTATCCCTTATAAGTACCTAAATTGCTGGGACCCCCTGATGACGAGTGAAGTGGTTACACACATGCGCTGCTCATCCACCAACTCCCTGCAGTCCCATAGAGATGAATGGAGCAGTGCAGTGGAGCAGTGAATGGAGCAGAGCAGTGAATATGATACATTGTATCCGTCCTTCATGTATCTTGTGTGTACAAATCTTCCACCATTTTCAACCCAACATTATGGAACAATGCCAAAATTGTATTGTGAGAAGTCAGTCTTGTGTGTGACACCTTGAGGGTCTTACTGTTAGGATAGTAAGCAGCTGGGGGTCTCTGCTGCTCCCCATCCTCCTGCACTTCCATGTCCTCTTGGGCTGATGAGACCTTGTGACCGCAGTGCAGTGTCAGGGTAGATAGTCCTGACTTGAGACTTCTGTAAGATCCACAATCTTTCTTCAAGCCAAACTGCACAGCCATATGAAATGGATGGGTGGTACAGACTCTTAAAGGGAACATGTCACCAGGTTTTACCCCACTTACCTACCAGAGCCCTCAGGTAGGATATGTTATGTGAAATCTCCTTTAAAGTCGGGCAAATATGACTTTTTTTTTTTTTTTTTTACATTGGAGTCAAGTTTAGTGGTTGCAAGCGGGGTGTCAATTCAGAAGCCTCTATCTTCTGTTCTATAGCACCCAGATAGAAACATTCTTGTCTCCTATTTAAAGATAAGAATCTCATCTTTCAGATCCCATCAGACTTGTGGTTCTGTGAGGCTGCTTAATACATAGATGGGAATGCAAGGCGCAGATAAAGATGCAGGTCCTACCTTTTACTACCTATTACTACCCCTGCAACTACTAAAATTGACTCCTCTCATGTAAGAAGAGTCATATTTTCCTGACTTTGGAGCAGATTTATATATTTTTTTTAGAGGTAAAAGTGAGATTTTGCATAAGAAATTCTAGGAAGGACACTACCTGAGGGGGGCTGCTACCTTAGTGAGGTAAAACATGGTGACAGGTTCCCTTTAACCTGTGCTTCCTACCCTTCTATGGGGTTGCAGCCCTTCCCAGAAGCTCACGTTGGGGATTTCAGAGATTGTGGGCCCTTGTTCTCATGATCGTTGAAGGTCCCATTGGTTGAACCTCCAGTGATCAAGACCCGTTATCTTTATGAGTAAAATGGAGGTTCTGTTGCATAATGGTCCTTAAATCTATGCAAACCAGCGAAAAAAAAAAAATAAAAAAATTGTGGCCTGCTTGTCAGGACAGGAGCGCTTCCTCTGCAGTACAGCAGGTAAAGCAGGTGAAACCGTATGGATGATATTGTCAGAGGGGGAAGAAGACCGATTGTGTCCACCGTGCACCCCCTCCCCAGCAGGACACATGAGCAGTTACCAAAAAGTGAATGTGCGGAGTGTCATCACCCCTTTAATTTTGACATCTACCAAAAATTCCTTTTAGTTGGTCTTAAAATGTGAAAACTGGTCGTTAAACATCACTGTTATAGGTGTGAGCCCCCAAACCTGTGACCACACCCTCCTCGTATACCTTCTATATACTGACCATATCCTTGTAGATGACCCAGGACCCCCCAGTATCGCTCCTGCATCATTATGCTCATGTCCTGGTATAAAGCATCAGGCGAGACCTCAGCCCCTATAGCTGCGGCCCCTGGGATGCATGTATTTATGTTTTTTGGGGGGGTATTTTTGGATTTTCTATGCAGGTCTTGTGTAGCCATGGAGTGCAGGGCCTGTTATTTGGCTCGGCACAGAGGTATGTGGATATTGGCAGGCGCAGCAGCTCGCAGCGGTCAGTGACATTCCTCCGATGATTTCACACCGGGCTGCTGTTATCTCAGCAAATATCCTCCCCGCGTCCTAATGGGATGGGGAATGACGTCTGGTCACTATACTGATGTGCTCTGTATTAACCCTTTTTAAGCTTTGGGTGGTCTAATCAGTGACTGGTGACCTTTCCTGTGTGGGGCGTATAGGCATAACTGTTACACAGGGGGTAGGACTGCTCAATTCTTTTCCCTTTTAAGCTCAGCTCTTCCTGCTCTGTAACATGCTGCCTGCTGATAGGACACTGTATAATCTGTTCAACCTCTTCTGTTCTATAACATACTGCCTGCAGAAGGGATACTGTACAATCTGCTCAGCTCCTCGTGCTCTATAACATGCTGCCTGCAGATAGGACACTATGGCTAGTCCACTCAGCTCCTCCTGCTCTATAACATACTGCCTGCAGAAGGGATACTGTACAATCTGCTCAGCTCCTCGTGCTCTATAAAATGCTGCCTGCAGATAGGACACTATGGCTAGTCCACTCAGCTCCTCTTGCTCTATAGAATGCTGCAGTTAGGACACTATGTACAATCTGCTCAGCTCCTCCTGCTCTATAGCATGCTGCATGCAGATAGGACACTATGTACAATCTGCTCAGCTCCTCCTGCTCTATAACTCCACCACTGACCACTAAGTGTAGAACTCGCCTCCTCATACACAGATTGGGGTGATATAATGATATTTTCTCCGCTGGTATTTGGTACAGTTCTGGGCTGGTATTTCCGGCCTCGGAGTAGTGTGTGGTGTGTACTGACCTGTTAGGGTCCGCGGCTCCAGGAGGTCATGAAAAGACCTCACCATAGTCTTCCCTTAGATACCGGGTGATGCTTATGACTAGGAACATCCTGCTTTTCCCGCCTTAAGATTTTTTTTTGTAATGACATTTTTTATGCATCTTCCCTCATTTTGTGGTTGTGGTCTGACTAGTTCTTCAGGTTTCGGCCCTCCTTATATTATGGCGGTGTCTTCTCCCTTCATCCTCTTTACGGTCGTCTATATTTACCTCACGGCTGCAGGCGGATCCTTTATATATTCTGGTTATTTTACCTCATAACACCGACGCCTTGTGCCCTGTGTGACTGGAAATTTAGGCCCAAGGCGTCGATGTTATGAGGTAAAATAACCAGAATATAAAGGATCCCGCCTGCAGCCGTGAGGTAAATTTAGACGATTTTGAGGTAAATCCCCAAATAAAACTGAACCTTTGCCTACGTGAAGACATGATCGCTATATATATATCATTGTTTTTCTTGGTGAGGTTTTTCCTTTATAGATTTCAGATACAGGATTCAGTCATGGATTTTCCGGCATCACCAATTGACTAAATCCACATTTTTTTTTTCCACCTCAGAAATGACAATTTAACTATGGTATATTATGGTATATTTTCTTTCCACGCATCCCACCATATACTTAAAGGCGACATCTATGGAGCCCCTCAGGCTCATTTGCATAATTTTAAAGCATAAAACAAGACATAAAGCTAAAAGATGAGCCAATCCTCCCAGAGGGGGCACACACCTGTATGTCAATGTGCTTGGTTTACAATCCTTCATCCTGGTGGTAGATTTACTTTGAAGGAAATCTACCGTCAAAATCTGACATGATTAAACCAGGGACATTATATATGTATCCATTATATTTGTTATCCATGGCCTCCTTCGTTCTAAAATCAACTTTTATAATTATGCCTATGAACCAGAAGTTAGGGGTTATAAGAGCTCATCCATGCTACAGCTTCAGGGGCTGTTACACTGGGTAGGAGTAATTCCCCACTCCTGCTGTGTAAGATTCCATCAGGTAGAGGGAGGGGGAAGTGCTGACGGATCAATGTTGAGGGGAGACGGTGTAACAGCTTGTGAAGCTGCATCACGGGGGCTCTGGTGACGCACCCCAAAGCTCTTCAGGCTCATTAGCATAATTTTAAATGTTAATTTTAGAATGAAGGAGGCCATGCACAACAAGTATAAGAAGATTTGCCACAGCCACGGCGCCTGGATCTATGAGTAAGTGTCCATGGTTTATCATGATGGATTTTGATGGTAGATTTGGATATTTGGGAAGCAAGACCCCACATTCTGGGAACATCAGATCCTGATGGAATAATCTGCATTATATGTTATGATCTGTAGACTTGTATCCTACCTGTCATCCAGAGCTGCATTCACAATTCTGCAGCCTCCAGAGCTGAAATCTCCCAGTGGTCCTTGTTAGTGGTTACTTACATCATGTAGATTACACTGATTTACATATATGTAAATGATGCAGATATCAGCCCCTGTATAACCGCATTGTATGGGAGGGATAGATCTGGCTATATACAGAAGTTGTGAGTTCAGTCTGATGCAACGTGTTTACAGTGCGTTATATGACTGATCCCGGGTTATAGCTGTGACGGGTTTGGCTGCGGCATCCTGAGCTGCCCATGAAGTCATAGCCTCTCCCATGGTCTGACCTCGGCTGTGAAACACTAGACGCCGGTGGTTGGTTGTGCAGGGAGGACGTCTCCTTATTCTCCAGCTTCGGAGTTTGTGTTCGGAGTTTGGTGAGGAGTCCCCATCCTGGTTAGCTGATGTCCCATATTGTTACCCATTTTTAGTAGCAGTCACTTTATATGACATTTTTATTAAACTAATTAAACCTTCTAGTTTGCAACCAGAAAATAATGAGTAGACCGGCACAACTGTTAATCCACAGTAGTAGATCTGATATGTTCATAGTGCTCCACCCCACCAGAGTCGCTGGCCACACGCGTCATCCACAAAGCTCATCAAATATGACGGGGAGGAGTTGGCACTTCTACTAATCCTCGCACCGTGAATCATGGACCTCCAAATCCTGCATGAGATCCAAATCCTGCATAGAAGTGAAGAAAGCTCACGTAAAAGGCAGGGGATGGGGGGGGGGGGAATGCTGGGTGATTTATAAGATGAATCTTATCAATTTTCTCCCGATAGGACCTAAATTCAGAATCTGGTAATCAGTTTTCTTCACCCATTACCTGAATGGTCATTTCTTACAGACACAACTCCTTCACGTAACATGCAGTTATTGCATTGTCTGCATCTGGGATTATGTACTGCACCCCTGCTGCGAGAGAATCAATAACCTCCTCCGCATGCCATATATAGTGTCACCTGTGTAGTTGTGTAGAAAAGGAATATTTAGGGGTCTAAATAGGGTCTAAAACAAGACATTCTCGCCCCCGAATACCCTGTCCTGCTGAGGATCCCGTGACTGCCGTAACCAGTCACCGGCCTCACGAGCAAGAACAATGACCTCACCGTTCTCTCTGATGTGCACGTTGTATGCAATGTCATTACTGGAAAACCCCTTTAATCAGCTTGTCAATTCTTAATGATTTTGGACACTGATTTCCTTGAGAATTTCCTTGTTAGTCATGGCAGCCCTGTCGCTGTGTGACCAGGGGTTTGGCGAGACACACATTAGCAACGTTCGCCACCTAAGTATGAAGCGTTGCCCCGACCATTGTAAGAGATTTATTCCTGTCCGGATTTTCACTTTTCAGATGAGGACTCGTATTTTCTGGTGACTGGTGTTATAGAGGGACTTCCCCTTTAATTGTTGGCGTCTCCGTTTATGAGAAGGCTTTTATTAGAGGAAGCCGTGTGAAGTGTTTGCAGTGTATCAGGTGACGACTTGGTGGTAAAGTAATCCTGCACATTCCTCCTGTAATGTCGCTCTCGCTGCTTCTGGATGTTGTCCTTGCAGTGACAGTCGTGTCTTTTGTGCTGCGGATCAGCGCCCCTCCCTGTGTAATAATGGGCCCACCGCTAGAAATATCCAGCATCCCCAACCAGCGTGTATGACAAAGCAGACTGCTGCACCATGTCCCAACCCACACTAAAACCACATGGGGTGTATAACAACCTAGATAACCTCTTAAAGGGGTGGTCCTGAATTTAAAGTGGGGGCAAGATAGGTCCTAGGATGGGTCATAATTTTATGATCGGGGAAGGACAGACATTTCTGTACACCTCGCCCCTAAAGTTTACATTCCTTGAGCAACATTGTTCATTTGTTGCGGGAAAATTTCCTTCTCCGTTTATTAGGCCTTTTTCCTTCACCCCTTTCCCTTACTGAAGCTACAATGAGCAAATTGTGAATTGACAGAATACATAGAGAGGAGAGGATGAGATGGAGATGAGAGGAAGAAAAGAGAAAATGGCAAAAAAAAGTTGCAGAAGTTTCTATCTCGCCCCAAGTGCTTCATTCATATCGGTTCTGATAAATTCTTCTTTAATGTCCTATATGATCCTGCTGATGCTTCGTAGGGCCAGTTCACATCTCCGTTAGGTCCTTAGTAGAAATGATTCCAGTTCAGGGGGTTTCCCCCTGGCCAATCATTGCCATGGCTAGGGGCGTCAATTTGCCTAATTGGCTGTTCGCCAATACATCCGGGTCTTGCGGCCGAACACAAACTAAAACTACGGGTCCGCTCCTCTCTGGTCCTTGGTTATTTGGTTCTTTTCCTGTCAGCCAAAAGTAAGGAAACTACAGATGGCTAAGGTATGATGGAAACACTGGAGCCTGGTTTTGGTATATATATTGACTAGAAGGATGTTAATCCCCATTCACACTCCACTACTGATTAATGCTGTTTGGTTGAAATCCTAGTGGCCATTTCAATAGACCTGGCATTTAGCATTGAAGGGTCTCTTCTTTTTGGTAATATACGTGCATATGTGGTAGTCTAAAATCACACCCACGATATGCGTCACACAGATTATCATTTTTGGATGTTCTTCTTGCTTACTCATCGAGAACGGGAGTCCATCTGGGTGCCAGATCCATGGCTTCATTCTGTGACTTTTCCATATGCTTTTTCATGGGACTCTAAGGGTGTTTTTTTAGGGGGTTTCCAAAATGACCCCCCCCCCCCCCCCCATTTGTCAGTAGGACTTGGCTCTAAAATTGTTACTTCCTGAGTGATGCCGATTAGAAGACAGAAATTAACTTGTAGAGGTTTTCTGGGATCAGGACACTGAGGTCCTATATGTACAATTGACCATCAATATCAGATTGGTTGGGGTCTGTCACTTGGGGCCCATTGCCAACGTTGTCCATGTTTGTTAGTCTGAGCCCTGTAGTCGGTTCATTCTTACATCGGACCCTCTACCTACATGCCATGTACTTGACGGTTGTGCGAGGAATTGCACCTATCCTTGACCAATCTAAACAAATAAGAGGCAGCATCAATTGCTTGAGTTTTTTTGACCACCTCAAACGGCTGGATGGTGGCCGTGTCGTGAATCTGATGACCTTCAGTCTAATATTGGTGGCCCTCCATTCTCTAATCTCGGTAAACCCCTATAAATGCAATTTTATATAATTCCTGTAGTGGCCCTATGATAACGTAAAACTGTGGAAACAAGCTGCACTAGATGTACAAGTAGTCACAGAAGCTTGTATGAATGTAGTACAGGAGCTACAACTTACCTGCCTCAAACTGTGATTTTATTGATGGAAATGTAATGCTACTCCAGGTCATAGCGGCAGTACCGCACCTCAGCAGAAGAGAAGGTATAATTCCATATAGAATCGTAGTGCAACCTAAGGCTAGAAATGTGAAGTTATCTCAATGCGGAAGTTAAATTTAAAAAAACAAAAGCCCCTTTTTTTTTTTATTTTAAAGGAAACTTGCCAGCAAAAGTAGGTCTGTTTGTAGATTCCTCCTGCCTGTCTCTGTTCTAATCTGTAATTTAATAATTCTGGAACCCAACATAATTTGTTAAAAAAAACCCCGTCATTTTAGTAATATGTAAATTAACTGCAGAGGCTACTGGGGCGTGTACTAAGGCTACTCCACGCCCCAGTAGCCTCTGGAGGTCATTTACATATTACTAAAATAAAGGTTTTTTTAACAGGATTATTAAATGACAGATTAGGGCAGAGGGAGGCAGGAGGAATCTAGCATCACATCTACTTCTGAAAGCAGGATCCTCGTGGTAGGTTTCCTTTAAGAAATTTAGTAGATTCTAAACATGGTCAACGTGACTATAGGATGTGAACACTGAGGGAGGCGCTATAAAGATGAAAGTGGAGAGGAATTAGACCAGGTCTATGGTTTGCGGCACAGACAATACCTTAGGCCCCTTTTACACGACCGTTCTAGTGACGGATATCCGATCGTAGATATCGGTCTCCATGGATGCCTATGGCGCCCTTCCGCATGCTCTATTTTTTTTCCGGTATGTACGGCCGACTCCCTATGAAGAGGGGAGGGGTAAGCAGCGAGCAGCACTCCTCCCCCCTCTCTCCAGCGTGCAGCTTTATGCTCGCCCAGGCTGCGGCCCACAAAACGTAAGCTCATGGGGAAGAGACCTACGGCTCTACTGAGCCAGTGGTATAAGGACCCATATATCGATTTAATTTTCAGGATGAACATTGAGCAGGGATTCTGTCTCCCAACATCGTTGTTTACGGCCATCACACTGACCACAAACTCCTTTTAACACATCGCAGCAGCCCGTTTGTTGAATCCGGACTCCTGAAAGCGGCCTAGCTGGGTTACCTTTATCAGTCTTGCTACTGGATGTTTCAGACACAAAAGATCCAGTATCTTTTCCTTAGATCTTTGGGAACCATCCAAATTTTTGCATCATGTGACGTCGTAAAACATTTTTATTGTTTCTGGGTGGACAATGTTTAGATCTGAGACTACTTGTACTTTCTCCTTCGCACAGTCACATTAACCCTGAGCGGGGAGCTACTGCCCTCCTTGGGAGAAATGTGATCATCCATGTGGCATTCCCATCTGGAAGAGTAGTTGGCAACATAACCAGCGGCCGACTAAATCCTATCATAAAAAGTTGAGACAAGACTTATAATTTTTTTTTTTTATGTATTTCAAAGGTAAAATTGGTTGAATTTGTTCAATTAGCTCATGGAAATAGACCTATGGGTCACTGATTGTTATCCTGGTAAAATGAGGACTACAGAAAGTGACTTGACCTTCTCGTAACAGACTTGTATAGATGTTAAAGTTGGTCAAACATGGCAAGTCGTCATAGAGCGGGAGGACACAGCTGGCAGCTTGTAGTAGCAAAGGTTCAGACGTGTTGAAATATACTGCACTCCATCTTTCTTTCCCTTGAAAGGGGTTTCCGGGAATGTTAGAGAACATTGTTGGGGCCGGGGTGCCAAAAAAAGTGTCTTTAACTTCTGCTCCGCGTTGCTTCAGTACTTTCCTGTCTTCGGCCCCTGGCTAGTAGTTCCAGGGGTCACATCACCCCCAGAACATGGGTCATCACTTCCTCTACATTGTAAGTGATTTGCTGTGGTTAAAAGAGGCCATTTATTGGCCAAAACAGTTCCTGCCGGGAGCAGACACCCAAGACCAGAAGTTCCAGAGTGACGTCATGTAACTGCAATCTGATCATCTTCTATATTTTAGCTTCCAAACTCTCCCCTGAATAGTAGATGTTGGGGGTCGGAGGTGAAGTTCTTGTGGATCAGGAGAGACCGGTAGTGACTCATTCTGCTCCTTCTAGTAACAAACACATGTACACTCAATGAGCAAGGCCATGGTGTTTGGAGAGATGCCAACCGAAAACCATCTACCACCCTGGAAACATTTCATGCTTTGTCTGACGGTAGCATGACACATGGCATATATACACATGTATGTTTTGTAGATGTTTGCTTGTGATTTCACAAGGAGTGCCATCGATTGTTTTGTCTTGTGAGTTGAAATTTCCCTTTCACACATTTAGCCAGGTCTTAAGTAATGGACCTTCATGACCAGCACAAGAAGGGTTGTAGCTAAAGCTCATACATCTTGTTCAACCAGTCGGTAACGCTGGGCTTTCAGAGTCTTGGACCACAGTCCAATGTCATTGTCATTGCTCTTGACTTATGAGGAGTAGTTCATAGTATATTAGTAGGGACGTGCAAGTATATATTGTATAATGTATGGCCATATTAAAAATATAGAATCCATTGACCTCTGTGCCTACAGAAGATTAGTTTTGGATCTTTTAGAGGATACTCTACTTTATTCAGATCTATGACTGCACATCTAGAGTAGTACTCTATTATCTTCTCCCATGGATTGTAACACCCATGCAAACCTATCAAAATAAAATTAAATTAGTTGGATAGGTTTAGATTTTAGAAAAGTTTTTGTTTGTATGCCGCCCTTACCCAGTACAGGCAGTCCCCAGGTTACATACAAGATAGGGTCTGTATCATTGTAATCCCAGCCAGAACTTTTTTGGTCTCTGTGACAATTGGATTTTAAAAATGTTGGGTTATCATAAGAATCAGGAATAACACTAAAGCTTCATTATAGACACCTGTGATAACTGTTACAGCTGATTATTGTAGACTAGGCCTAAAGTACAATAAATTACCAATATCCAGAGGTCCGTTTGTAACTAGGGGTCGTATGTAAGTCGAGTGTTCTTAAGTAGGGGACCGCCTGTACTTAAAGCAAACCTGTCCCCAGGAATGTGCTGGTGACAAGTTCCAATAGCCTATGCTATGCTGATTTTATAAATGCCTTTGTCAGCATTCTGAATCATTTCAGTACTTTATATAAGTTTAACTTGCATTACCTGGCTCCCTACTAGCAGCATGTGGGGGAGTCCTTAGGTAGGGGGCACCTGCAGCCTGTGTGTGCCTGTCTCTCCCCATGCATTCTTCCTGTACTCCACACCAATGCCCTTCCTCTACATACTAGTGACGTGTCGTTTGCGAACGAACCAATGGCTCACTTAACCCCGCCCCTAACTGGCTAACCACGCCCCCTTTAACCTGATACAATTGGGTTAAAAGCGGAGTGGTGTGGGGTGATTGACTTGCCTGCGGCTCCCTATTTATATATTTTCTAGGGAGCCGTTCAGGAGCCAGCTCTCTAAAAAGAGAAGTCATTCCCATCACTACTGCCTGCTCAGTGCACATGACAGGAAGTGTGGAGGACACGTCACGTGATGCAGGGATCCAGGTAATGTGAATGAAACTTAAATATAGTACTGAAATGATGCTGATGGACATTTTTTCAAATCCGGCATAGCATTGGCTATTGGAACCTGTCACCAGCTAGAAATTACATTCCTGATGACAGGTTTGGATTAACCCAATCACTTGTTTCCTTACAAAGTATAATTCCACCCCTCTATATAATTCCTCCTTTCCTGCCGCTACCCCCTGTATGACCCCCCTTTCATGCAGCAGCCATCTTTATATTGCCCCCTTTTCTGTTAGACTTCCTTATAATGTCTCGAACTATTCTCTTTATGGTGGGGGAACATCTTGTTGTCTCATAGATAAGAAATATTCTGCTACGGCTAATGGATGATAACTCTCCTCTCTCTTCCTCCATAGGGGCGCTAACCAAGGTCCGGGAAAGCAAGAAGCACATTGAGGAGGGCAAGATGGAACTACAAAAAGCTAACGAAATCCAAGAACGCTGTAACATAATATCCTATGCCACCTTGGCCGAAATTCAACACTTTCACAAAATCCGAGTGCGGGACTTCAAGTCACAGATGCAACATTTCTTACAGCAACAGATAACGTTCTTCCAAAAAGTGACGCTAAAGTTGGAGGAGGCGCGACAGAAATACGACGCGGCCTAGTCATCCCATTACCCTGAACTCGTTCTCCTCGTTTAGGGGGAGGTTAACAACCTTTTGGGGGGGGTTTTTTTTAGTCCCCCCTTCTCCTAAGAAAGAAACAACCTGTTGCCAATAATTGGCGGTGGTACACGAATGGTCGTACATTTATTTTTTAATATACTGTGATTAAAAAAAAAAAAAAAAAAAATTGGACTCGTAACCCGCCTAGATCCAGCATAGCGCATTTATATTTAAGTTGTATATCTATGCTTACACTACCATTGTACCTGTGTTCTGCAGGCCGGAGTATGCCCTTTGCCTTACCATATCACACAGCATACTCCGAGTGGACGGTTTTTTAATTTTAAACATTCTGGATTTACCGAAATCCTTTGTTTACAGAACTTTTTACTTGAGCAATTATTCAATCCTTGTGCCTTCCCAAACTTTTTGTTTGTTTGTTTTTTTTTTTGTTTTTGTTTTTTTTAATAGTAATAAATTCATATTTTATCACAGGAGAGAAGTGATGATGATGTAACCATTAAGGTTGTATAACGTTCTGTTCTTGGCTTCTCTACAACCCTTTTTACATCTTTTTGGGCTTATTTATGTGGAAGGTTCGGGACTAGTGAAGAAAAGTTAATCGATTAGCTGGGGATTATCCAGTGCAAAAAAAAAAAAGATGTAGCTTGAAAACTTTGCCATTATTCAGTAATATCGGCTCGTAAAGGGTTAAAAGGTTAAAAATCTTTCACTATATCACCTAAAATTAGCCTCCACTGTACCTTAATTACAGCAGTTTTTCTGGTATGCAAATTAGTAGAGATGAGTCAACTTTTAAAGGGAAGAGTCAGATTTTCTCCAGGCTGCCAGTGAACCACGCCTCCCTCTTTTGACTGACAGTTCAGTGTCTCAACCCAACCTGAGCAGACAGGAAGTCCTCTCCTTGTCCTTGCCTGAATCCTGTCCCTCTCACTGCATGGTGAATTTAGTGGTAGGCACTGTGTGGGACACTGAAGATCTTCTAAACGCATTCAATGGGTGGGGCCAAGCATTGGACAAAGGCAGAATTATAGTGGGGAACCATTTAACTAGTGGGAGGAGGCAGATTGAAGCTAGGACGCCTGCACTGCAATTTTCAACCAGGTCTTAGGGGGGATTGAGTAAGGTTTATTAGGTCTCTTCGGAATGACAGGTTCCCTTTAAGGTCACCTTGTAGCAGCAGCAGCATGAAATTGAGACAGTATTTGGTCACATAAAGCATGAGCCAAAAAGGTTGACCTAAATGTCTGAAGACTTCCTGTAGTACTGATCATCTAGTATTTACCAAGGGGTCATCACATGTCTTAGACGCCACACTTATTGGGCCCATGTGGGAACCCTCTGTGTATACACGTTGTATACAGGAGAGAAAATCTGGTCCTCGAAGTGAGGCCAATAGGAAGGAAATTGATGAATATTTCTGTTTTGTTGATGAACCCCCAACAAAGCTGCATCACAAAACCAGGGAGGGAGGACCCAGTGATGTCACTGCTCATATAAATGCAGTGACATCACTGGGGAAACACCCCTAACATTGAAAACAGCCAATCACCAGCTGCTGTTCACTCCTCCCCATACTTTCAGGGGGGAGGAGTCACTGTTTGATGTCGTGAATCCTCTTGATGTGTCCTCAAAATGTATGGGGGGAAAAAGAGGTGTGAACCTAGCCTTACTGGTCAGAATGATTTACACAAACTGCTTAAATAAATCCCAAAATTGGGTTAAACTACCGTAGGGTAACTATTCAGTGAGGCCTAATTTAATTTTGTGTCCACAACAACCGGAACATTTTATTGTTGTGAAGGTTCTGGCCGCGCCCATGTCCAAATTGGTTCTGCACCTACCAAATACTCTCGCCATTTATCTCAGACGACAATTCTATCAGAATGAGGGACAAATTTGCATTTTGAAAGAATAAAAATATGATTTGTACAAATAATATTTTTTGAAACTTTTTGAGCTGTTTACCCCAAAATTAAGTATCAAAGTATTAATAAGTCACATGTCTTGCGTCAAGCTGATTCATTGGATTCTACCTTGTGCAGGGCCTGAAGGGAGGAGCAGGACTCCAGGTTCTAGGAATCCAATGACAATGAGTCCTGCTCCTCCCATCAGGCCCGGCACCATGTATTATTCAATGAATTGGCTTTGGACTGGAGTGTTCCTTTAAAGGAAATTTACCATGAGGAATCTACCATCAGAAGTAGATTTTATGGTTGATTCCTTGAGCTGCCTCTGACTTGATCTGTAATTTAATAATCCTGGAACCTAACTTAATTTGTTAAACTTTATTTTAGTAATATGTAAATTAACAAGTTAGGTTAGGTTCCAAGAGTATTAAATTTACAGATTAGGGCAGAGGCAGCAGGAGGAATCTACCATCAGATATACTTCTGATAAAGGAACCTACCATGCGGATTATACTAAGTGTTTAGCTATTGTGGCCCTAGACCTGTCTAACTCAATCCTAGTCCCATTTAATTTACTCATCAATATTCACTCCAAGCCCCTCCCACATCCTCTTTGTCCCTCCCCCTCATGACGTCGGCTCACTGCACAAGCAAACCTCCCGCATGATCGGTGAGCATGAAGGCGCGGCAAAACATTTGTCTAGTATAAATTGGGCCATTTACACTAAAGCCTCCATAACCACCCCTAGCCAGAAATGCCCTCCTTAGGGTGTGGTTTACACAAACCCTACACTTTTTCAGGGCTTATTTGCAGGGATTGTCCATAAAAATGAGATGGTATTGTGTACCCTCAGAGCCACATCATGTGAAGCAACATCAAGTTCATGATGTTTTATGACTATTTATATGCACTATTAGCTTTTCTCTATGCGCCACGTTTTAGGACCTGTTTCTGCAGTTTTATATTCCAGTCCACAGCTGTGATTGGATTTTTCATACTTTTTATAACTTTTCAGCATTTATCTAGGATTTTCTACCACTTCCTTCCTCTCCACGACTTCGAGCAGACAGGACAATGTCTGAATGTTGCATTTTGTGGTGTTTTTAGACCCGTGTGACAAGTTGCCATGTGAAGAAACACTTGAGTCACGAAAATGTCACGTCTGTCTTTGAAAGAGCCAGTTCCTTTTTTACGGCATTTGAAGTCGCCTATTATTCATCATAACGTCGGAGACTGCTCCGGAAGATTTACGAGAGGATTATTTTCAGGAGAGACTGAGAGCATTGGGAGCAAAGATGAAAAAGAAGCAGTCAAAATATTTTACAGAATTGTCTGGTGGATCATATTGACTGAGGCATCAGCCCAATTCTGGATGTGATGACTTAAAATGAAACGGTAAAACCTTTGAATGCTTTTTATTCCGAACACCCCCCCCCCCAGAAACAGCGCCCCACTTGTCTGTGGGCTATGTTTGGTATTGCAGCATGGCCTTATTAGAACATAGGCTATATATAAGAATGATGACACTTCTAGGGACCAGAAAATGAGTGTTTTTAGCTCCTCACATCTTAAGCAAAGGCAACTATAAAAGTGTAAATAATGTTAACTTATTGTGAAGGTAATGAGAATTTTCCATGTATTGGGTTCATGGAGGTAAACAAATGTCTTTTGCATGTCGTCTTGGTGGGTTCTTTAGTTTTATGGCTTATTGGAATAGGAGGTCCTTGTTGGAGTCAAATATGTTGGCCCAAATCACCATTAGAACCAAAGTCCGGTGGATGTTCTGTCCAGCAACTGGCCATGAAAGTCAACCTAAAACAATTTTGGTGCACATGAGAAAGCCACCTTCTAGAAAACAACCATGACTTGGAGATTGTCGTCCAATTCAACAAGAGTCTAAGTGTTGAATTAACTCATGTTCCATGATCATCACTAGAGATTAGTGGACCTAATGTTTGCGTTCAGAGTTGGGGTTCGGCCGCGCAACTCGGACATGTTGGCAGTCGAACAGCCAATTTGGAAAATTTACACCCCTAGCTACTTGCCATCTATGGCATCTCTGGCCAATTATAGCCATGGCTAGTTGCTAGGGGCATCGATGTGCCAGATTGGCTATTCGGCCACCAATCTGGCAATATGTGGCCGGATGCAATCGTCTGGTCCACTGATCTCTACACGTCACCTTGAGTATTTAAAGTTTTGTTGGTTTGGAGTAGAGTCTTCTCTAAATCTATCCTCATGGCATCTTGGTTAGTTTCCTTTTCTAGACCCCAACAAAAAAAAAAATTGTTCATACAGTCATTTGCTGACTTTGGGAAACCCTGTAGAGTCCTGCAACTTTCTGTAGGACACTCATTGTCCTACTGCAACTGGGAATTTGGCATAAGTCCAATGTGTGAACTTAATCCCCCATTAATGAGAGTCTTGAACATACGTGTAAATTTATATTGACCTTTATTGGAATGTGACTTGTCCTACCCCAGACACTGCAGATGAGAAAAGAGCAGGACATTGGGACCAGTTTTAGGATATTAATAACATTTGTAAGGTGGAGAGACATTGGAGCCCGACTGTTATACTCTTCATGTCCGATGAAGACAGCCCATCACGTATTGCCTAACCATTGACAAATTAGCTTCTCCTAGGAAGACTTTCTCTCTATTCATGGCTATGGAACTACCAAAGAGAAGCGGGAGTAGCGTGCTAGGCTGTCTCTTGCAGTCCCATAATCCATTTTTCCACACTAAGGTGTTTAGTGTTACAATACAATAGAAAACAGCTATTTAACGCAGTTTTGGTAACACCCATTGGGAGAATTTTAGATGCCGAAATAGAGTAGAAGAAGGAGCTACTCTGTTCTTGGAAACTTGGGAGATACGGAAACTCATTGGGGCACATGTATCTTTATTTCTGCTAGTTAAATTGTCCCGTTACAGCATTTTGAAACTCCAATTGTCACCGGGGCAAAAAAAAATGTGTCTGGATCTACAATTATAAAATATACAGTTTCGACTTGCATACAAATTCAACTTAAGAATAAACCTATGGAACCTATCTTGTACGTAACTCGGGGACTTCCTGTATTTGTAAGAAAAGGGGAAATAAGAAAACATTCCAAAACCAAACATTAAGTAATTTGCCTACATACCTGATCGTCTCAGTGCAGGCCGATTGTACCACAAACAGTCCAAATTTTAGACTTTACATCACACACAAACACACTTTTCAGACTATTGATTGTGACAGTTGTATGTTCCTCTCTACACCCTACTAACATTGTCAGAGGGTACGTGCAAACAACTCTGCTCACCCTAAAAAGGAGATCATAAAAAAATAAAACTGAAACAACTAGGCACAAATTGTGTAAAGTATTCCTTGCCTCCGAAAGAGACTGAAGGGTTTCTGTATTTATCACCAGTGTTCGGCCTATTCCTTCACGACAAGAAGAGGCGATGACTGACCCCCCCCCCCCCCTACCCACCCCAGGCCCCTCACGTTATGTGCATGTGTCTGTCCACTGTCTAACATGTTGTCTCTCAATGCTCTTTGTTATATATTTATGTCATAACATTTCTCTTGGAAAATAAAGAAAACCCCAAAAATGTTTTATACCTAGGCTATGTATGTCTTCTTAAGAAATGTCTGTGTGTTTTTAATGATATTTTCCAGCTGATAATTATTATTTAGTAAAGTGAAGTTTAAAAAAAAAAAAAATCCTTCTCAGCTTTCCAATGGTATGACCCATCCCAGAATCATTTTCTTTTTCAATTTCCTGCTCCACTCTACACACAGGAAATAACCACTCAATCCCTGACGGAGAGGAGTCTGTGATAGGGGCAGTGATTGGCTGATCAGATATCTCTAAGTTATCAGGGTGGATCAGCAAGGCATTTATTTTATGCATTTAAAATGTATATACACTGGCGTTTTGAAGTCAGCCATTGCTAGCCTGGTACCGGCGCCGAACTTCTAGGAACACTGATGACCAATAAAGTGGGCAGGGTTAGGTCAAAACGGCAGTGAGGAGGAGGGGTAGCTTGACTGCATGGTTCAGCTCCTCCACCTCCTTGATTGGATCTCAGGATAGACAAAGTGTGATTCAAAGTCATTTTCGGAGTAATGCTGGATCACATAAACGCTATAAAAAAGGTACTGTTTGGGGTTTGTGGAGGGTCTCTGATGTGACCCATGTGATTACATTGCTCCTTCATGGCAGTCAGGGAAATACGATGTATTTGCTGTGCACTTTCTGCCACACCCATTCACCTCTACACAAGTTATTGAAAAGTTTTAGCACAGCCTGCATCATTGTTTCCATCCAGTCAACAGGGTGGGTCGTCCAAACGCATAATCCCTTATCAGCCGTGGCTCGATCCTCTAGGGAAGGGGACAGCCACTATGTCTGGAGTCTGACTAAATGAAGGAGGAACTAAGGCGAGGAAAGTTGTTCTTGACTTCTCAGGGTCAGAGGCTCTCGTAGACCTGAATTCTGGACGTCTTCCTTGTTCATATTTATATAGTATGTGTTCTTTGATAATGCTATCCTTACACATTAGATCGAAAAACAATAATGTTCGGAATATCTGGGAACATCAGCCCAAAAAAAAAAATCTAAAAAAAGTCCAATGTCTAAAAATGTACATGAATGAATTTATTATAGGAACAACAAACGCTAAAGAAGGGAATTTTCCATCTTCGGATCTATTTTTAACAGTTCTTGCCGGCACGATCATTTTTTATTCCTTTGTTTGGTAGTTTATAGCATTTTTCTCCGGCCTGAGCACTGTCTGAGAAAAAATCTGAGAGAGGCCTCGTGCATGCGAAATGACGAACGTTATGGAGTGGAAAATAAGGATTCGGAAGAACATACATATACTGAGGGTTGATTAAGTATGGCCCTAGGATACCTAACCAACCCTCAGTATATATATGTTTTATTTAAACTAGGATGTGGGACTTGGCTTGTCGATATCAGACCTTAAGGTGGACATGAATACAAGAGTGTGAGGAACAATATCTGGCCAACAAAGAGTTCTTCTGCCGATGGCCCCACACATATTCTAGATCCCACAAGCACATATACACTCACCGGCCACTTTATTAGGTACACCTGTCCAATTGCTCGTTAACACTTAGTTTCTAATCAGCCAATCACATGGCGGCAACTCAGTGCATTTAGGCATGTAGACATGGTCAAGACAATCTCCTGCAGTTCAAACCGAGCCTCAGTATGGGGAAGAGAGGTGATTTGAGGCCTTTGAACGTGGCATGGTTGTTGGTGCCAGAAGGGCTGGTCTGAGTATTTCAGAAACTGCTGATCTACTGGGATTTTCATGTACAACCATCTCTAGGGTTTACAGAGAATGGTCCGAAAAAGAAAAAAACATCCAGTGAGCGGCAGTTCTGTGGGTGGAAATGCCTTGTTGATGCCAGAGGTCAGAGGAGAATGGGCAGAGTGGTTTGAGCTGATAGAAAGGCAACAGTAACTCAAATCGCCACCCGTTACAACCAAGGTAGGCAGAAGACCATCTCTGAACGCACAGTACGTCGAACTTTGAGGCAGATGGGCTACAGCAGCAGAAGACCACACCGGGTGCCACTCCTTTCAGCTAAGAACAGGAAACTGAGGCTACAATTTGCACAAGCTCATCGAAATTGGGCAGTAGAAGATTGGAAAAACATTGCCTGGTCTGATGAGTCTCGATTTCTGCTGCGACATTCGGATGGTAGGGTCAGAATTTGGCGTCAACAACATGAAAGCATGGATCCATCCTGCCTTGTATCAACGGTTCAGGCTGGTGGTGGTGGTGTCATGGTGTGGGGAATATTTTCTTGGCACTCTTTGGGCCCCTTGGTACCAATTGAGCATCGGTGCAACGCCACAGCCTACCTGAGTATTGTTGCTGACCATGTCCATCCCTTTATGACCACAATGTACCCTGTAACATCTGATGGCTACATTCAGCAGGATAATGCGCCATGTCATAAAGCTGGAATCATCTCAGACTGGTTTCTTGAACATGACAATGAGGTCACTGTATTCAAATGGCCTCCACAGTCACCAGATCTCAATCCAATAGAGCTTCTTTGGGATGTGGTGGAACGGGAGATTCGCATCATGGATGTGCAGCCGACAAATCTGCGGCAACTGTGTGATGCCATCATGTCAATATGGACCAAAATCTCTGAGGAGCTTCCAGCACCTTGTTGAATCTATGCCACGAAGAATTGAGGCAGTTCTGAAGGCAAAAGGGGGTCCAACCCATTACTAGCATGGTGTACCTAATAAAGTGGCCGGTGAGTGTATGTTTGAAAGGCAATTACCACCCAATGTATGGATGGAAGTATTAGAACACAATGGTGACCCTTCCCACATCCCAAGGACCACTTAGTTTAGTTTGCAAAGGTGCATCAAAGTAGAAGAAGATGATAATATATTAACCAATTCCGACCTATCTTTCTTCGAACATGTCATTAGAGAGGCCCAAACACATGCAATACCAAAATATTCCAACACGTCCAACTACTTTTATAAAATCCAATAAATCCTTTCTATGGTAACTCACCTAGTCATGCTAATTACAGTCCATATAATCCATTTTTATCAACTGTCATCCTAAATGGTACCTTAAGGATGTAGATAACTGTGCATAGACACTTTAATAGGTGGGTCTCAAAGGTATTTTGATCTCCTACTTTAATTTAGGTTAAGTATGTCCAGTACTGCACAGAATTGCACTCAAGAAGACAAGAGAAGCTTGAGAGAAGTCCAGTAGTCATGCACAGGATATTACAGATATTACAGGATCGGCTACATAAAATTGGTCCATGGGGAAGAGTTTTGTCATCAAGACAATAGAAAATCTTGGTGATATTACATTCAGACCACAAACAATAAAAGGCATTACTGCAACTGATGATTGTCATTTTTGTTTCATTGTTAAAACTTTCAATAAAAATACAGTTACATAAATAAAATGTTGAAGGAACCCCTGTCTACGCACCCTTTTAGGGTTCTTTCATATGTACCCAAATTTTGACTAGATAAAATTACATTTGTAGGTTATGCCATTCGTAGGTTATGTTCACAGTTTTTTGGGGAAGGAGTTTTGAAAAACCAAAACGAGGAAAATAAAATGTGGAATATCAGTATTGGTAAGATTACAGTGCAACTGTAATAATGCAGATGAGAGGCTCGTAACACCCGTTGATTTTGGAGGAGTTTTCTTTTTTATCCAAAAGACTGTGTGAACATACCATAGACTACATGGGACAAAAAGGAAGGATCCGGCACTCTAGACTTCCATCAGCAATCCGGTCTTTCTTCATAAAAGACTTCTCATCATAGTGTTTTGGCTAAAGTCTGGCCTTGGTTAGAACTTTTTTTTATTAAAGGGATTTTCCCACGAAAGAAAATAAAGATCATTTTAACCCCTTACTTTACAATTTTACTCAGTTTTATTGCTGTTTTAGCTCCTATCACTTTCTATGCTGCCCAGTGCAAAATCCCAGGGTGTGGGTGGGGCCTCTCTGAGCAGACACATTATTATCCATCTAGTTCTGTGGGGTGACAATGTGGTTAGATTATCAGGGTACAAGGTGTATATGCACTTTCATCTGGCTTCTGTCATTGTACTAACACACTAACACATAGAAAGATGAGACAGATCGGAGATGCATGATATGATTACACAGAGGATGATAGACCATTGCACTGTTACACTGTGAGCTATGCTACATCCCACAGATATGTGCCTGCCTCCTCCTTCCCCCCAGATCACTTATCTCCTTGTAGTTTGCAGCCTCTCTCTCTGCTCACGATCTCCTGGCAGGATGTGATCAGTGAGTGTCTCTGAGCTCCCTGCAGGGGGCGTGGCTACAGGCTCAGAGCAGAGACAGATAGAAATCTCAGCTCCACGATCTGACACAGAAATCCAAGATGGTGGCCAATCGACCCTATGTGAGAAGTTACAGGGTCGTGTCTAGGGGCAACTGAAATTGTGTACACCAGGACTGATAGAGACAGGTTGGACTCATATCTGTAAAATGCTGCATTTTTGTTAATAACAGTGAATTAGAGAATGTGTTATTTTGTTATCCTGAGTACATATAAGAAACTTGTCTTTGTGGGAATACCCCATCAAAGAGTGGATTGCTACATTGATCATCCCCATAGCCTCGAGGTTTATTCATTCATCAGATGGATTAAACGGTGAAGTGTTGAGCTGGCCATTTTTTCAATTGTTTCCTAGGGCACATGGACATCACAGAGAAAGGACTATGGAGAAAGGACACAATTTCAGAACCCCAACTATGAACAAGGAACATCTAACACTCTGGAGAACTTGGCTTCTCCATGTGTCAGAATACATGGATGACCAATCATTTGTAGTCCTCGCTGGAGGAAATATATTTATGGCTGGACGAAGCTTTCTCTGGCCTTAACAGTGAACGCCAGGATTTTTCTTCAGCCTTAATTCTTAATGGAAATAAAAATGGTTCTCATTATGACATACCGTATATACTTGTGTATAAGCCGAGTGTTTCAGCACAAAAAACGACCCCAATACGAGTAAAAAATAATTAAAAATGGACAAAAAAAAATAATAAACGTATATACTCACCCTCCGGTGGCCCCGATGCGCAGCGCTGCTCCCCCGATGTCATCGCGGCTCCTCTTCTGGCTTCCCGGCTCCTCTTCTTGCTTCAGCGCCCGTCTTCTTTCTTCTTTAACATCGTGCTGGGCGCCGCCATGTTCTTTCCCCGGGCGGCGCCTAGTATGTTGAAGAGGAGCCAGGAAGCCAGAAGAGGAGCCGCCATGACATCGGGGGAGCAGCGCTGCACATCGGGGCCACCGGAGGGTGAGTATATAAGTTTTTTTTTTTTTATTCTGGGCTGACTGTATACTACTGGGGACTGGCTGTATACTACTGGGGGCACGCTGTATACTACTGGGGACTGGCTGTATACTACTGGGGGCACGCTGTATACTACTGGGGACTGGCTGTATACTACTGGGGCCACGCTGTATACTACTGGCCGCAGGCTGTATACTACTGGGGGCAGGCTGTATACTACTGGGGGCAGGCTCTATACTACTGAGGGCAGGCTGGGGCAGGCTGTATACAAGTGGGGGCACGCTGGGGCAGGCTGTATACTACTGGGGGCAGGCTGTATACTACTGGGGGCAGGCTGTATATTATAGGGGGCTGGCTGGCTATATACTGGGGGGGGGGTCTGTGACCAATGCATTTCTCACCCTCGGCTTATACTTGAGTCAATAGGTTTTCCCAGTTTTTGGTGGTAAAATTAGGGGTCTCAGCTTATACTCGGGTCGACTTATACTCGAGTATATACGGTAATTCCCTTTATGACAGGAGAGGAAAATAGATGGAAGATGATCATGCAGTTTATTTCTGGATGCGATGTTGACCATTGCATGGTCATCACTATCAATCCCTCTGTAGATACATTGTTACTTCTCATGCTGATCAAATTTAGTTTAAAGGGGTTATAAAATAAAAACGTTCTATCCTTGGACCGTGAGGTCACACAGAACAATTGTACTTTCCTTGAAGGATGAAGCTTGACCTAAGGAGACATCTCATTATCTTGTTGCTTCCTGTTCCTTATCACAAGACCTTGGAAGGAAATGGTAACATTATTTCTGCAGAACAAATTCCAGTAATCTTCTGACCCAGGAACTTCTCATCTTATATATCTAGAATCTCAGCAAAACTATTTTTGGGGAATGGCATTCAGATTGTCCATAAATATATTGCAATGAAACTGTAACTAAGTGTTGTCAAACCTCGGGAAATCGATCAATTGTGTAACAATTTCACAATTTCTCATAATTGGTAGATGAACTTCTTTAAAGAAACTTCTTTGTCTATTGGGGGCAAGTATCATTGTGTTTTTGGTTGCAAAAACTATTGATTTGCATCTTTTTTTTTGTCTATTTGTGAAAATTTGCCATCAACACTTTCCAAAGAGACTTTGTGGTAAGGGCGAGAAAAATTGGCCTCTGACAGAATTATGAACTTCTACGCTAAAACACTGGAGTGAAAGATCATTACAATGGACCCCAGTCCCCTATTGTGGTCAATGGTAGTTAGGCCACTTAGACTTAGGTCATGTCCCTGTGATGAGATTGTCACCTCATAGATGCCCCCTGCATAGTAAAAGGAGACATCAAAACCTGCATGAAAATTGCCGGCCTTGATATATGCCATCTAAGGAGGAAAACCATAAGAGTAAAGCAAGTCTATGGGGGTCATTTACTAAGGGCCCGATTCGCGTTTTCCCGGCGTGTTACCCGAATATTTCCGATTTGCGCCGATTGTACCTGAATTGCCCCGGGATTTTGGCGCACGCGATCGGATTGTGGTGCATCGGCGCTGGCATGCACGCGACGGAAATCGGGGGGCGTGGCCGAACGAAAACCTGACGTATTCGGAAAAACCGCTGCATTTAAAAACCGAAAATGTGTCGCTTGGGAAGCGCTTACCTTCGGTCCAGCTCGGTGTATTCCGGTGCGTTCAGATGATTTTCAGCGCAGCAGCGCCACCTGGTGGACGGCGGAGGAACTACCTTCATAAATCCCGTCCGGACCCGAATCCTGTTCAGAGAACGCACCGCTGGATCGCGAATGGGCCGGGTAAGTAAATCTGCCCCTATGTCGTCAAAAACTGCAGCCTAACCTGAGTGACTGCATGACTTCCACTTGCAATGAGTAGGAGGACGTTATAATTCCCATTCATATTAACCACCCTATTACCATGCCCCTGATACAGTGACTTGAAAAATTAGAGGATTGTATTCAATTTTAAAAATATTGGGGGCAAGTATCATTGTGTTTTTGGTGATGAAAACTATTGGAAATCTTCTGATATTTGTAATCCATGACCTTATTCCTTTTAAAATCATCAACTTCCAAAATTATGCTAATGAACCTGAAAGGCTACTGGGGCGGTTCCCAGAGCACCTGCTATTACTCTCCCGTGGCTCCCTCAGCACTTGTCGATCCCTCTGTTTGATGTCATCTCATGGCAAAAGAGGAAGTTTAAGCACAGAGTGGGAGTGGAGAGTGCTCCTGCACAGCGTGACAGCCTGTAACAGTTGATTTTAGAAGGAAGGAGGCCATGGATAACAAATATAAGAAGATCACCACAGTCCCGGTGTCTGCATCTATGAGTAAGTGTCCCTGGTTTATCATGGTGGATTTTGATGGTAGATTTCCTTTAAACCTTTTTTTTTCCACAAAATAATGCCTTATCTTTGAGTTGTACCTGATATTGATGTTCTACGAAATTTAGTTTAGAGCGTTCCAGACAGTATCAGACAGAGCCTATGAGCCGAAGACAAGCTGTTTCTAGAAAAAAAACATTTATTATTGTTATAGCCTTTACAATCTCTTACAGGGAATCAGTCATTTAGGAAGCCTAGTGACAACTTTTGATTGGTGGACGTCCACATTCCAAGAGAGTCATAGGTCATGCGTGACTGCCGTATAGGCTCCTAGATAGTCTACACCCCCCGACTCTTCAAACATGGACTCTCAGCTGATCAAACTAAAGAGACCCAGGGCTGATCTTCTCAGTTCCACAAACTGGTCAGTGACCCTGCCCTGTCACGAAACAACAGTAAGTTTCGGTTAGATCGGAATGTCAGATCGATGCTGGTAACACTTACTGTCTAGAAAGGTCTGTGAATTCTCTGACTAATAGTTTCCTGCTACTGTCCCTCTCGCTATCTCCGCTGTGGTGAGCGATTACACCCTTGCAGATAAAGGTTAGCTATAAGTTTCACATCAGTAATTATGGTGCACCACCATGTCACAGCTAATAAAACAATGTATACACCCAGAATATCTTTCTACACAACATACATAGTATTCACTAACTTCTTTCATTGTCTCCTAAAATAAATTTTCTGATTAAAAAACTCAGTTTTCAAAAGCAAAGTGCATTCAAATCACTCCAAATAACATGCTAACCAAAATCCAAGTGTTTAAGGCTTACCCCTAACCCAGCCGGGAAAGCTCTTTATGATGGCAGGTGTTGTATATACTAATAAAGCTTTATATATATTGTATCATCACATTCCGCAGCGCTGTACAGATCATGGGGGACATATACAAATATAACAGAGACATTACAGAGTACAGGCGGTGCCCTATTTAAGGACACACGATTTACAGACGACCCCTAGCTACAGGCGGACCTCTCTGCCCACTGTGACCTCTGGTGAAGGTCTCTGGATGTTACTATAGTCTCAGGCTGCAATGATCAGCTGTAAGGTGTCTGTGTTGAAGCTTGATTGATAATCCTTGCTCCATTTACAGATAAAATTTTGAAACTCCAATTGTCAATGGGGCAAAAAAAATTTTTGTCTGGAATTACAATGATAAAATATACAGTTTCGACTTACATACACATCCAACTTAAGAACAAAATTGCTTGTAATAACATAATCCGATGAAACAATAGGAGTGAGGCCCCTGATCGTAAGAGCTTAGTCTATGAGGATGATGGGGGACACAGAAGTTGACTTGTACAATGGTCCAGCGATCCTTTAAGTGATAGAATAGATAAATATATCATGCTGAATGAACCATTCACCAGGCTCTATAGATATTTACTGGAACCAGGGTGCATCAGTCTGCAGAGAAACCTGTTTAATTGTATCAAGTGAGGAAGGAATTACAAGGACAGGAGGAGAAATCAGATATTTACATATAAGTGAAGGTTACATGCAGTTTTGGAATGTGATAGGCCTGGTTGAAAAGATGGGTTTTTAGGGCACATTTGAAAGTTCAAGATTAGCATTCCAGAGAATAGGTGCAGCCCGGGAGAAGTCCTGGAGACGAAAGCAAGAGATTCAAATTAAAGGGGTATTCTCATCCGGGCATTCACATTCAGTTTCATTAATCTGCCTTGTATAAACATTTCCTCAATTAGATGTGCAACATCCCCCACCGGGGCCTAGCCCTTGCGGTGAGGCCTGGAGTCAGCCGGGGCCCGCAGTACCTGAGTGGCAGGCGGTTGCGGCCTAAGCACGCTATTGTCACGGTGCTTGGTACGGGGGAACCGGAGGGCTGTCCTACAGCCTGGCAGGTCTCCAGCAGGGTGGTGTTGGCAAGAAAAGATGAGGGAGAGGCTGCTGTAGCGGATCTCCCTGGGGCAACCCCTTAATGTCCCGAGTGTGAGTCTCTGGGTGATGGACAGGGGGCCGGTGATGAAGGCAGCCGTATTAGCAGGGACCAGACGGAGACAGAAGTTGAAGAAAACAACTTACAGTTCTTTATTTGAACCGGCAGGAACCGCAGCAACGTGCCTTTAACAGGTAGATGGAGTGCTGAGATGTGAGTTGGAGGGAGCCTCAGGAGATAGTTCACCAGCCTGGATGTAGAGGGCAGGCTGGGAGGCAGCTGTGTCCTGGTAGGAAGCTTCAGCTTGTCCTGTAGGGCTTCAGGTATCACCTTTAAAGGTAAGATGATACCCCTTTTCCTCACTACACTAACTCTAGTCTTCTTGCTCCACTCTTCAGAGGCAGGGGCTAGGCTCTTCCTGCTCTGGTATGGGCTAGACAGAGATTACTCACTCACTCTAGGATTCTCCTACACTTGAATCTCTCTGAAAAGCTCTCTGAAAAGACCCAGAACATTCCTGGCCAGGGAGTTTTATTACCTCCCTTTGGTCAGGTGGTGGCTGCTCCTCCAATCACATCTCAGCTTACAGAGCACAGGATGTAACACATATCATTGGACAACAGCATCTTGCATCATACAAAATACTTAACCTCTGCCTTGCCAGGCAGGATTCACCACTGCAATACCGCTATGTCCTATAAGGACCATGTAGTGTAATGGGATTACATGCAGGTGGGACGTATTCGCAAACCCTCCCTCGCCATTGCATCGGCGAGGGTGTTGCATACCCCGGGGGCAATTGAAAGAGCCGCCCTCGGCTCGACTACAGATGGTTTGGGGCACAGAGGGGGCTAAGGGCACTTCTAGGAAGTGCAGGCTATGTGAGGTGTAGGGACAAACCGCCCATGGTCCTGGAGACAGGCACCTGGGTTGGTGTCGGACTAAGACAAAAACATGTAGCTGTATGACAGTTGGTCGCTGACGCCATTAAACCGAACTGTACAGTAGGAAAGGTGTGGTGTCATGTCCTGTAATCCACTCCTTGCACCAAGGCCTGTATATTTGTTTTATCAACACTTCTTCCCTGGCGGCAATTATATAATGTGTATATGCATTGCGTTAGCATATGCGACACGAGTACCTCCTGACTGACATCCTTACCCATGTATGGGTGGCATCCTGGTGCTATCTTTGTAACACCCCCGGTCCCCTAAAGACCCGCAGTTTACGGACTACCCCCATGTGCAAACCTCAGTTTGAGGGATCAGGTAGCGGTCAGTGTTTTACAAATAGACGGTCCGACACAGCCACACTACAACCTGAAAAGCCTATGAAAGGGTTAATGCATGCTACTGGCATATCTTCTGACAGTGTGCAAACAGGTTAAGATCACATTGGCTTAGGAGCCCAATGGGTACACATCTTGAACGTTACAAACGTTACAGAGGTAGATAGGCTACTCAGGGTAGCAAGATAGTAAATGTCTCTTTTCCTGCAAAGGAAAGGCATAAAAAGTGCAAACAGAATGTCCGTACCTAAAAAGGAAGGCATTAAGTGCAAAATGATAATCAATAGCAATAGCAACTTTTCCCTGGAGTATCTGGCAAAAGTCTCACAGAAGGTCTCTAATGACAAAGTCCATCTTCTGGGTACAGCCCTTGATGTGGGGAAAAGTGCAATGAAGAAGCAAAGGGTCTCCTCTTTTTGGAGAGGGACAGAGTCCTTTGAAGAAATCTCTACTGTGGCAGAGGAAGGGGTGCTATCATAGCACAGGACAATAATCAGTTCAAGGTATGTCTCTTGACTGAGATAAATAAGGGTAAGAGTCTCAGGAAAGTCTCTGGCTCTTTGGGGTAAGGACAAAAATATACAATATGTACAGTACCTGAAGTGGGCTACAGCCCTTCAGGGGTTACTCTGCATCTTCTTCGGTGGTAAGTACTTCGGTGTCAGAAAAACGTACCTGCCTCCTGCTTCTGCGTGTCACCAGCTGGTACTCCTGCAGGTACGCAGGAGCTTTTCCTTTTGTCTCCCTTTGAGACCTTCGAAGTTCCGGCCTGGAGAAGATAACAACCTCCTCATCGTCCTCCTCTGAGTCAAGCGCTGGAGTCGGAGTCTCAGCTGCCTCTGATGCTTCAGGGGTTGCAGACACTGGAGCCGGATCATCCTCCACAGGCAGCAGTATTGGAGACTGCGGTGGGGATGATGGTCTCTCCGAGGTACCTCTTACTGGAGTGGAAACAAAACAGAATTGAGGCACAGTCACAAGTTCCAAGAAACTGGGGGTAGGCGAACACAAGGAGGTCTGTAAGTTGGGGGACGAGGTGAGAGGTGTAGACATAGGGGCAAAAGGACGAAGACATCTCTTCAGCCGGTTCCTATGTACCCGGAGTGATGGACGGTCTCCTCTTGAAATCTCGTAGACTTCAGGGGAGAGACTGTCCCTAACTAGGTATGGCTCACGCTCCCAACGCCCATCTAGCTTACTGGTAGGATGGTTGTTGCGCAGCCACACTCGATCTCCTGGGGCAAAAGGCTCAGCACAGGCATTACGATCAAAGTCCCTTTTTTGTTTCTCTCGGGCCTCTTCCAACCGCAGATCCACAACTTCTCTGGCATCCGCCAGGCGCCTCTGGTGTTCGTGAACCCAGTCAGTCTGGGGGAGTAAAGACTGGGAATCAGGGGACTCCATGTCCCAGGTCATATCAGCAGGGAGATGGCCGTGTCTCCCGAACATCAGATAATACGGGGTGTATCCTGTGGAGCAATGAGTGGTATTGTTGTACAGGTACACTAATTCGGGCAATAGTTTTGGCCAGTCAGCCCTTTTTGCAGGGGTCAGAGTCCTCAGCATATTGATTAGAGTCTGATTCATCTTTTCACACAGCCCGTTGCCTTGGGGATGATAAGCTGTGGTCCTCAGCTTCTTGCAGCCATATAGGGTGCATAGCTCCTGGAAGACTTGGGACTCAAATGCTGTTCCTTGGTCCGTAAGGATCTGGTCCGGACAGCCATAGGGGAGGATGAAGCTCTTCCACAGGGCCGCTGCGGTGGTCCTTGCAGACAGGTCTCTGACAGGTACTGCAACCACAAATTTGGTATAGTGGTCGATGATCGTAAGAGCATAACTGTGACCGGATCTGCTGGGCTCCAACTTCACGTGGTCCAATGCCAGGATCTCCAAGGGCCGTTGGCTCACAATGGGACGTAGAGGGGCCCTTTGATTCTGTCGCTCTCCTCGAGCGATGGCGCAGGCTGGGCATTCTCGACACCAGGCTTCAATGTCGGACTTCATGTTGACCCAGAAGAATCGCCTTCGGAGGGTGGCTTCAGTCTTCTGAGCGCCAAAGTGTCCGGACTGGTCATGGTACATTTCCAGTACTATCTTGGCGTCCCTCCTGGGAATCACAATCTGGTACAGCCGGTCATAAGTGATAGGGTCCAGAGTTCTTCTCTTTAACAGACCCTGGTGCATGCTCAGAGTCTTTCTCTGGCGCCACAATTGAGACAGTTCTCCATCAGCTCTTCTGCGCCGGATTCTTTCAGGCACTCACCCACTAGAGAGATAGTCCATTACTTCTCCTATGGCACGGCTATCAGCCTGAAGACTCATCCAGAGGTCCTTTTCCGCAGGGGGCTCTGACTCTTCTTGAGGAGTAGCTGGCGCTGCCTCTGTCGGTAGGGAGTAAACTCTCTGGGCATCTTGACGCACAAACCGGGCATAGAACGCTGGCATCTCCACATCTTCCCACTGAGCATCCGTGGAGGGTCCCTCCCACTGGTCAGGGAGACGGGACAGAGCGTCGGCGTTGTCATTGGTCTTACCAGCCCGGTACTTGATGGTAAAGCTGAAATTGGCAAGTCTGGAGGCCCACCGTTGTTCCAGTGCTCCAAGACGAGCGGTGTTCAGATGCGCCAAAGGATTATTGTCTGTGAAGACAGTGAAAGATGATGCAGCTAGGTAGTCCTTGAACTTTTCGGTCACAGCCCAGACTAACGCCAGAAACTCCAACTTGAAGGAACTGTAGTTCTGGTCGTTTTGCTCCGGTTCTCGGAGGGAACGGCTGGCGTAGGCTATGACCCTTTCAGTTCCGTTTTGGAGCTGGGATAATACCGCCCCTAGACCTTGCTTGCTGGCATCAGTGTATAGGGTGAAAGGCAGACTGTAGTCTGGATATCCCAACACCGGAGGTTCAGTCAGCCGTTGCTTGAGCATCTGGAAGGCAGCTTCTCGTTCGGCCGTCCACTCAATGGATACCTGGGAACGTTGGCTCTCTTTTGGCAGGCCCCTTAGAAGCTCTTGCAGGGGAGCCGCCAGCTGGGCAAACTTCGGGATGAAACGCCTGTAATAACTGGCAAATCCCAGGAAGCTTTTGATGTCCCGTACGGTTGATGGGGTAGGCCAGTCGTGGACAGCTGCAATCTTCTCTGGATCTGGCTCAATTCCATGAGCGCTCACCACATGTCCCAGGTACTTGACGCTAGGTTGTAGCAGGTGGCACTTGGATGGCTTGACCTTCAACCCATGTTGGGTCAGGATTTGGAAGACTTCAGCCAGATGGTGGAGGTGGTCTTCATAAGTCTTGGAGTAGATGATGATGTCGTCCAAATATAGCAGGACGGTCTCGAAGTTGCGATGACCCAAACATCTCTCCATCAGCCGTTGAAATGTGCCTGGGGCGTTGCATAGCCCAAACGGCATGTTGTTGAACTCGAACAAGCCCATTGGGGTGGTGAAAGCCGTCTTCTCTCTGTCTTCCGGCGCCATGGCCACTTGCCAGTAGCCACTGGTCAGGTCCAGGGTAGAGAAGTAGGCAGCTGACCCTAGGGCTGCGAGGGATTCCTCGATTCGAGGCAGAGGATAGGCGTCCTTGTGGGTGATATTGTTGATCTTCCTATAGTCAACACAGAATCGAAGGGTTCCATCCTTCTTCTTCACAAGGACCAGCGGGGCAGCCCATGGGCTGCGACTCTCCCGGATAACGTTGGCTGTCTTCATCTCTTGTACCAGCTTCTTCACCTCTTGGTAACGGGCTGGAGGTATGGGCCGATATCGTTCCTTGATAGGAGGATGAGAGCCAGTAGGGATGGTGTGTTGGATCAGAGTAGTCTGCCCAAAATCCAGTGGGTGTTTGCTGAAGGCCTGGTGGTGCTTCATAACGACATCCAGGACACCTTGTACTTGGTCTGCAGGAGTAAAATCGTCGTCTCCAATATTGAGCTCAAGCCACCAGGATTGCTCGGCAGGCTCATCTTCAGCACTTTGCTTTACTTCCAACTGTTGGGAGGCAGACAGAGAGGTTTCCACCAAGTCTTCAGGATGGACACTGAAGAGAGTGGCTACGGCTTGGTACTTTCTCAGATCCACTGGGGAGTCTCCCACATTTAGTAATCGAATGGGCACTTGTCCTCGGGATACTGTGACTAGGCTCCTGGTGGCTAGAATGGGCAGGTCTTCATCAGCTGGTAGAGGTTCTACTATCGCCTGGTAGTCTTGACCTTGGACGCCCATGCAGGCTCGACACCATACTAACGTCTCAGTCCCAGGTTGAAGGCGGACAGGTTGGGGATCCTTGATCCGGGCTCTGCAGATTTCTCCATTAGGGCCAGCAAACTTCTGTTGCGCCGCTAGAACCTGCATAGTCTCCTGAATTACCTTCCGGGAACCGTTGGGCACTGTTGGCAGGGAGTCGTGGAGAGCCTTCAGCACTTCAGGGTAGCAGTTGCGGAGGACATTGGTACCCAGTACCAGGGAGAAGTTACCGTTTTCGGGCACACGTGTCACCACTACGCCCTGTCTGGTTAACTCAGTGTCTCCAATGGTTAGTGTGGGCTCCCAGTAGCCGCGGATGGGTACGGGTTTTCCGTTCGTAGCAATAATGTTCAAGTAAGCCTTGGGAGGCTGGATTAAGGATGCTTTTCCTCGGCATTTCTCGAAGGCAGCACTCCGGAGGGTGGTCACTTGAGAGCCGGTATCAATTAAGGCCGGTAAGGTAACTCCATTGATGGTTACATGAACCATGGGGCGAGTCCCCACGAACCTGGGCATCCAGTTAGCATCTCGGGGACTTACAAGTTCTTCCCTTGGAGGTCGTCCCTTAGCTCCAAGGGTTTGTCGTTTAACTGACGACAGTCATTCTCTTCATGCCCATATTTATGGCAGTAGCTGCACCGCTGTCGGGGTTTCTTCTGACTCCAGGTGCTTAACGACTTCGCTTCTTTTGGGCGCTGTTTAGTCGGAGATTCACGAGGAGTAGCTGACCGTACCGGGTTCTCTGGAGGTTTCCTCCTCATAGCGGAGTCAACCGATCGAGGATTTTATGCAGGGTGTCCGCCAGATTAGAGACCTGTCCTGCTAAGTCAGCAACTTCCGTAGCCGCGTTGGATAGCAAGCTAGAGCAGATTCCTCCATTTCCACGGATTCAGGCTTTTTCTGCGGTCCAGTAGGCGGTCGGTCCCCTAATATGTCAATGGCAATTTCCTTAAACTCAAGGAAGGAGGCCTGGGCATGTTGAGAAGAGATGATCTTTAGTTGACACCTTTGATTTCTATCAACAAGTCCATTAATAAATTGTTCCCTTAAGGTTTGATCAGAGGTTTCAGCGTCTTTGGGCTCAAGGCAGGTGATGGCCTTCCATGTCTCCTGTAGGGAGAGGGCAAAGTCTCGGTGGGACTCTTGGGGCTTCTGTCTTTTCCCGAAGAATTTCTGCTTCAACTCGGAGACAGTACACTTGTCAAAGGTATTGCGTAGCCTATCAAGAATCTGGACCACATTCTGACACTGTTCTCGGGGCCAAGACTTGACTTCCCGGAGAGCGGGTCCTTTCAACTGCCCGATGAGGATGCCCACTTTCTGTTCCTCTGTAAACGGACACAGGGCGAAGGTGGCTAACAATTTGTCTCTGAATTCAGAGAGAGTGTGTGATTCTCCCTCGTAGTGGGGTAACCAGGGGGCCCCCGGATAGTAGGGCATAGTCAGAGGCATCATGGTGGGAGTCCCAGGGACACTAGCTGTAGCAGGGCTGAAAGGACTCTCTGGAGGACTTAACATGCTCCGGTACCCTGAGGAGGGACCAGGGGACGGGACTTGCGCCAGTCCCGTATCTTCGTCCTGGGCGGACATGACTGGCCTAGCTGAGGGAAGTCTGTAGGGTTACACAATGTCCGTTGCTATGGGCGATGGCTAGAATGGGACATGGGCACTTTAAGACACAGTCACTATTCCCTGGGAGGTGAGCCAATAACCTAGCGTCGGAAACAATCTCTACCCCCCTTTAACTTCCCCAGCGGTACTCACTCAGGATCAGCCGCGGTGACAGGACAGCTCCGGTGCATGAAGGACTCCGTTCCCGATGTCCGGCAGGCAGCAGGGGCTCGGTGATGCTCAGCGGTGTTCTCCTCCAGTCGCAGGACACGTGCGCCGGACCTCCGGATGAGGCGCACACTGCTGGCAGGCTTCAGGCGCGGCCTGCGCCGAAATCCAAGATGGCCGATTAACCCTCTTCGTTGCCGGCCGCACTCGCTCCAGCTCCTCCTCCACGGTAGTTCGCGCCACTCGCGCAGGGGGCGGAGCCTAGTGACGCCTCTGGAGTTCCCGCCAGTGAGGATTTGGCGGGCTGGAAATACTTGCTGCGCCACACGCCTCTGAGGTAAATGCTTCAGGCGCAGCAGCGCCGGATGTAGCAGAGCTGACACAGTTCTTGCAGGAATTAACCTCTTGAGTTCTGGAGCGGCGCTCGACAGCACATGGCAGCAGTATAAAGTTCAATGTAGAAACACACAAAGTCACTTGGGCCTATACCCGAATGGCAGCAGGGTTAGGCAGCACAGTCTTTTTCTTAATAAAGTACAGTCTTTAGTGCCAGGATAAGGCACAGAAGTATATATCCTGTGATTCGTGACGCCACTTGCAACATCCCCCACCGGGGCCTAGCCCTTTGCGGTGAGGCCTGGAGTCAGCCGGGGCCCGCAGTACCTGAGTGGCTGGCGGTTGCGGCCTAAGCACGCTATTGTCACGGTGCTTGGTACGGGGGAACCGGAGGGCTGTCCTACAGCCTGGCAGGTCTCCAGCAGGGTGGTGTTGGCAAGAAAAGATGAGGGAGAGGCTGCTGTAGCGGATCTCCCTGGGGCAACCCCTTAATGTCCCGAGTGTGAGTCTCTGGGTGATGGACAGGGGGCCGGTGATGAAGGCAGCCGTATTAGCAGGGACCAGACGGAGACAGAAGTTGAAGAAAACAACTTACAGTTCTTTATTTGAACCGGCAGGAACCGCAGCAACGTGCCTTTAACAGGTAGATGGAGTGCTGAGATGTGAGTTGGAGGGAGCCTCAGGAGATAGTTCACCAGCCTGGATGTAGAGGGCAGGCTGGGAGGCAGCTGTGTCCTGGTAGGAAGCTTCAGCTTGTCCTGTAGGGCTTCAGGTATCACCTTTAAAGGTAAGATGATACCCCTTTTCCTCACTACACTAACTCTAGTCTTCTTGCTCCACTCTTCAGAGGCAGGGGCTAGGCTCTTCCTGCTCTGGTATGGGCTAGACAGAGATTACTCACTCACTCTAGGATTCTCCTACACTTGAATCTCTCTGAAAAGATCTCTGAAAAGACCCAGAACATTCCTGGCCAGGGAGTTTTATTACCTCCCTTTGGTCAGGTGGTGGCTGCTCCTCCAATCACATCTCAGCTTACAGAGCACAGGATGTAACACATATCATTGGACAACAGCATCTTGCATCATACAAAATACTTAACCTCTGCCTTGCCAGGCAGGATTCACCACTGCAATACCGCTATGTCCTATAAGGACCATGTAGTGTAATGGGATTACATGCAGGTGGGACGTATTCGCAAACCCTCCCTCGCCATTGCATCGGCGAGGGTGTTGCAGATGTTATTAAAAAAAATGTTCCTGTGTGAAGAAAATTTGACTCATAAATGTAGTCATATGGTCCCTTAGAAACAAGACTGTGTCCTTGGTTACGGCCACCTCTGCTGGGATTGCACAAGGAAACAAAAAGTTTCTGAATATCAAATGTCCGAGGAGTTACTCCAGGTCCCAAAGCCGTCCTTTAATAATGACCGCTGAATCCAGGGGGTCAGGCAAGGCTCAATAGCGCATATCTGGCCACCGCTACCAAAATGTGAGGTGGTCGTATCCGAGGAAGATATCTCGTTTCTTAGGTACAACATGGCTACATTTATGAGGAATTATCTTCACACAGGAACATTATTTTTAATAACATCCAATTGAAGAAATGTTCACAAATGGCAAATGAATTAAATTAAATGTGAATGCCCAGATGGGAAAACCCCTTTAAGGAAGAAAGTAATCATGGATCAAGGAGCACGGGCTGGGTGATAGACTGAGATGGGAGAGGAGAGGTAGGGGGTGTAGCACTGTGCAGAGCTTTGTGGATGAGGGTGATTCATTTGAATTGAAATCAGAAGGTGATGGCAGCCAGTGCAGTGATTGACACAGAGTAGTGGCATACGTGTAATGTCGGGAATGACAGAGCATTCTAACCTCAGAATTAAGAATAGATTGTAGAGGAGAGAGTTTAGTGAGTGGAAGACCGATTAGTAGGGAGTTATAGTAGTCGAGACAAGAGTGAATCAATGTGACATTTAGGGTTTTAGAACTTATTTCTGAACTTATTTTGGATAACTGATTCCTGATTTTTTAAATATTGGTTAGGGGGCTCACAGAGTGCCTATAGTTTCATAATTATCGACATTAATTAATTAAAGCTATTTGACCCCTGTGCAAAATGTGTACAAGATGTCATCTATATTGTTTTGTATATAGTACAGATAGAGTTGGATTGTCCAATCAGGAGGTGCTCAATATCAAGCAATAACCATCCAGAATCTGGATCTGACATTTGGGGCAATTATCTACCCCTAGGATCTCTTGTGCACTGAAGGTTCATAGCAGATATGTGAAATGGATACTTCAGAGCGATGTCACAAAGAGTCACCTAAAGGGGCCTATATTTAAAAAAAATATACTGCAGCTGCAGACCAAGGCTTGCTATTGGTCCATTTGATATATAATCTTCTATTAGACTTTCCTGATGTTATGGGGGATGATAGAAGTGCTATCATCCCCCATCCCCTCAGAGTGCTATGTACAGGCTCTGAGCCCATGGCTTAACTGTCGTCATGTTGCCTTTATGTTACTTTTTCATTATCTTCTGTTGCTATTTTTTACTATATTTTCATGTTCAAATATGTCATGGAGACATTGTTGACTTAGAGACTGATTGTGTTCCCACTGATTACAGCAGTAACAGACTACTTCTTAAAGAGAACCTGCCACCACTTTCTCCACTAGGCCATAAACATATCCAGACAACTTACGACAAGTGATTGCTTTGGCAACGGAGATGATTAGGTTAATATGGGTTTTCAATATCCTCATAGAAGCCAATCCACCAAAAATACAATGTAAGCTTTTGATTCACATCCACAAATCTCTCCCTACATCTTCTCTCTAGTCTCTGTCTACTACCTTACACGTTCCACAGCCTCCACAGCCACCACAGCTCTTCAAATAACCTCAAATGTAATCTCCTATACACATTGAAAGGATTTTGGTGAATTCGGCCAACACCATATAACAGTGATGGCAAACCTTTTAGATACCGAGTGCCTAAACTTCAACCAAAACCCACATATTTTTAGCATAGTACCATTGTGACAATTTAAGCAGTAACTTATGACTCCCTGCTCTGTCACAGGTTTAAATTGTGATAGCACCTGAGAAGCCCAATACAGTAGAAAGAAGGAGAAGAAGTTTCGGATTATCATTGTAGCTTCCTTCACGGGTCCTGGGCTGCCTGAGACTGCAAGAGGCCTTGAGTCCTGTCTGGCGAACTCTGTGCTTGGGTGATGGCGCGGGTGCCCATAGAGAGGGCTCTGAGTGCCACCTCTGGTACCCGTGCCATAGGTTCGCCACCACAGCCATATAAGGTCTACCAATACTAACTCAACTTTCCTCACCTTTCCAAGATCGGGCAAGTTGGAATTTATTTGCCCAATAATTTTGTTCCTGAGAGACAATCTTTTGCTTTCTCCTTTTACTATTCATGCTCGATTGGCTTGGCCAATAAGGGATTATGGAAAAAGAACCTGTTTGCTGGAAGAACATATAGAAGAAAGCTATCCTATGTGTATAGGAACTCCTACATCCTCTCATATATTGACGTCTCACTTCTTTTCCATCAGTACCTGTAATGCTTTAACACATGTCCGTTTTGCCACCTGTGGAATTTCGATTTCCAATTCTTCTGTTGCTATGATAATAATGGAAGTCCCAGGAAAAAAAGGTGAACATAACCATGTACAAGTTGTCAGAGGAGCCTTATAGGATAACTAAACTTTCGACAAAATTGTATAACTCAATATTGCAGATGATAATAATAAACTTTGTAATATACTTTGTTAAAGAAATCTGTTCCTGTCCTGTCTGTTCAGAAAATTCTGAAATTTTAATCCCTTCAGTGATGTTTACACAATAACACAATTTTTACGCCCTAACTTTACAATTTTACCAGTGTATGAGCGAGGATTCTCTAAGCAGATACTTCATGATTCCTCTAGTGCTGTGAGATGCTGTTTGCTGATTATCAGATGATCAGGGTACAGGTTTATATACACTTTGATTTAGCTTCTGAACATTCACTAGTATCTGACACAAAGAAAAAGAGAGATGAAACAGATCAGAGATTATGGGATCCATGAGAAGCATATTACACACAATTAAATTCTCAGCTCTGCTACATCTCAGCCACAACATACTATGCTCCCCCCACCCCTGGATAAAGTACTTATATGCCTGTAGCTTGCAGCTCTCTCCACACTGCTGCTGCTGTCAGTGTGTGTGTGTGAGCTTGTCTTGGAATGCAAGGGTGGGGGCTGCTCAGTGCAGTATCAGAGAGGAGAACAATATGTCTTCCCGACCCTAAAGCCAGAAAATTCAGGGTCGGATCCTGGGCCAACCGAAATTGTATAAACCAAGACTGATAGACAGGTTGGAATTATATCTGTGAAATGCTGTATTTTTTGTTAATAACAGTGAATTAGAGAATGTGTTAATAAAATTTATCCTGAGTACATTTAGGAATTTTGTCTTCATGGGAGTATCCCTTTCAGCAGTTTTCTGCCCTGTATCCACTGACGGCTGACAGATAAAGGAACCTGATAAAGTTTCTTATGACTTTACTTCTTACAGACCGAACCTTGTATAGTCTAATCTTGTCAGAGAGCTGAACTATTAAGGGTAATGTAGTCTAGGTATGAAAATAATTAATCATTAGCTTCCTTATCTGTCTGAAAAGGGAGGACCTCAGAAGGCTTGGAGAAAGAAACAGAAACAATTGATTGCTTATTATTCCAATTTTTGTGAGGCAGGTAGGACTGAAATAGCAGTTTTGGCATAGTTTTTATTTTATATTTTTTATGCTACGCAGTATAGGTTGCATAGCATAATTATCTCTTAGCGTCCTCTCTGAGTCCCATCCGCCCTAATTGTGTCTACGTCCTGGGGTTGCCCTGATGAGACAAGTTGCTGAAAAACTCTCTTAGGCAATTTCCTGGAAATCTGGTCAACATTACATCTCTCATAAAGGTTGTCACTCGATGTTCCTAGCAAACCTGCTCAGATACATAGAGATACAGGATGTATTACTACAATATTGCACAAAGAGTAATTGCAGCCATGTGCAGTAGGTACAAAAAAATAAAAAAAATAAAAGATAAACAGTTTTGTAGGATATGTGACTATTGATCTTTAATTTTAGGGCCTGATCTTGGGACACAATGCTCTCCGAGGTTAGGGAGAGAGGCCAATTGTCTTCTTCAATGTACTTTACATGCATTTTTGACATTCTTCAGGGTCATCAGTCTTTGTGTAACAGGGCACACCGGAACTGGCTGTGGAAACAGAACAAGATGTGAATCGGCCCTGGGACAGATATTACTTCCAGCACATCCTCTTATTAGGATGGGTAAAAGGTTCCCCCATTGCTGAGCACCATTCCATCATGGTTCTTCTATATCCGGGAATTAGAGACATAAACATAGATACTTTCCATCAATGGGTCAACAAACACATCCTGTTGTCAAATTCAACTTTTTGTGGAACATAGTTTAGTTTTTCACATTTGTTTTGCTTTTTTACATTTTCTAATTTGTCTTGTGAAATTGTTCGCTGAGGTCTTATTTAGCTCATTTTAAGAACTTCTCCCCTCCTACTGTGGAACTCTCTACCAAAATGTGTCTCCCACAGGGAGATGGATGATAGGAGATAAATATGTAAGATGGTAGAGATTTATAGATAGAATATGGATTTATAGATGCAGAAATATAAATAAAGTAGATTGTACACTCACCGGCCAGTTTATTAGGTACACCATGCTAGTAACGGGTTGGACCCCCTTTTGCCTTCAGAACTGCCTCAATTCTTCGTGGCATAGATTCAACAAGGTGCTGGAAGCGTTCCTCAGAGATTTTGGTCCATATTGACATGATGGCATCACACAGTTGTCGCAGATTTGTCGGCTGCACATCCATGATGCGAATCTCCCGTTCCACCACATCCCAAAGATGCTCTATTGGATTGAGATCTGGTGACTGTGGAGGCCATTTGAGTCCAGTGACCTCATTGTCATGTTCAAGAAACCAGTCTGAGATGATTCCAGCTTTATGACATGGTGCATTATCCTGCTGAAAGTAGCCATCAGACGTTGGGTACATTGTGCTCATAAAGGGATGGACATGGGCAGCAACAATACTCAGGTAGGCTGTGGCGTTGCAACGATGCTCAATTGGTACCAAGGGGCCCAAAGAGTGCCAAGAAAATATTCCCCACACCATGACACCACCACCACCAGCCTGAACCGTTGATACAAGGCAGGATGGATCCATGCTTTCATGTTGTTGCCGCCAAATTCTGACCCTACCATCTGAATGTCGCAGCAGAAATCGAGACTCATCAGACCAGGCAACGTTTTTCCAATCTTCTACTGTCCAATTTCGATGAGCTCGTGCAAATTGTAGCCTCAGTTTCCTGTTCTTAGCTGAAAGGAGTGGCAACCGGTGTGGTCTTCTGCTGCTGTAGCCCATCTGCCTCAAAGTTCGACGTACTGTGCGTTCAGAGATGCTCTTCTGCCTACCTTGGTTGTAACGGGTGGTGATTTGAGTCACTGTTGCCTTTCTATTAGCTCGAACCAGTATGCCCATTCTCCTCTGACCTCTGGCATCAACAAGGCATTTCCGCCCACAGAACTGCCGCTCACTGGATGTTTTTTCTTTTTCGGACCTTTCTCTGTAAACCCTAGAGATGGTTGTGCGTGAAAATCCCAGTAGATCAGCAGTTTCTGAAATACTCAGACCAGCCCTTCTGGCACCAACAACCATGCCACGTTCAAAGGCCTCAAATCACCTTTCTTCCCCATACTGATGCTCGGTTTGAACTGCAGGAGATTGTCTTGACCATGTCTACATGCCTAAATGCACTGAGTTGCCGCCATGTGATTGGCTGATTGGAAATTAAGTGTTAACGAGCAATTGGACAGGTTACCTAATAAAGTGGCCGGTGAATGTATATAAATAGCAAGATAGATTCTAGAAGATGTAATTTTTTTGCAGGGCAGATAACTGGTGTAGAAGCACTGATAAATCTTCCTCTATGAGTATTATTTGTATTTCAGATGTTTCTGTTACAGAAGAAGTTATTGTTATTTGTATCAACACTAGACTGGAGGGACTATAAATTTTAGTTACACGACAGCTTAAAGGAAATCTACCATCAAAGTCCATTATGATAAACCAGGGACACTTACTTGTAACAGTCTGTAAAGCCATAGAGTAGCTAGGGTAACCAAACTGTCAAATGTCTGCTTTAATACTGGTGGTCACACCTGCTGATAATACAATGGGTGGTTATGATCTTTATTTACTAGGTTTATTACTTCTCCCATGTTAATGAGCCTTGCTTTTAGCTTACTCAAATTTGCACCTGGCCCCTCAAATATAATTTATTATTTGTTGAACCATTTGCAAAAAGACACTGCACAATCTGCTCCCTCCTACACCTCTGTGGAACAAACTTTGGCAATACATATATGCCAAGGATATTGTGGCCATTTATTTGAATGTCAATATATGGTGCCTCAAATATGGTTCAGAACGACACCATGGAGTGGGAAATGATGCCATATTCCAGGCCGTGACTGAATCACTATTACTTCTACAGATCTATTTTAGGGTATTACGGGAAATGTGTCTGCTTGGCTTAATATCTTGTTACACACCCAACACACGGCAGACTCATATGTCAGAAACGGTGTGTTCTCTTCTGCCAAATGGCCAAAAATCCAAGTGGAAACTTGCCAAAAACATTGTGCAAACTGACAATTCACTTTAATGACTCTAATAGAGGAATATTCGGAACATAGACACCTTTAACTCTTTGCATCCGCCTTAATGGGGTTCCTGGGTTATAACACTTAATTCCTTAGGGAATTTGGACACACACTAACCAGTGTGCAGTCAGTAGCAGCCTAGGGATCCGTTCCAAAGTGAAAGATACCACAACTGTTTCTTTCAAATTTTTTGGCCGCAGCAGCTAAGATTTATTGACATAAACAGGAAAAAATATTACAACCATTAGATACTATGGTAGAGGGTCCAAGAGGCTTAAAAAGAGGGGTCAATGCACATTAACTATTCCATATTAACTGTGACTGTTCTTACCACAGTTAATCATCACATGTATCCCAAATATGGTCTTCACAGCTTTCTCTGTAGGCCACACTCTTTCAGCACATTGAATACTGATCCATTTAGTGGTAATGCAATTTTTGGAAAATATTAGTAGTCCATCCACTGAAAATCAAAATTTCTCTCTTTTCTAATTTTTTTTTAATTCAGGGCAGTATCAGTTACCAAATCAGCCCGAAACATGTGATTTATAGGAATCAGGGTCATGCTGAGTCGATCTAGCATTGTCTTACATTTATACGGTTTAGAATTAGTTTGTTCCTGATCCAAGCCGGAGCTACATGTTATAGATACAGTAGGTTGTACTTTTATATAGGGGACATGGCAGAATCATATAAAACAGGAGCTCAGCCATGTACTATACTGTATGACTTGTGATTTATAGATAGCTGGTATTTTATATGTAATTGTATCTGGTTGTGGTCAGTAGTACACAGTATATAACCCCACACTGTGTCGTCATATGAATGAGGGGCCCAAGCCCTGGGGGTCATCCTCTAGATTTCTCTTATTGAGTGTCAATTACCATGTGAGCACATAATGGAGCCCAGACTGTATGAGGGCACGAGACTGTGAGAATGTGCAACTTGAAATACTTTGGCAAAGGGCAGCGGTTCTTCATTTCCTCAGTAAAGAGAGTGAATGCAGCCAGACAATTCCTGAGGTGTAGCTAATATTAACACTTAAAGTGCCAGTTACTGGTTTTACATCATTTTAAAGGGGTTAACCAAGTTTAATTGTTGTTCCCTGGTAAACTTAAAGGGAACCTGTCACCTGAAACATCGCTACTAAACCTTGCACAATACCTTACATACCGGAGTAGAGGCATTCCAATGTTTCTTAACCAGTTTATCCGCGTTTCTGATGTTCTCTAAAAACGAGTTTTATTCATCTTGCTTTCATTACTGTATCGAGTCAAGGAGGCGGGATAGCTCTCAGCTCCAGTCCGTCTCCCCCCGCCTCTTTTTTGCTGTGTATCTCCCTACACCGTACCGCCCCTCTGTCCTGCCCGCTAACCAATGTTACTGCTCACGGTTTCGTAATCTCAGCGCATGCGCAGTGCATGGAACAAGGAAGCCTCCGGGTCCCAGCATTCTTCTTCTCCTTCACACCATCCCCCTCCCCTGCTTGCTCAATGCACATGACAGGAAGTGGGGAGTAGAGGAGACTGAGACACAGGCACTCACAGGCTGCTGCAGCTGTCCCCCAGTTTCTCCCAGGACTCACCATACACTACTGGTAGGGAGCCAGGTAACGTGAAATAAAGTTTTTTAAAGTACTGAAATGATTCAGAATACTGACAAAGGCATCTTATAAATCAGCATAGCACAGGCTAATGGAACCTGTAACTATCTAAAAATGACATTCCTGGTGAGAGGTTCGCTTTAACTATTTGTGGCCAACGCTTTTTAAGTCCCTATGCAAGACCTGCTATTAGTATTTGTGTTTTTATTGTACCAAGTTTGATTGTCAATCCCTATCCACAGGATAGGGTCTAACAATCTGATTGTTGGGGACTCAACTGTTGGAATTACCTTTGATCATAAGAATGGGGGTCTGGTTCGTCACTAATTGGTGAAGCATCAGTTCAAGAAGGCATCTTGCCACTCAATATTGCCATTCAATACTGTGGGAGTGTCCAAAATTGCAATGCCCACTATGGGAGTGCTGGGGAAAGTCCAGCGCTGTGCTCGAAAAATTTTGATGTTCTTGTAGTATTTGATAGGAACGCCAGGATACATTCTCGACATAACGCTTTATCACTTAGTGAGAACAGTAGACGTTTCTTGTGATTTGTGTGGTCCTAGCAGTCAGACACCAATGTTCAGATTATTTTCCACTTTCCTGTGGATAGGGGTCTATAATAAAAGTTAGTACAACCCCTTTAAGCTTATGCTAAAAAATAAAAATGCAATTGGTAAAGCAGGTCTTGCATCGAGACTTTAGGGTTGGCCACAGATACCTAAGTTTACCAAGGTAAGTACAATCCTTTATTTCTCCCTAGCAGTCCTATAGTATACAGTAAAAAAAAGAAGACACAAAACAAGTGGCACCTCACATGTTAACACCACTAGGTTAGTAGGATAAAAAAGAGTTGGCTGGATCCTGGGTGAAGCACGCGGCCGGGTGGGGATGGATGGGATTTAGCTCTCCTCCTCTGCTCACGGTGAACAGGTGTCATAGACCTCTATGAAAGGCGTGATCACAACCCCCAATATAGTTGTGTGCATGAGGCCTAAATCTATAGACGGTTTTGTAATTGGTCGCTTATTTACTCATCTATAATCTCTACATCACCACTTGACCTACCCTCAGATTCTTAAAAATATACAGCATCTACATCAAAGACAAGAAGAACGGTCCGATTTTCTCGTATCAACCATGGCCATGTTCAGCTGGCCTAACCCTTGCACTTCAAGGTCTTGGGTCCATTGTTTGTACACTGGAGGTCCGATAATCAAGGTAAACAGCCCATTCCCATTACCTTGGGCAAATTGATTCCACTTATATTACTGATGGATTAGAGAAGATTTCCATTGCATCAAATGTATTACGAACTGCCTTTTATCCAATTCCCTCATATTAAATTCAATTCTCTGAAAACCAGAAGAAGTGGAGCCGAGTGTCCACCTCCTATCTACGAGACATGTATAATATTCTTAATGGGCCAGATGATGATTGCTTCAATTATTCAGGCTTACTGCATGTTGCAACAAATCTTACATGATGATGGATTGCTGCATTTCCATTATGGTATTAAATGGAATAGAGTATTTGTCATGTAGTGCGGTCAGATGCAACATGGGACAATTATGATAATGGTTTCAATGCTTACATACAGAAACACTAGTATGTGTGATGATGTCCAAAATCTTACATATGTTTAAAGTCCTTTTCACATGTATCTTTTCAGGAATAAGTACAGTCTAAGACAGTGGTGGCGAACCTATGGCACAGGTGCCAGTGGTGGCACTCGGAGCACTCTTTGTAGGCACCCAGCACAGAGTTTCCAGACAGGACTCAAAACCTCCTCCTACAGTCCCTGGGCACACAGGATGTGCTGTGATCAGGGCTATTTTAAAGCTACACATCCTTAGCAGCCTGGGAATACAAGAGGAGCAATGAAGTGCAGACAAGGCTGCGTTATTATTGGAGCTCCTGCTCTGGTCCCCACAATTCTTCCTGTTCAGGGGACCCTGGAAAGAAGCTACAATAATAGTCTGAATTTCAGTTTTTTCTTGCACCTGTTTTGGTGTCCTCAGGACGCTGATACAATTAAAAGCCTTGACAAAACAGGTAGCAACATGTTACCACTTAAATTGCTATGTTGGCACTTTGCATTTAAATAAGTAGGTTTGGTTCTAGTTTGGGCACTCGTTCTCTAAAAGGTTCGCCATCAATGGTCTAAGACAGTTCCTTGGGCCTGGAAGACTTCTTCTAACTTTTTTGGTGGCAGAGATGGCCCTCAGGTAGCAGGTCCATTGACTTTTTTAGTTCTTAAGCTGGCCAAAGGCAATTGAAAATCAGCTGAATCCAACACCTATGTCAGCCTCTAGTCTCTTCCCTGACTGGAGGATAAGGTTCTGAAACTTGGGTTTCAAGAAACCAAAACTTTAGTTCTTTTGCGATGGCCAGGCTTTCTTCTGTATCTTATTTACTACAGATCTATGACTTCTCGTGAAATGTATGACCATCATATCTCTCATAAGAGAACATATTCACTGAGTTATTCCAAGTTATTCCAAACTCAACTCCAAAGGCAGTTGTTTTCTTCTGGATCCACCCTAGAATCTGATGGTGGTCTTCCTCTATGTGCTTCTTCAACCTGCATATCTTTAATGCAATTTACGATCGATAACATTGCATCCATTATCTCTAGGTTTATGTATTACAATGACCCTAAAACAAGTTCCCCTTTAATACTTTTCCTCCGGTCATACTCAGTGCAGTGTTTTTCTTCTGTAATTAGTATCTACACTTACACAACTTCTGTGCCCTTATTCAGCTCTTTTGTTGTAGGAATGACATCAACATCCTGAACTCGAGCAATGGGAGACTTCTGGCTGAGAGCTTGGGCGGTTCTCGTAAGGAAGGGGAACCTGCTGACTGATAATGTGTTCTGGTCAAGTTATTTTCATGTAAGTCATGATTTTATCCAGAACTTTCCTGACTACATGTATATCCCAAATTAAATTAAAAACAAATAAATTGGAATTGAAATTGAAACCAAGTTAATACAAGAAATATGTAAGAATAACGAATGACATTCATCTATTGTGATAACAGCTGAGAGCATAAAATATTTGGTACAAGCCTGGAAAATACATCTTTTTTATACCACCTATTGCTGAGTGTAAATATAAACCAATCATATGCACTAATAGGTGGCATGTGACGTATTCTGCACAATTTTTACTAAACATTTTTATAAAAGATTATGAAAATGTTGCAATGTTCCAGGCGGTATAATATCCAGCTCTATTATATATAGCCCGTCTGTGTGTATGAAAAGATATGAATGGTAAAATATCACTTTCTCAGTGGTATTCAGCTACCGTGTTGTGATCTTGCTATTCCTATTCAAATGGCTTTGGAACCCTTTTCAGATTAATGGCCACTAACAATTGTTTGTCTAAGACCATTGCCAATATCTTTTTGTTAACATCTTCCAGAAAACCTAAGACCAGCACTCTGCCAAAACTTCTGCTTTTATGGAGGTAATCACACCTACTGATAATCAATATATTTGAGGGGAAATACCTGGATGCCACTTACTCTCTAAGATGCCATGGAAGATTCTTAAATATAGGATAACAAAATAATACATTCTCTAATTCACTGTTATTAACAAAACTACAGCATTTCACATGTGTAATTCCAAATTGTTTCTATCAGTCCTGGTGTTTACAATTCAGCTTCTCTTGTCTGCACACTGCAGGGCTCTCTGCCTCCTGCCCCTCCTCACTGCATTACAAGACCAGCTCAGACACAGGCACTTCCTGCCGGGAAGCAGCAGTGTGCAGAGACTTACTCTACAAGCTACAGACAGATAAGCTCCTTTTAGCAGAGTTCCCTCTGTGTGTGTTATAAGTGAGGGGGGTGTTTTATATCCATCTCATGGATCTCATCATCTCTCATATGCTCTGTCTCATCTCTCTTTTTCTATGTGTCAGATACTAGAAAAATGTTCAGAAGCTGAAAAAAGTATATAAACCTGTACCCTGATAATCTAAGCACATTGTCAGCACACAGCATCTCATAGTACAGAGGGATCATGAAGTGTCTGCTTAGAGAGAACCCTGTTTACACTCTGGAATATTACACCGACAATCACTGCGTAATAGGATCTTTACATGTAAAAGTAAGGGGTTAAAAATATCTGTATTGTGACTAGAGATGTCCGTGGCAGTGCAAAACACATAGTTATCAAAACTCTAATGTTAGAAGTAATAAAGGCTCATTCAACATATAAATGGGGTTAACTTGGGCATTATATATATATATATATATATATATATATATATATATATATATAGGATTAATGTGATGATTTATTTTTGGGATAAATGCAACATAATCTTATTTAAGGGCAAAATAAAATTGTTCTGTTTTCCCTCGAACATCTCTTTACCAATCAGACATAGAAAATCTCTGAGCTCAAATTTCTTGAAAGCTTTTTGACTACCAACCCCTGATATTAACACAACTAATCCTTGCCCTTTGCTCTAAATAGAGATCAAAAAATACATTTTTATGAGATTTTCTATATTAGACTCTACAATGTGACTCAGAAAATCTTATTCTAACTGTGATAAGAGTCAATTATATCCCTGATGATCTGTTCCTGAGTGCACTAAAGCAGAAGACCATGAAACATAACACAATTACTAAACCTCCGATCCAGAGTAATTGACCCTTAACTACATCTTTTCTTAATTACTGGTCTTTTAAATGGGAACAAGTGCAACAAATGGACATGTAATTTATCGGATACATTTCATGTGAGAAGCATCTTCTGCATTATAGGACAGTAATATGATTTCCCTGGAAAAAAAAAAGTCAACGCTAAAATCTGTTCAAATGGATCGGCCAATAGACAATCATCACAAGGCATTTTAGTTCTGGGAACGTGGCCAAGAAGAACGAGTGTCACTTTCGAGATGACAGATGCTATGATGGATGTTAATGATGATTATGAAGATAAAGCAGCTTCATGAAATATGTAGGCAGATATGTCATGGTAACATTTATACAGCTCAAATCATAAAATCTAATGACTACATGGTGAGGGTGGGGATAGCAGTAATGTCCTAAAAGGCTCTGATTTAAGTTTAAAAGAAACCTACCTATTAAGGTAGATCCGATGGTAGGTTCCTCCTTCCATCCTCAGCCCAAAATTAGCTATATAACAGGAGCACAACTAGGAGGCAGGATAACAGAGGCTACTGGGGCGTGGAGTAGCCTCTCCGGGCTGTGGAAGCAAAGACTACTCCACACCCCAGTAGCCTCTGCTGCACCACCTCCATGTGCTTACTAGTTGTGCTCCTGATAAGCTTTATTCACATCACCAGCTTCTGCGGAGCTCTGTGCATGCACAGTAGCTCCTTCTCTGATGGTGACAGCTGTGCGCGAGGACATGCTAGTGCGCTCTGCCGCCAACACTGGAGTGGACGGTACTGCGCAAGCATAAGCTATATCAGGAGCACAACTAGGAGGTGGGAAAAGAGAGGCTACTGGGGCGTGGAGTAGCCTCTCCGGGCTGTAGGAGCAAAGGCTGCTCCTTACTCCAGTAGCCTCTGCTGTACCACCTACATGTGCATCCTAGTTGTGCTCCTAAAAAGCTTTATTCACTGCACCAGCTTCTACGGAGCTCTGCGCATGCCCTGTAGCTCCCTCTCTGGTGGCAACAGCTGTGCACGACGTTACGCCAGTGCACTCTGCCACCGATGCTGGAGCAGAAGCTACTGAAGAAGCACAAGCTGTATCAAGAGCACAACTAGAAGGCGGAACAACAGAGGCTACTGGGGCGTGGAGTTGCCTTTGCTCCACAGCCTGGAGAGGCTACTCCATGCCCCATTAGCCTTAGCATGTTATTTGCATATTTGCTAAATAAAGTTTAGATCAATTAGAAGAGGATGGAAATAGGAACCTACCATCCGAGTCCTGATTTAAGTTCCTGGTGCCCTTCTTTTGTCGTGTACTGACAATTTCATTAATTGCAGTAAATAGAGAAATCATCAAAAAATCTAGCAAAAATATAAAAATAGCATTGCCAAAAGTATCCAAACATGACACTATGCCACATTCGGTGGACACATAGGGGAAGATTTATCAAGCTGTCTGAAAGTCAGAATATTCCTAGTTTCCCATGGCAACCAATCACAGTTCCCTTTAAAATATTCATGAGCACTGGTAAAATGAAAGCTGAGCTGCAATTAGTTGCCATGGGCATCTAGGAATATTCTGATTTTCAGACAGCTTGATAAATCTGCCCCATAGGGTGAGTAAGAAATGTGTGGTGTCTCCCCTCCTTCTGACCCTGACTCTGTTCCTCAGGGGAGGGGATTTCTGTACAGATTATCAACCCCCAATAGCAAAGAAGAAATGACTCCCTCCTCTGAGGATCTAAAGCAACAGCATGCTCTGACTTTATGGTATGAACACCTGGGTATTTTTGCTGAGATGGCCTCATGGGTTCAGACATGTTTACAAAGTTGAGAGTAATGTGCAACTTTAATGCACAATGGATGTCAATGATGATTATTAAGATAAAGGAACTCCATGGAATATATAGACAGGCATGTGCTGGCAACATCCCAAATGGTCTGATAAAGGTTTAAGTTCCTGGTGCCCTTCTTTTGTCTTTTTCTGACAATTTCACGTCCAGTTGGCATTCCTGTACATTGTTATTTGGGTTCTTAGACATTTATACAGTGTAATAATCCAAGGGGTTGAGAGTCTCGCAGCCAACCCAATGCATATCCGAGATAATGTACATCCTTTATTTAATTCACTATTGAAAGTTCTATTCATCCAGATCCAAGGTAGATAACTTCAGATGATAGGGGCTGCCATAAAAAAAATCCTTTTCACTATAAGTTGTTAGAAAAAAGTCCTGTCACTGCAGTGAAAAAAATTGAGAATAAATAGAAGCAATAGTTCTGCCAATGCTATGTTGTCTTTGACATACAAGAAATTTGAGGTGTTTCCCCTCTATGCCCTTTCCTGGCCCTGAAACCGTTCACCATGTTCAAATAATCAGCACCCAATAGGCTGAAAGTCTGCAGCAGCATCATCTGATTATATTGTATGTAAAAGGTACCAGAAGATGGACTGGAACAACTGTCTACACAGACAGCAGTGACTTTTCTCCCTCAGATCTGATGAAGGAGGTAGTCCACCTTCACAACACACAGGGGCACATTTACTAACCCCGTCACCAGAGTTCACAGAAAGTGCATTGTCCGATTTACTAAGATCGTGCGCCCTATATCCTGCATGTGTCGCTTCCCCGCTCACGTCCAACAGACCATCTTTTTAGTGGTTGCATCTAAGAGCTTGGGCTTGCGCCACAATTTGAAAGTTAAATTGTGCGCTCAGTCCGAATTAGTCGGATCGTCTAACGGCACTTCCCCAATGTGTCTCGAATTGAGCCACAAAAAGGGTCGCGTGCAACACAATCACAATGCACCCGCTACTTAAATACCTGTACATGCCATTTCCCATTGAAGATAGGACACAGTCCGAAAAAAGTGCGTCGGAAAGCGGCACAAAGCCTAAATAAATGTGCACCATAGTCTATGAAATAATTAAAAATGACATTTTTAAACCCCCGAAAAATCCATGTTACCACTTTCCATCTTACCACGGAATATCTATTGCCCCCCTCCTATTTTTGTCTGGTGTCGTTCTAGTCCACCTTCTGCTACCATTTTGCCATTCATCGAGTGCAACATCTAACATACAAGTCCAGAGTGTCAGACAGCCGGATAGGGGTCATTAATTCAAGGCTATGTGAAAAAAGATTCCCCGGTACAGGGGCGGCCTAGAGGGTTTATATCAACTCAACAATATTACCTTAGAGGGGCGCCTTCTCTCCATCTTGTTTTTCCTCCCAATATATTGTATGTAAGCCTTGGTATTTAGGGGAGGTGGCTTCAAGGGTTCAGACATGGTGAAGAAAATGAGGACAAAGTGCAACTTGTAGGCCTATTGGGCACTGGGCAACGCTTACACTAAATAATTGTCCATATAAGGAAAGGTCCCCGAGCCATGAAAGTATGGGGTACTGATATATTTGTGATCTGTCTTGAACTATTGATCAGTTTTGCTATTCTACTCTATCCAGAGGCATTCAGTAACATAAAGTAATTTTTCGTGCTTTTTTTTTTTTTTTTTTTTACAATGGGTATCTACAGGGGGTATCCATTGGGAAACTCTCTTGGCTATTTTTCCAGTGGACACTGCAGAACACAGTGTGGTAGAGACTTACGTTTCCTAATTGTTTTCTCTGCACATTACTCCCCTTCTTCCATAGAATAATTACCGTAAATAATTGCTGTAATACAAAACTTGCATTTACACAACATTGTCCTAGAAACATTTCCCGGCTTGTTTCCGGGTCAGCTCAGTGATACAGACTTTCCAGTCACTGAATGTCACCAATACATGACTCACAGACGCACCTTATCATTACCAGAGTCACAAGACCCACATACACTGTAAACACCTCGGGTCACAAAGCCGTGATGTCAGGTTATCTGTTATCAGGAAATTCTCTTCCTTCATTTTAATTATAGATGATGTTAAGTGCAGCGGCTCACAATTTCCATTCATTACTGACAAATGAACCAGAAAAAAACAGATGTGCAAAATGTTTACAAATTACAAAAACTCCAAATGAACAAAAATTACAATCAGGGCTCAAAAAGTTCTTCTATTGAGTAAATCCTAAAATCTACCACCCCTTCTTTTAGATCTTATTTTTAGCTTTTATTGCTTTAGTAAAAACTTAAAGGCATTGCCCATGTGTCTTTACTGCCTTAATAAAAATCCCTAAACGTTTATTAAGTGATTCAGAATTCCTGCTACTTACTTTAGTTCTGTGTGCAGACTCTTTGTGATTCTTTGTTTACATGTCTGAGAGAAAGCTGATCGAGAGAAAGCTGTGTATATGCAGAGGACAAGGAACAGGATAAGACTAAAGTTATCAAAGGTGGCAAAGGCACAGGTAAATATATACATGCAGAGATATTTCTCTTCATTCTGTATGGAAAAGTGGACAACCCCTTTAAAGAAAATCTAACATCTGATTGATACTTAAAGCAGTGTCCCTGACACTGAATCTGGCCATGTAATAGCTCTTTTATGGTTACCTTCTCCTAAAAAAAATTATACTAATGAGCTGCAAGGGCTCTGATGACACCACCCTCAGAGCCCTTGAAGCTCATTAACATATCCAATACTCAATTTTTATGAAAAGAGTGAATAACATTTATTATTACAAGGCCAGATCCTACATCGCGGTACAAAGATGATTCTTTACCTCATAATGTAGGAATCAGATGGTAGATTTCCATTAGTGTACAAATTTGGGAGACCCCTTATTATTTATAGAATGCACAACCACAAGCCCCCCCGACCACCCTGTGTACTGAACTACACTGACTTCTATGGGGAAGTCCAAAACTTACAAGTCCGACTAGTATGAAGGGGACCCCAGTGGTCAATGGTGTTGTTGATTTAGATTTTGTTTGTGGATTTTGAGCCTCCGCTCGTCAAAGTTTGTTTTTGCTTTCTTTTGGTGAGTTAAAAAATACTCTAGGGGAACACATAATAATAATAATTCTTTATTTATATAGCACACACATATTAGGCTGCGCTGTACAGAGCTTTCCAAATCATTCCCTGTCCCCAATGGGGCTCACAATCTAATCAACCATCCAGTATGGTTTGGAGTGTGAGAGGAAACCGGAGGACCTGGAGGAAACCCACACAAACACAGATAGAACATACAAACTCTTTGCAGATGTTGACCCTAGGACTTGAACACATCTGCTATAGGATACTATGCCACTGGCAGAATTCAAAATTTTCTGTATACAAGCTGTATTTAGAAAAAGAATAGATAAATTGTTTCACCAATGGAACATTAGGATATTCAATGCTAGATGTATCCAAATGCCATCCATTTGTAATGTATCTTTTACAGACTCATTCAGTTTTTATGGGTCTGATGGTCCATTAGTCAGTGATCTCGAGGTCTGGGGTCCTTAAACACCCCAAGTGAAAAGAGTGGAGGTAACATATGAGACCATCACTCTATAAACTGTTAAAACTGTGATATAGGATGGGACACTTGTGATTGGACACTAATCTGCTGTCCTCTGTATAGGGGATATCTGCCACGCACACGCTACACCTAGAGTGTCCTCTATGGGAAATCCATATGTATTCTTTCACCCCAAATGACATCCAGATTGTTTTCCATCCTGCACAATCCCTCCTGCAGATAAAAGCAGGGTGTGAATGAAGACAAATTGGACAAATGCCCAAAGTTATAAATAATAAACTTTTGGAAGGTCGTGTGTCTTTTGGCTCGTTTTGTATGGAATCACTGCATGGTTAATACGGCTTTGTTATTATACTGTAAAATCATACTCAGAGCTCACAGCACAAATCCTCCTGGAGTCATTGGTGCAATCAGGTGATGGAAGAAGGGAGTTCTCTGCAAAAATTGATGGTTTTTGCTGTTCCTATTGACGCTCTGTAGATGTAACCCTCTCCCCATGCTGCGAATAGATCACATCCAATGCTCCACCTGGTCGGCCCTTGTATTATAGAATTTTTAAATTGTTTTTATTTTATTATTTCTTTGCATTTTAGGAGAGATAAATGTTAATCCTAGCCATAAACAAAGGAAAGAAGCACAAGGATCATGGATCTTGGGCACCCCATTGAATCTTCTCTAGGAAAATATTATCTGTTTTTTTCTACTGTAAAGGGTTTTCCAGTTTTCTCTGCCCTTTCCTGACCCTGACCCCTCTGCGGAGGGGACTTCTGTACAGATATAAAATGATAAAACTGGAGCTCAACGTAATGATTACCAGGCTGAATTGTAGTTAATCATCTTCCTCCAATCCCCAAGATAAACATAGAAACTCCAATTAAGGATAGACTCCTATTCAGACCACAGGATGTGTTTTTTTCTCCTATTTCTGCACATATATTCTTCCTCCAAAAATGGTTCCACTACATCGTATACACATAGAGTAGCCTGCACGTATTTTGAAAATCTACTCCAGCAACCCATATCACCAGTCGCAGGCTCACCCATGCCCCTCTCTGCCTGCCAACACGCGCCCATGCCACTTACCTGTCCTCGTTCTTGTCACAGCTCTGGCGGCCATGCGCGCAAGCTCCCGACTCCTTGGTGCTGGTTCCTCCCAGAATCCATGAATATGCCAGCATCTTCCTAAACACCCCGCCGAATTTTTGTGCCTCCGTGATTGTTTGGTGAATTCCCGTTGTGACCCTGGTTCCGTCCCTGACTATGTTCCTTTGCTGCCTGCCCTGACCTCTTGCTACGTCCCGACTCTGATCCTGTGCTGCCTGTCCTGACCTCCTGTCTGTCCTACAACTACGATTCTGCTCTACGTCTCCGTACCTCGACTTGGCCGCCACCGCAGACAAATTTGCACCTGTAGAACGATCTGGTGGTTCCACACCACAACAAGTCCAACCAGCTTTGTGACGGGCTCTGGTTCAAACGGGTACCACTTAGATTCTGGTCCCAGGTGTTGGCTTACATCATCGTCCTCGATGTCAGAGGTGATATGTCCCAATGCGCCCAGAGATTGGCTGAAGCCAGTCTTGGGATCCTAGCCACATCAGGCCTTAGCCAAATAATGGAAGACCCTATCTTGTATGTAACCCGGGGACTGGCTGTACTGCAAATAACGCTCTCTCCATGTCAGGAGCTGTTAGGGAGACAGATCACCTCTCTAGGAGGTCTCTTAGTACTGGAGAACTTAGAGATGGCAGCTGTAGCCACTGTCCGGTAAGGCAAAAGTTAACAATGCCAAATGTTATTATCCAATTATGTTTTTTTGTGATGTTGTAAAGCAAACTGGAAGCTGATTGGAGGATTGCTACCACCTGACCTAGGAAGTATATAATTCCCTGGTGGGCGGGAGCACATGGTCTTGGATTCTAGTCAGTAGATAGAGAAGCAGGTACAGTGCGGAGCTTCCTGCTGAGCTGCCATCCAGGCAAACTACCAGGAAGAAGAGGTACTTCAGGCCACTTCCCAACACCTTAGGGCAAGCCAGGAGACTTAAGCCCCAGAGTAGAGGTCCCCATCTCCATCTTTACCAGCCCATACTGAAGCTACTACCAGGCTGTGAACATCCTTCCTGTGGACCAGCTATCTCCCACCAGCTCCCCAGCTTGCTGAATCTACTGCTACCATTTGGCTGTTGCCTGCTGTTTAAAGATGAATAAAGAACTGTAAGTTGATTTGCCCAATGTTGCCTTTGTCTAATCCCTGAATCAGAGCATGGGCTCCCCAACCATCACCCAGGGACTCTACAGTCCCTACAGACACCTCAGGGGTTGCCCCAGGGAGAACCAGTACATCAGCCTCTCCCTCTATATTTCTTGCACATACCACCTGCTGGAGACCTGCCAGACTGTAGGACAGCTCTCTGGTCCCCATACCAAGCACCGTGAGCGCACTGTGCCCTAGACTGCACTAGCCAGACACTCCGGTATCCTGGTCCCCGGCAGTCTCCAGGCCCCAAGAAAAGGTAATTGGGGGAAGCTGCACATGCAAAGCCGGGAATCGACTCACCCCCCCCCCCCCACTGCTAACGCCCGCGATTGGTGCTGGCAGTCGCTAATGGCATTCAAATTACCCACGGCCGTATCTGCCAACACTGAGCTGCCTCCGGCACAGACCGCCACCATTTTGGGGAGGATCGTTGCTCCCCCATGAAGTCATCGATCGGTGTTGGGTGTTACTGTTTGGGGTTAGGTACCTGAACCCAGACCAGGACATCTTTTTTAAATTCTTCGGGTCTGCTCATCACTACTCCTAAGCATTTATTTAACGGAAAGTCCATAGGAGTCTTAGAATCCTTTCCTGAGAACTTGCTTTTTATGGTGTAAGTCGTCCTATCAATAAACTCTTCCTGGCTGCAGTCATTGGACAATGTCGTGTTATGTCTATCAAAGTTGTGATTGTTAGTTATATTGTTATGCTTCATGCTAATGACTCCACGTTAGAACCGAACTAATTGAAAGCAGGCGCAGCATTACAGGAAGAGTCAGAGAAGGTGAAGGCATCCGGGGAGAGAGGAACCAATGACTGCCACAAGACCTTCTGAAGCTTATACATTGTTACGTCGGGTATTTATGGTGGGGGAACTTGAGGTCTCAGGTTCCTTTTCTTAGTTTCTGGCTCACCGCTTCCTTGTGGATTTATGCACATATTTCCACTTCTGTTAACCATGTGTTCTCCATATAACATTACCCCATAGAAAGGAGGATAAACCAGGTACACTTAGTCATAGATTCAGGCGCTGTGACCCATGAAAATCTGCTTATATCCATAGCGTCCTTCTAAATTTTTAAAATCATACTAATAAGTGCTCTGGGGGCGTTACCAGACCCCCTCCATGCTGCAGCTTTACTGTGTTAACACTGTGCTGGAGCACATCTCCCCTCTCACTGTGTGAGATTACATCAGGAGGAGAGGGGAAGTGGTGAGTAAGCAGAGGGGGAGGGGGAGACTGAATAACAGCCTGTGAAGCTACAGCACAGAGGAGCTCTGGTAATACAACTTAGAGGCATTCTGGCTTATTACCATCATTTTAAAAGATAATTTTAGAAGGATGGTGGCCATAGATACACGGTGCCTGGATCTATAAGTAAGTGCCTCTCGTTTATCATGATGGATTTTGATGATAAATTTCATTTAAAAATCTACATCTATCTATCTATCTATCTATCTATCTATCTATGTGTATAGGGTAACGATGCAGAATGATTACAACACATGACACAAAGCTTGACAATTACAAGATGTTGGATTGGGTCTCTTAGAGGCACAAAGCTTTGCTATTAACATGCTGGCATAAGTCTCTGAACAGTCTCTCCTGGAAGGTAATAAATACAGTCTCTCATAGAAAAGGGGGCACACGACATTTTAAGTATCATTTCTCCCTTAGGGAACATAGCACAGTGGTCACAATAATAAAAATACTAAATGGGTTACTTGAGAAACTTACTTTGACAGAACTTGTTTAAGCTCATGGCACACTCTTCAGGAAGTGGTCGGGAACATCTGCCATATACATACATTTTCAATTAGATGCTATTAAAAAAATGTACCAGTGTTCAGATAATTTCCCATAAAAGTAACCATGTTGTATTTTAGAAATGAGATAGCTGTCCGTGGATACGACCACCCCCGCGCCTTAGCAGTGGTGGCCAGAGATGTGCTGTTGAGCCCTGCCTAACCACCTGCATTCAGCATTCAGTCAGGATGGCTGTGACATGCAGTAGCTCCTGGCCATTTTATATGCAAAAAACTATTTGTTTCTTTCTGCCATCTCTCCAGCATCGGTGGTCGTATCCAAGGACAACAATCTCCTTTCTAAGGGACAACATGGTTACATTTATGGGAATTTATCTTCACACAAATACATATTTTTTAATAATATCCAATTGAAGAAATGTATGCAAGTAGCAGGTGAATTAAATTAAATATCAATGCCCAAAATAGCCCTTTAATGATCTCTGAACTTGCATAGACCCATGGCCTAGTGGTTTGGGGACAAGGCTCTAGAGGAGCCAATACTGGCTGATGCTGATAGAGCATGATGGTTGCAGATATCAAGACTTCTTTAATGACCACATTATTTTACAGATGAGCAACAGGAGTCCAGTACAGCCCCCATAATGAATGTGATTGATCCCAGAATGGCAGATCTCACTAGTCATACACTAATATTTCCAGTGTCCATCTCTCGGTGAATAACTAAGCCGATTACTTATTTGTGAATGTCAGAAAGCCGAGCGACAACCACAATGTCTCATCTAATTCTGAACCCTTTTTGGATTCCTAAACTTCTGTTCAAAACTTATGATAGAACTTTCATGGTGGGGACGTGGATTGTATCTGGATGGGGTTAGATTGTGTGTTGGGTTTGCCATAAGCTGCAGGACAAGTGTCTCTGATGTGGGATAATCCTGAAACTAGGAAAGTCCCATCATTTCTTTGTGATCTGAATCACCATCTGAGATATGGATGAGTAATGGAAGGAAGAAGGAACCGGCTGACAAACTGTCTTGTATGTTCCAGGATTAAGTGAGTGGATTCACAGTGAGGAGGTTATAGCCTCAAGTGTTACAGACAGTAATAAAAGCTTTCATACATTGTACCCGCTCCCCTATAAGACATTACCTTGGCATTTAGATACAAGGGCAGCACAAAATATCTTGGTGCCCAAGGCTGTAGTTTTAGAACGTTACATGATTCACCACTCATCAGTTCTTTAAAGAAATTGTCACCATTAAATAGCAGTTTAAACTGCAAGCAGCTTGTTATAGAGCATGAGGAGCTGAACAGATTGTACACAATATCCATCTGCAGGCAGCAGGTTATCGAGAAGTAGCAGCTATGCAAATTGTGCATAGTGTCCTACCTGCAGGAAGCATGTTATAGAGCAGGAGGAGCTGAACAGCTTGTACACTGGGGCACATTTACTTACCCGGTCACCGCTGTTCACAGAAAGTGCATTGTCCGATGACAATGCACTGTGCCGCGATTCACTAAGATTGTGAGCCCGATATCCTGCATGTGTGGCTTCCCCACACTGGTCTGACTTAGTTCACCAACTTTTTAGTGGAGCATCTTAGTGCTTGGGCTTGCAACGCAATTTGAAAGTTAATTCCTGCGCTCAGTCCGAATCAGTTGGACAGTCAGTCGACACGCCTCCCGATTTGTGTCACGTTGAAGCCAGCGCAGCTGCGCCAATAAAAGGGTCGTGTGTCACACAATCGCAACCCACCCGCTTCTTAAATACCTGTGCAAGCCATTTTACCATTGAAGATAGGACACAGTCTGAAAAAGAGGGTTGCAAAGCGGCGCAAACCATAGGTAAATGTGCCCCATTGTTCCATCTACAGGCAGCAAGTTATAGAGCAGATTGTTCATAGTGTCCTATCTGCAGGTAACATTTTATAGAGCAGGAGAAGCTGAGCAGATTGTACATAGTGTCCTATCTGCAGGAAGTACGTTATAGAGCAGGAGAATCTGAGCAGATTGTACATAGTGTCCTATCTGCAGGAAGTACGTTATAGAGCAGGAGAAGCTGAGCAGATTGTACGTAGTGTCCTGAATGTTATACAACAGGAGTAGAAGACTGTATACTGTGTCGTATATGCTAGCTGTACAGCGCATCAAGATAAAAGAGAAATAAGGACTAAATAGTCGGACAAATACAATTTTATTAGTTCACCAACAGACAAAAAGATTAAAACCAAATAAACTGGGAACACACTGGTCGTGTCCCACCAGCCAGTGAACCAACTACCCCCCAATACTAAAAACAATGCACAATGAATGACATACTGGGGCACATTTATTAAGGGTCCGAACACCGCATTTCCGTCGGGTTTCCAGACTTTTTACCTTTTTGCCCTAAATTGCCCCAGGTTTTTGGTGCAAGCGATCGGACTGTGGCACATTGGCACCGGCTTGCATGCGGCACAAATCAGGGGGCGTGGACGTCAGACAACCCGACTGATTCGGACAAACCGCGGAATTTAAAAACGAAAATGTGTTGCAAGATCAGCACTCACATGCACCGGGAAGAAGACGGATGCAGGAAATCGGGCACACGAACTATGTGAATCGCGGAAGATCCGAATCCTCGTCGGACAACGCACAGTGGGGATCGCGACGGGTAAGTAAATGTGCCCCAATGTGCAATACTATGGCAGGTATACAAAAGTCCACATATGTATAAAGCCCATATTATTACTCACAATGGAGGTCCTGAGAAATCAATGTACACCTCACCCAGTTAAAAAGCAGTATAATGTGCCTAGAGCAGTGATGGAAAACCTATGGCACAGGTGCCAGAGGTGGCACTCGGAGCCCTATTTGTGGGCACCCAGGCTATCACCCCAGGGCAAAGTTCAACAGAAAGGACTCAAATCTTCCTGCAGTCTCAAACAACTTGAGATGCTGCTCCTAACACTCTTTTTAAGGTGACACATCCTTGACTGATTGGAAGTGCAGGAAGAGTGAGAAGGTGTGAACAGAGCCGGATTATCTTTCGAGGTCCCCTTGCTGGCCCCATGATTTTTCCTTTATTTTTGAGACCCTGGAGAGAAGCTACAATGATGTCTGAATTTGCCCTTTTGCTTCCAGCTGTATTAGTGTTCTCCGGGGGCCAATAGAGCAAGAAGTTACTGTATAAATTGTCATGTTGGCACTTGATGGTAAATAAATGGGTGTTGGTTGTAGTTTGGGCACCTGGTCTCTAAAAGGTTCACCATCACTGGCGTACAGGAACGGGGGAGTGGATTGTACTCCCCACATGTATCACCGTCCCTCTGATTTATATGCTAACAGCATGTCTTAGAGCAGGAGGAGTTTATCAGATTGTATATAGTGTCCCATATGCAGGCAGCATGTTATAGAGCAGGAGGTACTGAGCAGATTGTACATAGTGTCCTTTCTGCAGGCAGCATGTTATAGAGCAGGAGGAGCTGAGCAGATTGTACATAGTGTCCTGTCTGCAGGTAGCATGTTATAGAGCAGGAGGAGTTGATCAGATTGTATATAACATCCCATAGGCTGGCAGCATGTTATAGAGCAGGAGGTACTGAGCAGATTGTACATAGTGTCCTATCTGCAGGCAGCATGTTATAGGGCAGGAGTAGCTGAGCAGATTGTACATAGTCTCCTATCTGCAGGCAGCATGTTATAGGGCAGGAGTAGCTGAGCAGATTGTACATAGTCTCCTATCTGCAGGCAGCATGTTATAGAGCAGGAGGAATTGATCAGATTGTACATAGCGTCCCATATGCAGGCAGCATGTTATAAAGCAGGAGAAGCTGAGCAGATTGTACACAGTGTCCTATCTGCAGGCATTGTGTTATAGAACAGGAGGAGCTGAGCAGCTTGTACATAGTGTCTCATATGCTGGCAGCATGTTATAGAGCAGGAGGAGGAGCTGTGCAGATTGTACATAGCTCCCATATGCTGGCAGTATGTTATAGAGCTGGTGATCACACGAGGTCCTAGCTCTCAGATGTCCAACAATCATCTACTTATTTCCTACTGTGTACGTTGTTGATATATATACAATATAAATTGTATATATCGTGAGAAAAGCCCTTTAAGGGGTTCAAGTATAAATGATATAAATAATAAATGTGTGCGCTTCCTGCTTTATAAGGGGAACCGAGTGTAGTATTAGGAGAGCCATCTGTTGGTTTGTAGACACTGCTTCCTGTAACCATGTACAACTACCCATTATCTTGTTGCTAGACAACATGAGTTCACGGATCTGTAGAATACATTGCTCATCCATTCATTTTACAAATTAGGGCTTGTTATGTCAATTTCACGTTTCAAGGAAATTGTATGTGCAATCCAGACCGGCAAATGCAATATTGTAGACCACCTATGGGGGAAAAAATGCTTTTTTATCTAAGAAGCTATTGACAGGTATAGGTAGCAGGAGTCTGGTACATGAAGCACTGTGTTGTTCCATACTTCAGACTAAGCAACAGGTAACAATTATTTCATCTTTTCCAGATTCCCAATCCCCTATTTTGATATAAACTTAAAATAAAAGACACTGTCTGCCTGCAGCTGTCACTAGAGGGAGCTATTGTGCTTACTGCATACTGTGTTATTACTGCACTCAATATATTAAACTCCTGAGCTCCCCCTAGTGGCGACTGCAGATAACATATTATATCGTTTAATATCTATGTCCATACAAGAATTTGAGCTCTATACCACAAAACTCAGCTATAGTCACTATATAGAAATGATTCAGTACAAATATTTAAACCTTTTTATATAAAATAATACAAATGGTTATTCCAGCAACTGGTAGATATTGTTGGAGCTGAGCTGCCTTTCATATTAGGGTGGAGAAAATCTTATTTAAACAGGCGAGTTTTAGAAAAACAATAGAGAATAAGTATATTGTTACAAGTAATTTTTAATTTGACATGGGAATCCATTCTAACCAGGTAAAATGACACGTCCATTATTCCCGCCGTGCCAACACTTGATTAGCTGTGAAATTCCGTTCCAGGTTCATTCTGTTCAAGTTTCAGTCTGATTCTTCAATGCTCTATAGAAATCCTTCCAAAAAGAAAAAGGTCAGTGGACTATGACGGGAGGAGAGGACGACACTTAAAGGGATTCTTTGGGAATTTTGTTACACATTGCTAAAATAACAATCGCTTGACAGAACAGTAGGCATGCTGTAACTTTATTATATGTGCACAAACACTTACCAACTTACAGTGCTCAGATTATACCACCATAGTGTGTTATAATAATACCGTAATACATATTTATATAATGCTGCTATATTTATAATGAGGATTGTCAAATATGTCAGGGTTCTGGTGCCAAGTAATCATTGATGATCACTGGTCAAAGGATCTCATATACATATTTGAATGTATCCAGCCAAGAGGACAAGTAAGAAAGCAATCATGTATACTTCACAGGACACATGCCCCTTTAACCAGGCCTCTATATTCCTGAGAATGATAAATGATTACTTATCACTATTAAAAGGTAATGTTTATTATTTTTACCAGGGGAAAGTAACCAGTTAAACTAACTCACAAAAACTAAACACTATTATACAGCATTACGACTATCCTTATATTGTGCCTCCCCATGCCTGTAAAGTTCGACAGTTAACTTATAAAGTTGACCCACCATCTATGTATATTCATGTTTAAGAGGCCTGCTTTCTCCTCAACTGAGCCAAGTTGGCTCTGCTACCTCATTCCCGCCTTCGTCAGGAACACGAAATGCTGGCTGTATGTGACTCGCTAAAGTGAATTCCTGATCCTGACTTGATTTATCTTCAGCGAGTCAGCATCCAGTTACAGCCAGCATCTCTATCAGGAAGCTGGGGATGTGGCTGATCTTGAAGAACATAAATATGCTCAAAGGAAAGATGATGATCTGACTCACATGGGGTCATTTGCATGCGAGTCAACTTTATGAACATACTTTGGGACTTTACAGGCATGAGGAGGAACAACATAGGGATAGTTGTGCTGCTGTATAATAGCAGTTTTCAAATATATGGTTAGTCAGTGGGGGTTAGTTTATTTGACAGGTTCCCCTTAGAGGTGTTGTACCAAGTTTGATTGTTCGGTAGGGTAACGGCTTCTGGTAAAGCCACTGATCATAATTGATGGAGCAGCTGGTCAAGCATGCATCCTGTTGCTCAATTCAATACTGTGGGAGTTCTGGAAATTGGAGTGCAAAACTCCAGCTCCCATAGTATTAACTGATCATAAGAACGGGAGTCCTGCTCTTACTACCTAATGGAGCGGCTGGTTGATCATGGGTCCTGCACTCAATTACAGGAGTGCCATTTTCAAGATCGACGAGAGTGCCACCAGTTGCACCCACAACAATCAGATTGTTATACGCCATCCTGTGGATAGGGGGATAACAATCCAACCTGGTATCAACTCCTTTAAGGATTTACGACCTTAAGAAAACCTCCTGATGGCCTTATGACTTTCATCCAACATTTGCAAAAATGTATATGAGCGGACAATTTATGGCCTATTATTGACTGAGGTTTGTAGTATTTTGGTGGGGAGATGCTCCCAGCCTAGGACTCTTTCCACACGACTTTCCCTAATACTTTGCATATGTTTTATAGTCATTTTTCTCCCTTGTTTTAGATCTGTGACTGGTTTCCTTTCTCCCTCTCTAAGCTGTAGAAGAGAAGCCAAGATTTACAACACAATGGGACGTGCACAAAAGTTGGAATGCAGCGAATGCGCTGATACCGTAGGCGATATATTGTCAGGAGGACCAGGGCCCTGCGTCTAAATAGTTTCAGGAAGGAAGAAAATCACACTGTGAATACAATGAGATAAACCAAGAAAACAGCTCATTAACTGTGTCATTTTGTACACTTCATCACACACATCTCACCATGAGAAGTGAGGGTGGTCCCGGGCCTGGCATGTGTGACAGTGCTGGGGGTCAGGCTGCCTTGTACAGAAGAAACGCTGTGGTCTGACAGAAACTAGTCAGAGGAAGCAAAAAATTTCCGGCTCGCCTCAATGTAAAGGACGATGTGACAAGTGTCAAAGCTGTGTCACATTCTAATTTACTAGATAATTAATACACAATGCGCCTGGTTACAGCTAAAACCTATACAGACATCTCACTCCCAAGAAAACTTGCTGGTCTATGTCAGGGGTTGGGAACCTATGGCACGGGAGACAGATGTGGCTCTTTTCATGGCTGCATCCGGCCCAAAGACAAATCATTGATAAATAGTGATCAACACAGGCAGCAATGTTCCCACAGCCTGCATCCTTTGTGTGACCCAGACACCTGCGTCATAGGGTAGAGCGCCATCCACTCCTCTCTATGACCCAGGCGCCATTACCTAATCAACAATAACTACCTATCTACTGGGAGGAATGTGCTATGACTACCTACTACTGGGGGGGGGGGCATGTGCTGTGGCTACCTATCTACTGGGGGAGGGGCATGTGCTGTGGCTACCTATCTACTTGGTGGGCATGTGATGTGGCTACCTGTCTGCTTGGAGGCATGTGCTGTGGCTACCTATCTACTGGAGGGCATGTACTGGATCTACCTATCTACTGGGGGGCATGTGCCTGGGCTACATATCTACTGGGGCATGTGCTATGACTACCTATCTACTGGGGGGGGGCATGTGCTGTGGCTACCTATCTACTGGGGGCATGTACTGGGACTACCTGTCTGCTTGGAGGCATGTGCTGTGGCTACCTATCTACTGGAGGGCATGTACTGGATCTACATATCTACTGGGGGGCATGTGCTGGGGCTGCCTATCAAGTGCATATTGTATGGCTCTCATGGAATTAAATGTTAAGACATGTGATGTTCATGGTTCTCTCAGCCAAAAAGGTCCCCGACCCCTGGTCTATGTAGATACATGGATGGTTAATTATTGGCTCAATTACCATTTAGTGTCCGGGCCAAGTTTCTGTGACTTGTCACTAATGATAGCGTGGTATCAGCAGGGAGAGAGAAGGCCTATAGTATCTTAAATATATTTGGACCCACATTCATGTTCTAAACACTTTAAGAAAACATTGATATTTTATTGATGCCACAGAAACTTTCATCTTTGGTTTGTGAAGTCAGAATTCCATAAACTGAACTAAGGTTGAAGCTTTACAGTTTTGGATGATGCCTTTTAAACTGAAAAAATAACCCAGAATCCCCGGCATATCATGCATCACCTTTAAGACCCTATAAAATCGAAAAGGTGGTCTGCAAATGCAATCTCCTTAAGGAAATCTACCACCAATGTCAAGCCTGATAAACCAGGGACATTACTCATAGATCCAGGCACCGTGACTGTGGTGATCTTCTCATATTTGTTATCCATGGCCTCCTTCCTTCTAAAATCAAATGGACCAGAAGGGCTCTGGGGGGCAGTTACCTGAGCCCCTCCGTGCTGTAGCTTCACAGGCTTCACTGTGCAGGAGCACTTTCTCCCGTCACAGTGTGCTGAAACACCTTCTGCTACCATGAGATCACAGCAGGCAGAGGGAGGGGGAAGTGCTGAGGGAGCAGAAGGGACAGGGAAGACAGTATAGTAGCCTGTGAAGCCATAGAATGGAGGGGCTCTGGAAACGCCGCCCAGAAACCTTTTGCAACATTACCATAATTTTAAAAGATGTCCCTGGCTTATCATGATGGATTTTAATGTTAGATTTTTTTTAAGAAAAACGAATAGATTCCTGACCTATGTCTATGGCCTCTCACCTTACAAAACCAGGTCCCTGTACTGTACTGATGAGATGTAATGATAATGAGTGTTGGGAGTCTATTCTTTTTAGACATGACCTAATAGTTTGGCTATTAAGTTCTTATTTAAGGTAGCACTGGAGGAATATTTTACCACACTGGAAAACCTATTTGTATATTCCTTACCCAGAATCCCCATGAGAGCATTCAGAGCCTTTATAGTGGTATTTTTAAAAAAATGTGGGGATGGGGGGCTGTAAAACAATAAAGTGAGTAATAATAAACAAATAAGCCATATACCCACCTCCCCTGGTGCTCCGCCCTCCCATGGTGCTACCCGTCCTCTGTTTGCAGAGATGAGTACCCCTGTCCTAACAACTGCTACATAATGCAACTGAGGCTGTAAGAGGCACCGGGCATCGGTGGGCACAGGAGCACCGGCCTCTGTACACAAACAGTGAGTAGTGGCACCGTGGGAGAAGAAGAGTACCAGAGGAGGTGAGTATGAAGTGTTTTATAGCCCCCATCACCCACACATGCATTTTTTCATTATCCTAGGCAACCCTTTTAATGCCAAAAATGGAATCTGACACCAAATGTACAGTATTGTCAGCATGAAGTGCTTTAAAGTATTCACTTTTCAGATACGGAAATGGTTGTCACCCATGGTTCTTATTCTGCATTCCCACTTCATAACGATACAAAAAGATTATTACAAAAATTGGAGAACTACTAACTACAGTTTCTTCTTTTTTTCACTTTTAAACATTTTAAGTTTCATAGGAGAAAGTTCAACCAGCACATAAGTGGGGCTTATTTACTAAGGGCCCACTTAAAACGTTTTTTCCGAAGTTTTTGGGACTTGCACTGCTGGGACAGGTATTTAACTAGGGATTGTGTTGCACTCTATCACCAGCTTTCATGTGACGGAAATCAGGGGGGGGGTCATCGGACGATCCGACTGATTCGGACTGAGCGCAGGATTTAACTTTAAAATTGTGTCGCAAGATCAAGCACTCACATGCACCAGGAAGAAGAAGGTGAACTCTGTCGGACTTGAGTAGGTAAGCGGCACATGCAGGATATTGGGCTCACAATCTTAGTGAATCGCGGCAAATATGCATTCCGGTCGGACAATGCACTTTTGGGGAACTCCACGGACCGGGTAAGTAAATGAGCCCCAGTGAGCGCTTTTGATTTTTCACAAGCTTGCTGTAATGCTTTATTTCGCTTGTAGAGGCACTGCAGTGCATTAGGGTTAAAACCCACGACCTTTGTCGTCAACTTGTGAAATCCATGAAGGACACGGTTCATGATTAATGGACTGATCACTGCGCTGTTCCTGGGACTCCAGGCATCATAGTAATATATGATGTAAAGATTCCCTCCCCCCCCCCCCCAACAGTATTGCCGCACTATAATCATGATAACACGTTCCACAGTGAAAGAACTCCATACATCGCTTTTTACTATTATAATTGGAGTCCAGTCCTAGGCACTGTGTTCTGTGCAAGGTCCGTAAAGCGTTAATGAATGCCCCACCAATATTACATCTCATAATGTAATTATTATTTTGGCTTTACCTGGCTCTAATTTTCTTAATTTCTAATTATATGAAAACCCATCATCTATTATATGCGTTTATTTTCTGATTCTTTGTCTCCTCCTCCACGTGATGCTCCCTTTCCAAAGAAACGCTTCATAGGCTCAAGTGCAATATCAAGTACCACTTCCTTCTTCCTTGTAACACACATAAGTATTTATCATATTATTTTTGGCATTTCTTTTGTGTTGATTACTGGATAGAAACCAATTCAGTTTATTCAATAGAAAAGTCCTTGTGACAAAAAGTGCTGTGTATGAATGGGAAGAAATGTTCTCTAATATACCAAAAGAACATATATACCATACCATACCATAAAAAATATGTCTCTTAGGGTACTTTAAAGGGGTTTTACCAAGACTATAAGGATATCAGATTCATGAGAATCTGACCCCATCTAGCTATTTGACCCGTCCTTTCCCAGGACGTATGCGCTCGTCAGGCCCGTGAGGAGAGAGCAATATGCTGCATCCGCTCCCCATAGCCGTCCATTGCCTCCTTTGAGCGCACACGTCGTTCAGGTGAAGGCTGCAGGATGAAAGGATGTAGCTTGCTGTTTCTTTCCATTCTACATTTTTGGACGTACAGGATGTTAATGGTCAGATGGAGGCAACAATTATGCCTCTGCCTGCCACTATTTATCAATGTATATGCTAATCGTATACGTCTGTTGCCTTCCCAACATAAACACTGAGGGGCACATTTACTTACCCGTCCAGTTGACGACGCCGATCCGGAATGTCCGACGAGGATTCGGAGCTGCCGTGATTCACTAAGATTGTGCGTCCAATTTCCTGCATGTATCGCTTTCCCGCTGAGGTCCGCTGGAGTTCACCTTCTTCTTCCTGGTGCATGTAAGTGCTGATCTTGCGACACAATTTGCTTTTTAAATTCCGCAGTTTGTCCGAATCAGTTGGGTTGGAAAGTCGGAGGAGCACTGGGAAGCTGCGGAAGTGGAGACTGTGGTAGCCGACAGTCTAGCAGCTGTCGGAGCAGGGTGGCAACCCTACTCAGATCCTCTCCCCAAGAAAAAAATCAGATGAGACTGCTGCGCAACTGGTATGAGTCCTTAGAACAGTCCATGATGTGGTCCATGGCCCTGACGGAGTCCATGCCGGATCTTGCTGTAACGGTCACACAGATAACTGGAAGATACCTGGGAGTACCCGGGAGGAAAGTCTCTATGGGAAGAGTCTGGAGGGAGGCGTCTGTGGACCCTCTGGACCACCGCGGGAGATGGTATGAGGCCCGCGGTGGCAGCCAAGGTACAGGGATACAGTAAACAGGGGGACGGGGACCGGCAGACAGCAGAGCATGATTGTACCCACGATTCGCGACATGGATTGCGGGAGCACCCGTGACACTGGCTTTGCAGATTAATGAAGAGTGTATGTAGTCCTGTGAGACTTTTTAGCAGTGGAAAGTCTCAAAAACCCTCAATGTGACTACTTTGAGACTTTTTTACACCAAAAAAGCCCAGGAAAACCAAAGATAAATAATCCCCATAGAATTGTCCCAAGGAGCCGCCTAATGTCAAATAACCCCCCATATTGACCATAAAGGGTAGATATGTCTAAGTGTGTAGTGATCTTTTATATCCAGGTCTGATGTCAACATTTCACCAGCATCACAAATTGACACTCAATAAGCCTAGAAGACAGAGGGTTGTTCCTATGCTACGTAGAGTTGTGCTTCACTTCACAAATGTTGTGAAATCTTGATTCAAAGAAAATTCTTCTTAAACTACTTACGGGAGGTTGTATCTGCAGATGCACTTCAGCTGATGAGGACAGTCATGACGCTATGACTATAAACAAACCTCAATAGACACAAATGTGAAGGAATCTTCTAAGACAACATTCTGTTATTGTGTAATGGCAGAGGTTTTTCTAAGGTCAAGCCAGAAACAATCAAAGCTGAAGTTTTTTTTCTGCTTGTGTACTGTATACGTACCAGATGTCTGATGTCAAGATATCGGCAACACCACAAAAAGTTAAGAGATCTTGACTGAATAGTAAAGTAATTCATCCCTTCACTGGTTTAATATAATATTACGTTGGTCCCAACTAGAACTGGATTTGCACCTAAGGGACATATTGATACTTCAAGTTGGGCATACACCTTAATTTTTTCTAAACTAAGAGCTATTCCTCTCAACGTCCTACCATACACAATCACACTTGTGTAGAAAGCTCCCACCGGAAAGTCCAACTGGTACTGGAACTTATCTTCTAGTGGAATAAAGGATTGTGCATATTGAAACTCAACATGCCCAATGTGACAAACCCATACTTATAAGATGTATGGCCAGTCAATTGGGTCTGAGAATCACTCAAAGACGTCTGAATGACTAAGTAGGTCGTCACAAGTCAACGGCTAGGTGGTAGCTTCTGAAGGTAGCTTATGACAATCTACTATTCCTGTAGGACACCAGTCAAGCCATGGAAGGTGATCCATGCTGGTGTGACACTTAGGCTACATGCACACTGCCGTTGCCCGCCGCACCGTAGCGCATATGAACATAGGAACATATGGGCCACGGCGCCGTAATACGGGAAAATATAGGACATGTCCTATCCTTTCCCGTGGTACGGAGCGGTGCAGTTCCACATGTGTGCTGCACCGTACCGCACCCGTACGATGCCGTGAGCCCATAGAAGTGTATGGGGGACGTATATCGGCCGTATATATGTCGGCCGTATATACGTCCCCCATACATGTCTGCGAATGTAGCCTTAAACCTCCCAACCACCTCCTCCAACCCCGTTTCCCAGAATATAGAAGAACATCTTTGTTATCCGGTCATTGTCCTGGAGAACTGGTTGGTGTTGGTTAGCAGACCTAAATCCTCTTAACAGATTTGCTTTAAATTACTAATTTACTTGTAAGTATTTCAGTAGTTGATATAAGATAAATTGACTTTAGAATCAACTGAAATGACAGGAGGAATGATATCGAGAGAAATAATAACCGCACATTAATGGCGCTCTCTTCTCGCCGGAGTCATCTTTCTCTCTTAGTCACTTGTACGATGAATAATTTACTAAGCCTGATGTTCACATCATCAGTTCACTAAGAATCAGAACAGATAATGCCCCAATAGTTTTCAATGTAATGAATGTTACTCTAATGTAGCTGCCATGGGAAATGTACTAATGTATTAATGTGAGAAGAAGCATTCATCTTCTACATTGCTGTACTAGTATTATACTCCTAGTATTATACTTTCATCACAACCAACAAACGAGAAAAGTTTGGAAGAGGAGAAAACAGACGCCACTCTGGTTCTACCTATCCTTACGGTGTTCATCCACATAGTGAGCCGTTCCTATAGGATTCTGGTGATCTGTAAAGAAGATGACAAACCAAGGCACAGCTGTCTGTGATTTTTGCCTTTTGCAGTATGTAAGAAAGTAAGTTCATGGATTTCGCCAACTTGCCCCATTAGGGTAGGTTCATATGTCATTTTTTTGCACAGGTTTAGCATGTACGCCAGGAAATGTCCCAGCGATGGACATGCTATAAGCTGAACAAGTCCATTGACTTATACAGGCAGCTGGGAGCATTATTTTGCCTCCATCTGCTCGGTATACAACGGTATAAGTATAGTAAGCACTGGATGAAATAATGCATCCAACTGCACTATGTCATCCTACTTCCTGCTGGAGAGATCAGTATATAAGTATATACCTATGGGGGACGGATGTGACTGTATTGTAACCATTCCCGGCCTATGCTGAGCATAAGCTTTTGGTGCTTCTTTGGTAATGTAACTGTCCATATAAGGACACTCGGGTGACAACCAGAAAATCGGTAACACTAAATCATTGGATGCTGCCGATGGTCACTCCTTCTCCTGCTTTGCTATGTCAGGAATCATTCTGTATATAAATGTACAAGGGATGGCTAAAATGTGATCTAAATCGAGCTTTAGCCAGGGAATTTTAGGCCCTGCAGTGGTACCTAAGAAAAAATGGGACTTTATGTTATATCTCTTTATATTTATCAAAGGGGTTTTCCCACAAATCAAATTTCCCACAAATCAATGGATAGAGCCTAACTTGCTAATTGATGGGGGTCTCAGTGATGAGACCCCCACAGATCACAAAAATGAGGGTTCCAATGGGGCCCCATGTACCCCAGTCAGACCCCTCGTCGCTCCCGGAGACTAATGGAGCACATGGTCGTGTATGACTGTTGTGCCCCATTCATCTCTATGGAGATGACGGAGAGATGACAACGTCAGCTCCTTTGAGATGTATGGAGCAGAACGGTCATGCACGGCCATCTGCTCCATTACTCTCCTGGACTGATGGGGGTCCGACTAAGATTCACTGAGACCCCCACCAATCAGCAAGTTAGGCCTTATGCTGATTGGGCTTACCTTTGAAAGGTAATTATTATGCTGCCAAATGTTACAAGAAGCCATGTTTGATGTTAGGGGGTGAGGGGGTTTTCCTTATCCTACCTTGGAAAACATGGCATATTTCCCACAATCCCCGGCAGAGCACGAATGGCCTTTAAGTTTTTATAGACTTTCAATGAAGGTGTAATGTCTGTGCATAAGAATAGTTCCTTCCCTGATCTATAAGGTACAGAGACAAGTGACACATTTGCTACAGACATATCCCATCACTATCTGATCTCGAATTCCAGTTGAGTCAATTACTAATAATAGGCTTTTGTGTTTTGGGCGATGGAGGATGGGTGTTTTATTCAACTTTTAGTGAAATTGTTTTTGCCTGAGCCATCTTATATTTTAAAACCAATATGATTCAATATTCTTTCTGCTCCATTTCTCACACATCAGCTGCAAGGGCCATTTGGGAGTCTTCTTAGGAACATTATGAAAAGCTTTAACCTCCAGCAAGTTCTCTCCTTAAGTGGTTTCTCCTACGATGTTTCTTATAGTAGGTTCGTTCTCTATAAATTAATGCTACACACAACGACATCTGTGGGTTGTGTCCAATTTTCATCCTGAATCCAAGGCTCAGACTCAATATTACGATGGATTAGGACCATATTTTTGCTGCTCATCATAAAAATGTTAGTCGAAAAAACAGAGCTTTGGAGGACTTTTAGAGATCCTGAAATGGCTCGTGTGTACATGTGTATTGAGAGCAGGAACAGATGTACAAAGATTTCATGGGTGAAGGTTTGGGTGGCCATTGGCCAAATCTTTATTAAACTGGTAGTCGCCAGGTAGCCATACAAATTAGATGTTTTTCTTCCAGATAAAACTATATGTGTATTTTAGTTTCCTGTTTACAGTTAGGATATTGATAGGTCATTTACTATGGGCCCGTTATGTGTTACCCGAATATTTCCGATTGGCGCCAATTTTCCCTGTATTGCGCACAACCGGATTGTGGCGCAGCGGCGCTGGCATGCACACAACGGAAATCGGAGGGCGTGGCCGAACAAAAACCCTACGGATTCGGAAAAACTTCCGCATTTAAAAAAAAAAAGTGTTGCAGGACTCGCGCTTACCTTCACCAGGTATAGGCCGGTGAACTTCAGTGCATTCCGGCGGGCCTCGGCGGACTTCAGCGCAGCAGCGCCACGTGGTGGACGTCGGAGGAACTACCTTAGTGAATCCCGGCCGAACCCGAATCCACTGCCGAGAACGCGCCGCTGGATCGCGAATGGACTGGGTAAGTAAATCTGCCCCATTGGATTTCATATGATCCATTGTCCTTAAATTCGAGAAGCCACCAGAAGTATCTAGTATGGGTTCAAACCCCTCTCCTTTGGAAGCTGTACTGAGCGAGACACAACGGCAATAGATCCCAATCAAAGGGTTTGGAGCTTCGGGTCATTATAGTTGGTAAATGTATCTGGTTTTAGCGCTGACCACATCACATACTGTATATTCTGGCCGCAGAGTCCAATCTTCAAAAGTTTATGAGGTCACCAGCTCTATCAATGGATAAGTATTTCACCATCTCTATAGGCAATAGTGTCAATGTGTTTGAGGGGATTTGGAGGAATAAGGGCCCTTGTTCTGTCCGTCCATCAGTATTACAGCAACAGACAACATTTATGCAGACGCTGGAGGCTCGACAGAGCTAAGGAACACAAGAAGCTCTTTCATGGGACAAACACCATACAAGGGTGGAGGAATAGCAGACGCTTCCCGGGAACCCTTGGGAGTCTCTGCTCTCTCAGCAATGTCAGATTGATAATTGTACTTCACTGAGATTTCTTGTTTGATGATAAGGGAACTCCCCCTCTTACTATCGATACATATCGCCCACATTTTATGACTGCCTGTTGTGTTGGGGCTGGGATGTGGAGGGGAAGGGGAGGAGATGGATGAGGCTGTGATACATGGGACATTAGTATCACAATGTACGTACAGAGTGAGGCCTGAATGAGTCCATGCACCAGGAATGAACGGCTTCTTCCAAAGAGAAAAAAATGTGGGCGAGAGATGAAAGGGAATAGTGAACGGGAGACTGAGACGCTGGATTATTGTATAATACAAGAAAAACTGAAATTCCACTCTCAAACTCATGACCTAGTTTGAGCTTCAAGGTTATACTTTCGAAACAAAAATTATCCATGGGTTTTCTGTAAAAAGTTTCAAGAAGGTACTACCATGTCCTATACCCGTGATGCCTTCCATACACTTGCTGGAAGTTTAGTGGTGCCCCATACAGCTATGTCACCAGCTAATTTTATCTAGACCCTAATAGGGAATAGGGAAACATGTCCCATGTATCTCATAGATCAAGAAAAGCTCAGGCATGTTGATATCCAGACAGGTGACCCTCATGCACATTGGGGCTTATTTACTAAGGATCTGCGGATCACATTTCCTTCTGACTTCCCGACATTTTCAGGATTTGCGCCGCTGGGACAGGTATTTAGCAGGTGATTGTGTCGCACGTGATCGGATTGTGGCACAGCTGCGCTGGCTTTCATGCGACAGAAATCGGGGGGCTGGCCGTCGGACCATCCGACTGATTCGGACTGAGTGCAGGATTTAACATTCAAATTGTGTCACAAGACAATGAACTTACATGCACCAGGAAAAAGAAGATGAACTCCGGCGGACCTGAGCAGGGAAGCGACACATGCAGGATATCGGGCAAACGATCTTCGTGAATAGCGGCACAGTGCATTCTGGTCGGACAATGCACTTCGGGTGAACTCCGTCGGCCGGGTAAGTAAATGTGCCCCATTATATCATGTGTGAATCCAATCCAAGTATATATTGTCGAGGTTGACGAATATTTATCTAATGTCTATAACCACCTGCGGAAGAAGACATAGTCCGCAGGTTCATGAGGTCTTATTCAGGTCCAGCTGTCTCCTATAACTCCCAACATTTCCAGTCCCAAAGGACAGTATTCAGTCCCACCTAGTTTTTAAGAAAGTGTTTGTCCACCACACTTACCAATGCTTAACTACTACCCAGATAGGTGTCCTGTGGGCTTCTGCTCCAGGCTCGACAAACATAAAATGACACAAGCGCTTGATCAAGCAATCCCTGGATGCGGTAGGTAACCACTGTGGCCCACCATTGGCTGAAAAGTATTGCCTGTGTTTCCAAAAAAAGAAAAAAATAGGGGCCTGGTAGAAGAGAGAGGTGGAGACCCTGAATGGGATTGAGGAGAATTAAAGGAAACCTACCATTTAGAATGGCCGGGGTAAGCTGTAAGTACCGGGCACCAGCTCAGGGTGAGCTGGTGCCGGTACTTACTTTCGTTAGTGTTATAAACCGCGGTATCGCGGTTTTAACACTTTTTAAACTTTAGAGCAGCAGAGGCTTCGGCGCTGCGTGCGTACAATCGTGCGCGCGCCTACATAGCAAATAGCGGAGATGTTGCGCGCGCACGGTCGCGCGCAGCGCCGAAGCCCCTTCTGCTCTAAAGTTTAAAAAATGTTAAAACTGCAATACCGCGGTTTATAACACTAACGAAAGTAAGTACCGGCACCAGCTCACCCTGAGCTGGTGCTCGGTACTTACAGCTTACACCTACCATTCTAAGTGGTAGGTTTCCTTTAAGGAGAATCGGTGAAGAGAGCTTTTCATTTCCTATTTATTATTTAACCTGCTTCCAAAACTTTTTCCAAGTTATGGAAAATGAGCTTATCTGTATAGTTATCGATTTACAGATTTTAAGATGCCAGGTGATATAGATGACTACAGAAGAAAATAATATGGGATGAGTGTGGATTATGTATCGAGACCGTTGTAGAAGACCTGAAAAACCAGAACTTCTAACCTTTCTATGAAGATCCCAGCAGAGGACGACACTTGAGATGTGTGTACTGAACTATTCTCAGTTGCTTGGACAAGATCCAATCTGTGTGGAGGGTGTTACTTGAGTCTAGACGGGATGTGATAAGATTTGGTAAGAGTGGTTTCTTTAAGACACTTAGATGATAACAATAACAATTCGTGTTGAAAACAGATACTTTCCATGCATTAGAGATAAAACAAGAGAAATAGTTTAGTGTAACTATATAAAACATCACACGAGACAGGGTCCACCACAGATTACCGAGGAGGTCCATAAGAGAAATTCCATTTCATATACTCTATTGGGAGAGTAGAAAGAGTTCAAAGAGTTTACTAGTACTAAAATATTTAGGATAGGTCATCAGTATTAAAATTGTGAGCGTCAGAGACATGGGGGCACTTTTTTCAAGTTTCCTGAAGTTGGCCTACTTGATCATTGCAATGTATCTTATGTTTTTCCCTGTGTGATACATGTGATGAGTTGCCTGTTTAGTCTCCCTTTTGCAACTTTTTGTGGTGTGAGACTTTTTAGTGCCAAATAGTAGCTCCAAAAAGTAAGTCTGGGTCTAAGCAGGCTCCGTTTTGGGACTTATTAAGTGCAGGAATGGGACAATTTCAGAACCTAAAAGTCTCACAAGTTGCACAAAGATCTGAGCTACAAAGATAAATATGGCCACTGCATTACATCCTTGAGGCGGATAACTTTGGTACGCTGCTTGATTCTGCACCTAAAAAGTCGCAGGGTGCAAAAAGTCTCACAAAAAGTTGCACAAAAAAAAGAAAACAAGTGATACATGTCCATCATGGTCTCTTTAAGGGTCACCAAGCACAGTGCCAAACACTGTATAGTGACTGTGCCAGGTATTGCAGCACAGCCACATTGATTTTAACTGATTTTAGCTACAACTAAACCATGTGACTGAACACCGCCATGTGATGAAGCAGAAGTGGTGCTACTAACAATAGATGATTGTAGGGGTGCAAGGTGTGGGACCCCCTGATCTGATATTGAGGATCTAACCTAAGGATGGGCGAACTTACTTTGCTTGGCATTCCAGTATTATGGTGGTCCGGCAGAGAGCATGGGACTGACCGTGGCCAAGTAGTGGACTCAGTGGCCTTCTGGTATACCTTGTTCGCCGTCACTGTGGCTCGCTGAGGTCAATGACACTTCTAGCATAGTCAGGGGCATTAAGGACTGTTGCAACAATAGAACTAGGAGTCAAAGCAAGAAAAGTACACTTTTTTCTTTGTCCTTTCTTTAATGGAAAACCCTATAAATTGCACAGGTAAAATGAAATTGCTTTACAGGTTTCATCTGCGGAGTAAAAAAAATTAAAAAAAGCAAATGAAAGTCAAATGAAAAGCTACTAACATAAGGGGCCCTGGTCATAATGAGAATAGATGAGCCGTCCCTCCTGCTCTCCCATAAGGTAGTAATTCACACATGATGCATCAATAATGAAACTGACAGTGAATCACATCCGGGAGGGTTCAGTCATATTCCCTGTGTGTGGGAGTACACTGAAAGGCAATGTCCAATATCTCATCGTCATAATATCTTATCTAGCAGAGTGTTTCCTTGCCTGCAGGCGCCCCATACACAAGATGTTATGATGAATAAACCATTATGACTACAGGAACAATGAATATGTTAGTAGTATTATCCCTGAACAACCTCAAATTACAATAGAAGGATATAGCGGGATTTCCAAGTGCAAAAATATTTAAAGGGGTTGTCCAGGATTACAAAAACACATTAGTCAACATTAGTTTCATTGAGTTTTTGATCTTTGTGATAAAGTAATCTAATTAATTGTCATGCAAGAGCCTCGGCCAACAGAGGAAACACTTCTCCTACTGTGAGACAATCCGACCCTGGAAATGTTATCATTCTCCTTGATCTCACACAGTACAGATTGGACAGTATAAGGGTATGTACAGACACACCTCCAGCTGGTAACACCCAGCTGTCAAGTTATACATAGATTAGAGGGCATGCAACAGAACACCTTATGTAAACCATCTGTAAGGGCACTTTAATAAATTACCCGTAACACAAATATCAGTAAACGTTAACTATATGAATTAACTTCCAAAATATGACACATCTTGACACAAGACACATCTTGTTGGGTGAAAAATGAGGTCCCGTTTTTTTGGGGTTTTTTTTATATATATATTAAGCCGTAATATCCAAAAATCAGGCACTTGGGATAAAATCACACATTTTTGAGCTTTATATGCCCAGCTGGACTCCCAGCTGGCAAGTCGGCCAACCGAGCAATCATCATCTCAAATCTTCCACCATTCCACCTGATGTGACTATAAAAAATACAAAAAAGCATTACAAAAAAATAACATCTCAATAACATAGGGAGGGACAGCTTGAGTGTCCCTCAAAGAGGGAGATAACATTGAGTTATCAGCCATATAAACCCCGATGGGCTTTATTAGGGGAGGACATCATGAGGTAAGCAATAGGGGAGGGATGAGAACACATCTTAAAGGTACAGTCCACCAACCCTAGTGCAACCCAAGTGCAATAGTACCTAAATTTTAACGCTTTTACATCTAATAACATCAGCCCCCAGTCTAGGGGTACCTTCCTTAAACAATCAAGTGTACCCCACAAAAATAGAGGTAAGTTACACAAATAGATGCCCCAATGTGATATTATAAGAATCCTATACCAGAGGGGGGACAGCTCCTCTCTACAGATGGTGACAATAAATTACAAGGGTTAGCAGTTACACAGGTTACTCCATCTTTGTCATTATTGTAATAGTATTTTCTTAGTTTATTGGAATGTACTTTACACTTATTCCCCTACAAATAGTAATAACGATTTTGTGAAATCCTAAAATATAACTTTTTTTAGGGTTTTGGGATACAAGCAGACCAGCATTGGATGAGTGTCTTATCCTTTCCAAAGTTAAGCTGTTCTGATGGGTTGTTTAGCAGTAACGTGTCCTCCCTCCTGCGCTGTTTTCCCGTCATGTTGTCTACATTCTTCCTGATGGAATGCAAACAAGACTCTGTCCAGGAACCAAGCGCAACTTATTTATCTACTTACGGATTTGTGACATTGGAAGATGGATGTGTCTTATTTAAGGAAGCACTGGTGGTATAGTCTTCCCTTTCTCATCTTCGAAAACTTATTTGCATATTCCTTACCCAGAATCCATGGTGGATGGCCTTTAAAACTCTATGTGCCTGAAAAAGCTGGTCTACAATACCAATCTCCATAGCGAAAATGTATCCATTCTTGACCTACATCCATGGCCTCTCATCTAACCAAACCAATTTCCTATACTCTACTGATAAGATGCAATTATCTTTCTTATTTACTGGTTTGATATTGTCTTGTCTCGGTGTTTGCACTTTGTAGGGAATGTCAACCAGCTGTCTACCCATCACTTAGGGAGGGCCAGGCGAGTAGGCAGGGACAGCTGGGAAGGGGGTTCAGTCTTAGGGCCCACTGTCTCTGTGTCTCCAGTTCATTCCCTGATCCTGTATAACATTATAAGATTTACACTGTCTCATTTGAAGGTTTATAAAATCTGCACCAATGTTGTTGCGATAAAAAGTCGGATCCAAAAAATCTATTTATACGTACTATACAAATATAGATAAAATTTGGACATTGAGGCACTGGGTTTGAACCACTTCCAAATCCTCATTTGTCCAGGGTTTGCACAAACCCCACCTCTATTGTGCTTGGAGTTGTCTGGGATAATCTTGACAAATTTAGGACCGTTAGTGTCGGAGGGCAACTTTTTTTTTAGTACAAATTGAAGCATTTAGGGTCCAAACCTGGGATACCTTGGGTACACTCTCTCTCATCTAGTAACAGAAATGGTGCAGTGTGATTGGGCAACAGTGGGGCTCATTTACTAAGGGTCCAAACGCTGCACTTTCGTCGGGTTTCCTGAATATTTCCGATTTGCCGCAAATTGCCCCGGGATTTTGGGGCATACGATCGGATTGTGGCGCACCAGCTTAGGGTTTTACACAACAGAAATCGGGGAGCGTGGCCGCCGGACAACCCAAAAAAAATTCGAAAAAAACCCACAGAATTTAAAAAGTGATTTATGTTGCAAGATCAGCACTTACATGCACTGAGAAGAAGCAGGTGAACTCCGGCGGACCTCGGTGCAGAAGCGACACCTGCTGGATATCGGGCGCACAATCTTAGTGAATGCCAGCAGACCCAAATCCTCGACGGACAACGCACCGAGGGATCACGACTGGACCGGGTAAGTAAATGTGCCCCAGAGTGTAAAAAGAGCCTTTTTACACACTTTTAGCTTCTGTCAGCCTACAGCAGGAGACACAAGATAGAATATCATAGTAGACTGCACTATTTTATTTTTTTGGCTACTGTAAGAAAATGGATCCGTTTAACAGAGGACATAACAGTTTATGGTGGACAGATGCCATTTTATGGCATCCATCTCTGGCCTCCCCATAACTGGCAAATGTGGTTGTTTCCTCATTGATGTAACTGTCCATACAGAGGCAACCTGAACATCTACAGCAGCAAATCATTGCCTTCTACTGATGTTGACTCCTCCTACTGTTGACAGGTAGGAGGGGCTTAACCAGAAGAATTTTCCCATGTACATATTTAAACAACCGGATACTTTAAGAATTCCATTGTTAGTTTTGGTCGGTGCGGGAGTATTCATAGTGAAGTAAATTTTCCTCCATTTTTAATGCCAAATTATGATTATGGGGGTGGCAGGGCTATGCTGTTCATTTGACTAGTAAGTCCATTGGTTGGTGACCCCAAAAAACAGCAGTTTTGGTAATTTATATACCATGATTGCTTTATATTTAAAAAACAAGATGAAAGGGTATAAAAGGTTTGAATCACAAGACACTCAAGGGGGAACAAAAAACAGGAAGTTGTCTCAGACCGTCTGGAAAAGATGAGCACACAGCTAAGAGGCAGGTGACACAAGATAACATGGCGGCGCCATTCATTACTACCTAAAAAAAAAGAAAGCAAAAAATATGCAAGAATTCAGCTGTCATCAGGAAAAAATAAATGTTCTGTTTCTAATTTACGTTTCATTCCACATCTTGATCTCATTTACTTTACTACAAGTGTGAATTCTCAGATACAATCCATTTACAACGTGCAGCCCCCGACAGAGGTCCTAAGAGTAAATCTCGACTCATAAGCACCAACATAGTCCACAAAGCTTTAGGTTTTGTTTTACGTTTAGGCTCCAATGCAGAAAAATTAAAAATAAAATGCATGGTCTCAGTATTTGTAGAACAAAAAACTTATGACCCATAGTAGACAATTTCCTTAAAGGGAAACTCTTAGGTGGTGTAGTACTACTAAACCACCAGTGTGCCTTCATGCAGTCGTCCTAAACATAGTTGTCTACAGAACGTAACTACAGGAGTAACAGCCATAGCAGTGTCAGGGGGCACCTTGGGTAATGGGTGTGTGCTATATGTGTGGTGTGTATATACACTGCATGTATATACGCCATTCAGGAGTTTGATATCGAGCCCTGTCTCTTGTAGTTACACCACTGGTCATCTATTCCCTTTTGGCTACCAGAATAAGCAGAAAATTGAGTCTTTGAGTCTCTTGCCTTTGTCTTCTAGCGCATGCACATTGGGGCTCATTTACTAAGGGTCCGAATCACGTTTTTCCGCCGGGTTTCCCGAAATTTTCCGATTTGCCCACAATTGCCCTGGGATTTTGGCGCACGCGATTGGATTGTGTCGCATCGGCGCCGGCTTTCAGGCGGCCGAAATCGTGGGGGCGTGTCCATCGGAAAACCCGACGAATTCGGAAAAAACGTGGAATTTAAAAAAAAAATTGGGTCGCAAAAGTAGCACTCACATACACCGAGACGGAGGAAGTGAACTCCGGTGAACTCCGGCGGACTTCAGCACAGCAGCGGCACCTGGTGGACATCAGTCCAATGAATAATTGTCAAGGTCCAAGTGAAGACAGGGTCCATATACCTTTCTTCTTGGTGAATGCGCACAGGGACTAGATGTACTTACCTTGGTTACATCAGGTCCAATGTGCATGTGCCAAGGACTGGGGCAAACCCATGGTAGTGGGCCCCCATCATCTTTCCTCTCTGTCTTCTCCAAATTTTGGCAACTAGGTTTGGGTGTAAGTTAAATAGGGACCCTAAACCCTAATATTGATTGAATAATAATAGGATAAAGCTATCATGGCATTTATATAGTTCATTTTATGACAATAAAGCCTAAATAACACAAAACAAATTCTATTTTTTTTACTACGCGTCATGGAAAACCTTAGATCTACTCCAAAATGGTGGCATTTAAAAATACATCTCATCACATAAAAAACAAGTAGCCAATAGAAAGAGTTAAAAAAAAAAGTTTGGCTATGTTGCGAAATCCAATCCTCTAGTGAATGCAGACTTACTGTATGGTCACAGAAACTTTCATAGGCTTTTAGCACTATAAACATTTACATTATCCCTTACATCTCATGCATTAGGGGAGCACATGATATTTTACAGAACAGTAAATCTAAATTTAGGAATACATCTAGAGGAAACGTGCAGGTAATGATCTAAAAAATATGTGAAGAAATAGAAATGTAGAAATCTCTGCCCATAAAGTGTTGAGAAAGGCAAATAACGGGTAAGATTCCTCGCTGTCACACCGGCAGCTTCTTGCTGACTCACTCGTATTTCAACAACTCTAAACAGGAAGCCGAAACTCCGACCACAGACATATGATCTCTGTTACTTCACCAGGTCAAGGAAATCTGCGCAGAACATGGAGAGCGAGCGTCACAGTACTGAGGCTGGGAAAACAGGACGAGAGCTTTAGTACTGACATATACCATTATTTCAAGGCCTTCACTTTATACCGGCAGTCTCAACTTAAGAACATCCAACTTACAAACATTCCCTAGTTACAGACGGACCTAAGTGCCCACTGTGACCTATCAGAAGCTCTTTGTATGCTGGTTATATACTAAATTGCAGTGATATACTGTAAGGTGTCTGCAATGAAGCTTTATTGTTTCCTTGTTACATTGTCAACCCCCCAAAAAAATCTTTAAAAAAATCTTAAAATCCAGTTAACAAAGGAATGATTGATTTGGCAAGCTGTGTGCAGCGCTGCATAATCTGTGTGCGCGATATAAATAAAGAATTATTATTATTATGATTATAACTTATACTCACCAAATATAGCTGTTCCGACATATGAATTCAACTTAAGAACAAACCTATAGAACCTATCCTGTACATATCCCAGGACTGTCTTTATTCTACTGGGAACTACTAGTGGCACTGAACCAAAGAGAAAAATAATAATTTGGGATTTTATATAATTTATAGTTTAAATGTTGACTGTTGCAGGTGTTCATTCACTATATCTTTTTATTTTTCCATTTGCAGGGATTGTTTTCTGTGGGACCAATTGTACGTTGTAGTGGCACTTATTTCAATTCTGTGCAATGTATTGGGAACTAGCAAGATTGACTTACTGACTTCTTTTTTCTATTGTGCAGTCCAAATAATACATCAGCTTTATTCGTAGGTACGATCACATAGATACCAAAAACATCTTTCTGGAAAAAAAATTTCTGACACTCCCAGGCCTGTTCACACGTTGGGGCACATTTACTTAACCGGTCCTGTCGCGATGCCCGAGGTGTGTTGTCCAATGAGGATGAAGTCCAGAGCGATTCTCTAAGATCATGCGCTCGAGATCCTTCATGTGTCGCTTCCCCGCTCAGGTCTGACGGAGTTCACCATCTTCTTCCCGGTGTATGTAAGGCATTGTCTTGTTTATGTTTTCATTAACCCCTTACCAATCTGTAAAATATTAGTACCTCTCACGTTGGCTGACGCTGTATGGAGAGGGCTCAGGTGGGTGTTTGCTGCATATTGCAGAAAACATCAACGGTAATTCCCGTCATAGCTGCTAACACCAATGGCCGCCCCCATTTAACCCTGTTACAGAAAATAGCGCCCAAAGTCAAAAATGCCACTTTTTCACCATTTTGCAAAATTCTAAAAATTTCATAAAAAGTGACCAATATGCCGTACGGTCTTCAAAATGGTAGCATTGAAAAGTTCCCCTCATCTTGCAAAAAATGACGCCACACACAGCTCCGTACACTTGTATGTATGACAGTATGAAAAACTTATTAGTGCCAGATGATGGCAAAATGAAGAATTTATTTTTTTTTGTACAGGAGGTTTTAATTTTTGTAAATGTATGAAAACATTATAAAACCTATATAAATGTAGTATCTCCGTGATCACAGTAAATCCAAATATAAAGCAGACATGTCATTTGGGGCGCAAAATCAAAAGTGTAAAATCCAAGCCCACAAGAAAACTGCGCAAATGCATGTTTTTCACCAATTTCACTGCATTTGGAATTTTTTTCCCACTTCCCAGTACATGGAATATTAAATACCGTCACTATGAAGTGCAATTTGTTACGCAGAAAACAAGCCCTTATACAACCCCTTACATGGAAAAATAAAAAAGATATTTTAAGGCTGGGAGTAAAAAATTAAAAACTTTAAGGGGTTAATACAGTTGTGGGAACTGTACATCCTTTTTTATCACTTTCTTTGCACATTTTTAGGGGTAGCAATTTTTGGAGGAAGCTATAGAAGCTCCATGATTTCCCCTGTTGTCTTGTAGCCCGGGCCCCTTCGCTTTCTCCCCCCCCTCTGTACATCTTTGTGTGTATCACGTTGTGGAGCGTTCATGGTGCAGGAAGAGATTAGCTCCAGCAGTGTAATTCTCTCCGGATGCTGCCGTCTGACTATTCCTCTCTCTGTTAATGGATGGAATATGACACTGCTCCAGGCCTGCGCTAAATGGGGGAAAATTTATGACATCATCTTCTAAAAAGGAAAAAAAAAGCTGAATCATTAGAAGTGCAATGCAGAGCATATGTTCACTCTCGCTGCCACATCAACATTTAGGGCGCCGTCTTCCTGCAGCTGAGACCATCCCACACTAAAAGACAATAACCCAAAAATACATATCAGTTAGGTTCACATCATGTTACTTGCTTACACTCAGGAAAGCTCTGTATACACTGAGGGTATACATAGTATATACTTGTGGATGGAGGCATTGGTTTTACCTCTGTGCACAGTATACATCATAACATGTAAAAGATACACAGGATGGAACGGCATTTTTTCCATCCTGATGAGCGATGTAAACGCTCAGCAGAGATAATGGGGGATGGATGCAACTTATAGCATCCTCTCCCCAGCCTCCGCTGAGCACATATATGTCACTCAGCAGGAGGAAGGTCCTCATATGAGGACAGTGACATCAATGGGAAAACATCTTGAACATCGGCAGCAATCATTGGCTGCTGTAGTCAACTCCTCCTCCTGAAGGAGGAGGAACAACATATACCGCTGTATGTGTATATAGTAGGATACATCTTTGCCCCCCATTGTATGCAGAGCTGAAAAGAAAAATCTGCTTGAAATTTCCTTTCAATATAGAGCAAAAATGTAATGTGAATGCAGCCTAAGACACAAGCATATATCATATATCCTTGTATTATTAAGGTGTTCTCCCTTTAGGCCCCTTCTACACTCGCGAGTGTGATGCAATGAACTCGCATCACACTCGCAACGTGTGCTGCACGGATCGCACGGCCCGAATGCTGCTAACCGGAACCGAACTTAGCATGTCAGGTCAGTTCCGGTTTGCAGCGTTCAGGCCGTGCGATCCGGGCAGCACACGTTGCGAGTGTGATGTGAGTTCATTGCATCACACTCGCTAGTGTGGAAGGGGCCTAAGAAGCAGTGATTTCCGGGAAGAATGCCAACTGGAATATGGCATATAGCGTGGCTGTGTGGATGACACCGGAGTCCTTAAAAGCTCCTCATTGGTCAAGTTTTCTTAGTTATATATTTTCATGAAAGCTTTTCCTTTACCTGCAATTGTAAACTAAAAATGCTAAATTTAAACCAAAAAGCCACAAAAATCCCACCAGGATGGGTTCAATAAAACTAGCAAAGGTTTCATAGGAATATAAAAACTTGGCTACTTTTTTAGCTCCAATGGTCAATGGAAAAACTCCTTAGAGTGCGGTCACACGATCGCGTTCTTGGTGCGTTTTTAAATGCACTGAAAATGCATGCGTTTTTGCATGTTTACCGCGCCTTTGGCTGGTTTGAATATTTTTTTGTGGAAGTTTACGCAGCTGTGAAAGTGTTAAAACAGGATTCAAACCAGCCACTCACATGCAAAACGTTTGCACTTTTAGTGCATTTAAAAACGGTCCAAGAATGCACCGTGTGCCAGCTCCCTGATAGAAGCTTTTCCAGGCCATTGTGAGAAACTTGCAATTAATTGCTTTTATAGAGCTAAAGGGTATTCCCACAAAGACAAGTCAGCACAGAGCTCACAGACACTCACTGATCACTTCCTGCCAGCACATCATGAGCAGAGAGAAGCTGCAAACCGCAAGCAGATAAGTGCTCCGGGGGAAGGGGGAGGCAGCCACATATCTGAGATGTAGCAGGGCTGACAGTGTAACAGTGTTAATTTTGCCCTAGGTCCTGGACCGTATGAATGTTTTAGCCCATGCAAGTCTGGAATTCTCACCCTACATATGGTACTAGAATCAAGCTTCTTGGTGATGCTTACCTATTGCCTGCTTTCAATATATACAGTTTTAGGACCTGAAATTGCTCTTGTGTACATGTGTATTGAGAGCAGGAACAGATTATGAAATTCCATGGCTGCAGGTACTTCTTGTTATAAAATTTGGTGGGTGGTTTGGATAGCATAGACCCAAATTTCATGAGTAATTCAGCTTTACCCGATCATGGATTCAGTTGGACAGTCCTGATTTCCTGGATGGCAGGGAATATGTCCTGCTCCTCCATTCTGCCTTCTTGCTCAAATATCCCAAGATAAATAAGGGGCACAGAAACAGGAGTAACTTATGTAATGGCTGAAAGCTGTGACTAAAGCTCAGTCCTCCATTGATGTTTTTATGTTTATATTATAATTCCCAGACAACCCCTTTAATGTAAATACTACATCCCTTTAACCAGATTCTGTCATGTCCTCCAAGGCAGCAAAGCAAATGTTAAAATTCAGCGCTATGAGATGAATAATAGTGTGTGTTCTGGCTTATGTTCACATGACACGGCCGCTTCTCTGATTCTAGACGTATTGGGCAGGAATGGTGTTTTGAAAGCTCAAAATTCTTTCCCAAAATACCAGCGTGTTTCCCATATAAAGTCACTCTGTTCCATGCGTGAATGTACAAACAGTTTTACATTACCCTGCGCCAGGATAAATCGCTCTGCATTCTCAAGGGATCCGCTCTAGAATTTTATTCATTCACTTGGAAAGACTCCATGAGTGACGCCCATTAAAAGTATAAAGAATTGGGTAAGTGTCTCAATGATCCCGTATGGGGAATAGATGCAGATTGTATCAGTCTTCAAGGAAGGGGAGTCCTAAATATAAATGATAAATGTCAATGGCACCCATAGCTGCATATAGCAAATGATGTACCTGGGAACTACGGGTGATGACACTACAGGGGAGGCTTTGGGGCGATGAGGTCACTGAAGGGATGATGACATTACACAGCCCTATAAATGGAATATATATTCATATTGTCACCTACAGGCACACGTTCACATGTATGTAAGAAGTGTCCGCGCTGCACTATTCTACATGCACCACAAATTTTGTCATTGAAATGGGAGTTCCGGTGGGACCATGCACCACATTTAAAATGCAAAGTCCCACAGAAGTGTGTTGCGTGCCCAGGGTCGGCTCCAAGTTTCAGTAGGCCACTTTTCAGTGAAATCACGTAGTGGCATTAAAATTCGGAAACTAAAACATTCCCTAGTTTATCATACCAACCAACCCCCTCATGGATATTTTATACAAAGCCTCCCTCACACCTTATGGATTTAATTAGATACAGCCCCCCTCAGCTCCATGGATTATGCACAGCCTTAAGTGCCCCCCCAGGAGCCCCAGGCACTTGCCCAGGTATGCCCAGTGCTGGCGCCAGCCCTGCGCTCATCCCGTATTAGAGGTGCACCAAAAAAAATTGGTACACTCTACGGAGCAGTGCTGAGGGCGCCACAATTCATGAATCTGGCGCCTCCTGCACACTACACAGGCAGCTGCACATAGTACACACTGCACTGTTTTTAGTAAATGTTCCCCCATGTGCCTGGAAATAAATTAATGCCACATTATCCCTACGACTGTTCTGTAACATAAAAAGAAATTCCTTACTGATGCTTGAAAGAAAAAGAGCTGTAAATACCAGAGAAGTGTTCCCGTAACATCTGCTCCATGTGATCCTCCGCAGATGATAACCTAATCAGAGTCAGAGTTATCTGTGCAGTAAATGTGGCTGGGGAGTAATATGTACGACTGTTCATATCGGTGCCTATAGACTGCAGACATTCAGTTGGATTTCTAGGAGTTCCTTACATTCAACACATTTTAATGCCGTTTGTGCCAGATTTGGGTTGAAAAATTCACAACTTCAGAAGAATACCAAAGGAGCGTTAAAATGTGTAACTTTCCAAGTATTTCACCTATTGGATGGAGTGTTAGGTATGAAGTCCTGTGTCCTGCTGTGGTTGGAGGGGTGTGCCAAAGACATCCACACTTCCGCCCAGCCCCCCCCCCCCCCCGATATTGTAGGGTCCTGTATCAGAGCATTGAGCATTGGACATTTGAATATTTCCCCTATGCAATCTCAGCACTTCTTACTTTATTTTACATTAAGGATTCACTTGCATTAGTCTATAGTGTTTTGTTATATACATTCTGTTTCTTATACCTGGATCTGGATAGACTATTAGAAGGGCCTAATGAACATTGAGAGACATTTCTGACTTCTAAATCTCTGTCAGGGTTCTGGGTCAGTGGATCCTCCGACCACTGCGGGAGGTGGTACTAGCCGACACCTGGGACCGGAGTCTAAGTAGCACCTGGTCTTCACCAGAGCCGCCGCAAAGCAGTATTGGTCTTGCTGCGGCATGGGGGTGCCACCTGGTTGTTCCACAGGTGCGACTAGTCCGCGGTGGCAGCCAAAGTAGATATGCAGGACACAGTCCAAGCCCGGGGTGACAGCGGGAGAACAGCTTAAGAAGGAACACACAGCAGGAACACAGGAACTGGAACACAGGACAGGAAAGCATGAACAGACTGGAGTACGGGAACAGGATCACAGAACACAGGAGCAGGAACACGGTAACTGACTGGAGCACAAGAACGGGAGCACAGGAACTGGAACACAGGACAGGAACGCAGGAACAGACTGGAGTACGGGAACAGGATCATGGGAACACAGGAGCAGGAACACGGGAACTGACTGGAGCACAGGAACACAGGAACGGGAACACAGGAGCAGGAACTAGAACGCAGGAACACTGGAACAGAGGAGCTTTCCCTTCACGGGAATGACTTGAAGATCCAGCAGGGAATGATGGGAGCCGCCGGATTATATGGCAGACCCGGGATTGGCCATCGCCAATCACCTGTCCCTTTGAATCCACAAGTGCCGGAGCGCATGCGCGGCCTAGCCAGGACGGGAGACGGAATGTGGAGGGGTAAGTTCGGGTCGGGGGGAGCCGCGCCACAGAGAGGAGCATGAGTGTGCCCGCGATCTGAGACATAGATCGTGGGGGCACACATCACAATCTCTATCTGTCAGAGGAGTCAGTAATTTTACAGCTATAGGAGAAGTTGTTTTGAAGAAGAATTACAAGTGCTGTCTGTAAAATTTACACCTTAGAGCCCTAGAATATTAAGGGGATTAATTTTAAGTCTATGGGAAAATGCTTTGTCATTGTGCAAAATGTATCCACTCCTCCCCTGGTAGAAAGTACATAAGGAGAACACTCCCAGTCCTTAGTTTCCTTAGGAAATGGAGCTTGAAGAAGAAGACTTCCAGTCTACCTGAGCAACCAGAAGAAGAAACTAGGACGGGGATACGCTGCCAAAGACCATAGGCTCCTATCCCGTGACCTTCCCATCCCTTCTGGAAAGCAGCAACATGTGTTGACACCTGGATGTTGCCTGGCGGACCCTGCATAGCATTTGGGCCACCCCTACCCCGGGCACTGCAATATTGGATCTGTTATGGGGGCCTCCTCCACCCACCCTGACATGTAAGGGGCTTCTGAAGTGAATCAGACCCCCGCACCGCTTAGCAGGGGGGTCCGATTCTCTGATGGTAGCCTCAGGTCTGGCCAGTGCAATGCATCTGTATTGCACTGTGTTAGATGAATAAGAGCTTGAACAAGCGATCAGAGGATCGCTTGTTCAAGCCAACCTGTAAGAAAAAAGCAAAACCAGTTTAAAACACTTAAAGTTTTTTTTTTAATACAAATAATTAAAAAGTCTCCTAAACACCAACATTCCCTATAAACATCTAATAAAAGTAAAAAAAAAAAACAAAATAAAAACCGACACATATTTGGTATCACAGATTTGTAACAATCTGTACAATAAAATAAAAATATAATTGGAAAGAATATTGGACCCACTTGTAGGGGTAAAAAAAAAACCCTGAAAAACTTGTCAAAAAAGTACATTTTTTAATATAAATCCCTTCACAAAAATGTTTCAAAAGGTTATTTGCGCCAAAATGGTACCACTTAAAACAACAACTCAACACGTAAACAATAAGCCCTAAACCAGTTCTGCCAACCAAAAAATATTAAGGTTATATCTCTGACAAGATGGTGACACGAAAGTAAATGTATACAAAAACTAAATAAATGAGGTATCACCATAGTGTTCTACAGAATAAAGATAATATGTTATTTTTATAGTACAGTTAACTGCCCCAATGCAACTGTAAAATGCAACCTAATGCAAATTTAGAAAACCAGAATTGTCAATTTTCTTTTTACCCATACATTCAAGAGTTAATAAAATCTCATCAAGAAGCTAACGACCCACTTAAATGAAACATTTGTAAAGTGCATCTCATGTTTTAGAAAATAAGCCAAATTGCCCAAAAAAATAAAGATTGTACAGGCGGTCCCCTACTTAAGGACACCCGACTTACAGACAACCCATAGTTACAGACAGACCCCTCTGACCTCTGGTGAAGCTTTCTGAATGCTTTACTATAGTCCCAGACTGCAATAATCAGCTGTAAGGCGTCTGTAATGAAGCTTTATTGATAATCCTTGGTCCAATTACAGCAAAAAATGTTTAAACTCCAAATGTCACTGGGGCCAAAATGTTTTTTGTCCTGATCTACAATTATAAAATATACAGTTTCGACTTACATACAAATTCAACTTAAGAACAAACCTCCGGACCCTATCTTGTACATAACCCGGGGACTGCCTGTATAGCCAATAAAAAGTGACAATGCATAATCTGCTGTGACTGGCGCAGCTTCCCTTCGATGCCCTGGCGTGTGCCCATACAGCAGGTTACCACCACATATGGGGTATTGTTATACTCGTGAGAGACTGGGTATCAAACTTTGTGAAACGTTTTGGTATTTTATCCACTGAGAATTTGAACATTTTTCGATGAACACATCCATATAGCAATAAAACTATCTCGAAATCACCTGGATATGTTCAATTGTTCCCACTAATCATGACAGATTTGAAAAGGCAAAGTGGCTTTGGCAACCGAGGGGTTAATGCTTATGATGGGAGATAACACTGAACTGCCACAGCACAGGCCACAAAGTGTTATCATACGAGACCCGTAAATGCCGATTCTGATAGTTTAGCACAAAAACCCAATTAGATACAATACAGATGTAGGCCTCAGTTCCTGGGTAGGTATAGTAGCCATATGTTACTGCTTAACAATGTGTTAGTAAGAGGGTTTTTTTTTTTTTAATAGGAATAAATTCCAATTTTTATTTCCAGGAGAAACTTTGAGGTCAATTCTTGGCGGTTTTACCCAAGGATTTACAAACAGCTTCCTTCTTCTCCCTGTACCGCGACATGACAGAGCGGCATTCCTCCCGTAATTGTATTTTATTCTGCAGACAATGGGGCGATTCATAGGAGCAAAAAAATCCAAAAGGATTGTTCTTCCCGTTATTCCTATTACAATAGGTGAGTGTAAATTTGCTGCCTACAAAACACATTTAATGTACATTTAAAATGCAGGTATTTTATTTTTTTTTAAAAAATCAGTTTATCATTCCTTTAAGCCTGTATACTAAATTTGCACCTATTGCAAACCATGATTCATATATGTGACACTATAGGGCTAGTCTGTGTGTAGATCCTTATGCTTTTTTGGTGAAATATCACCTTAAAGGGATCCTGGTACAAGATTTTACCCCATTAAAGAAAAGAATTTCATCTTTCAGATCGGGTCTGTGGACCTACAGAAGAGAAGATACAGACTGTTAAATAAATAAGTGGTAATTGGATCTCTATCTGCAGCTCATGTATCTTCAGCTCTGTAAATCACAGAACCAGAATCTGTAAGAGCATATTCTTACCTTTACTATGACACCAAAAGCATGTTTATAAGTGCTATAGAACAGAAGTAAGGGCATCTGAAATGACTCTCCTCTTGCAGCCTCTAAACGTGACTCATCTGAGGGAAAAATATGACTCATTTTCACATTACTTTGAAAGAGATTTTTTCTTTTTTTTTATAGGTAAACGGGTGAGATTTCACATAACAAAGGAAATTGTAGAAAGGACATTTCATACCCTACCTGAGGGAACTAGTAGTTCAATGGAGTAAATTTGGCGACAGGTTCCCTTCAAAAGGGATTGTCCACTTTCAGCAAATAATTGATATGGGTTGTGTAAGGAAAAATTATACAAATTTCCGAGATACCTTCTTTATCAATTCCTTGTGGTTTTATAGATCTCTGCTTGCTGTCCTGCTATAGAAAGCTTCTACATTTACTTTCACTGGACAGAAATCTGTGGTGCACAAACTGTTATTATCACATAGATCTGATTACTCTCTGTGATACAAACAGATTGGGCACCAGCGTGTCCATCACATGACCATACACAGATTTATATCCAGCGGAAGTAAACATAGAAGCTTTCAATAGAATGACAGCAAGCAGAGATCTACAAAACTGTGAGGAATTGATACAAAAAGAAGATTGTAAAATTGTATAACTTTTCATAACACAAATCATATCATTAATTTGCTGAAAGTGGACAACCCCTTTAAGCAAAACTTAGCAGCCGGTTCGAGGACAGTACGGGATATTGATGTCACAGCGTAATCAGTCTAGACATGAGCGGCAAGGTCAGATAGGGATTAACAGTGTGAATGCCGTACATACAATCTTATGGGTCAGATCACTGTGGCCTATAGGACAGAAAAACACAATTGTGTAGCCAAAAGACTAAATTCTCTGAAAACAGTGAGATAAAATCATAGAAGTAACTAGCAGGCTAGGCCCTGGCCAATTTCTTCTCATAAGACAAGAGATACAGTTAGCATGAATGAGTTTTTATTTTCTATCACTTATACTGTCTGTGACATCACTCTAGTGTTGTGATGTCAGAACGTATGTACATCGTGATCTTTTTTGTGTGATGTCTGTACTATAATACCACAACACACTTGTTCACTCTAGTTAGGCTTCATGTTGTTTGTAGGCCGTGACAGAATATGTTAGAATTCTGTCCCAAACATTGATAAATCTGCCCTAGTGTCTCCACAACATTTGTGTGGCAAATCACAGTGAGGGAAATGTGAGGTGTTTATTGCACTTTTTATTGACGAAAGTGACTAGGATGCGACTGTGGACCTGTGTGACCGACTTTAACCCTCTGCCTGTACTCTGAACTTCCTTGTATTCCCTCATACTTGCAATGCTTCTAGATTTACTGATATGGAGAACTTTAGGAGTTGTTATGTCTGCAACATTACACTCCTACAATAACTAACATCCATGACAATGGTAGGCTATATACACATATGAAGCCAACTGGGGTGCAGAAAAAAAAAATACATTTTTATGGGCGGATTCGTGTTACGTTTAGTCCTTAGTTCATGAAACCAGCACCAATGAAAACGTATACAGAAGGCAGGTTAAAGTGTCCAATGGAGTCAGACAACCGCCCATCACTGACTATAGAGGGTCATTATTAGACTACGTTCAGATCTCGTTTTTAGCCCTGTGTTCTAAGGATACGTCGGGTAGAATTTGGTTGTACCCTTACAACGGAGGGCTAAGGGTTTGTGACACACATGGCGTTTTAAGTTGTCTTTGGGTCCTTTTTAGTGCGTTTTCAGATCGTAAAAAACGCAAGCGTTTTGAAAAAAAACATTTTTTTGAAAAGGCATGCGTTTTTGACCAATTTGAATTACGATAATTGGTCAAACCTGTCAAAAACACGTGCCTTTTCAAAAAACGCATGCGTTTTTTACAATCTAAAAACGGCACAAAAACGGCCTAAAAACACCATGTGTATCACCACCCTCAGACATATCCATATGGGATATGCACATATGGGATACAGCTTCCTGTTCCCTCGAAAGCAGGAGGAAGAGTGAACATGGGCAGCAGCTAGTGATTGGGTTCAGGGTGCCACTGGGGACCTGCTACAGTGTAAACTCTGAAGAGGCCAGATATGGATGGAAAATTTGCATCTATATTCCATTGGCTATTATAGTCTCCACTCAGCGCAGATATCATTCAGCAGGAGGGAGTGGGAAGGAAACCAGTATATGCCATTATATGTCTATGGATACATACAGCATATACACTCACCGGCCACTTTATTAGGTACACCTGTCCAACTGCTCGTTAACACTTAATTTCTAATCAGCCAATCACATGGCGGCAACTCAGTGCATTTAGGCATGTAGACATGGTCAAGACAATCTCCTGCAGTTCAAACCGAGCATCAGTATGGGGAAGAAAGGTGATTTGAGGCCTTTGAACGTGGCATGGTTGTTGGTGACAGAAGGGCTGGTCTGAGTATTTCAGAAACTGCTGATCTACTGGGATTTTCACGCACAACCATCTCTAGGGTTTACAGAGAATGGTCCGAAAAAGAAAAAACATCTGCAACACCCTCGCCGATGCAATGGCGAGGGAGGGTTTGCGAATACGTCCCACCTGCATGTAATCCCATTACACTACATGGTCCTTATAGGACATAGGGGTATTGCAGTGGTTAATCCTGCCTGGCAAGGCAGAGGTTAAGTATTTTGTATGATGCAAGATGCTATTGTCCAATGATATGTGTTACATCCTGTGCTCTGTAAGCTGAGATGTGATTGGAGGAGCAGCCACCACCTGACCAAAGGGAGGTAATAAAACCCTCTGGCCAGGAATGTTCTAGAGAACATTAGGGGATTCTCAGTGAGAGAGATTCCAGTGTAGGAGAATCCTAGAGAGTGAGTGAGTAATCTCTGCCCATACCAGAGCAGGAAGAGCCTAGCCCCTGCCTCTGAAGAGTGGAGCAAGAAGACTAGAGTTAGTGTAGTGAGGAAAGGGGTATCATCTTACCTTTAAAGGTGATACCTGAAGCCCTACAGGACAAGCTGAAGCTTCCTACCAGGACACAGCTGCCTCCCAGCCTGCCCTCTACATCCAGGCTGGTGAACTATCTCCTGAGGCTCCCTCCAACTCACATCTCAGCACTCCATCTACCTGTTAAAGGCACGTTGCTGCGGTTCCTGCCGGTTCAAATAAAGAACTGTAAGTTGTTTTCTTCAACTTCTGTCTCCGTCTGGTCCCTGCTAATACGGCTGCCTTCATCACCGGCACCCTGTCTATCACCCAGAGACTCACACTCGGGACATTAAGGGGTTGCCCCAGGGAGATCCGCTATAGCAGCCGCTCCCTCATCTTTTCTTGCCAACACCACCCTGCTGGAGACCTGCCAGGCTGTAGGACAGCCCTCCGGTTCCCCCGTACCAAGCACCGTGACAATAGCGTGCTTAGGCCGCAACCGCCAGCCACTCCGGTACCGCGGGCCCCGGCTGTATCCAGGCCTCACCGCAAAGGGCTAGGCCCCGGTGGGGGATGTTGCACATCCAGTGAGCGGCACTTCTGTGGGTGGAAACGCCTTGTTGATGCCAGAGGTCAGAGGAGAATGGGCAGACTGGTTTGAGCTGATAGAAAGGCAACAGTGACTCAAATCGCCTCCCGTTACAACCAAGGTTGGCAGAAGAGCATCTCTGAACGCACAGTACGTCGAACTTTGAGGCAGATGGGCTACAGCAGCAGAAGACCACACCGGGTGCCACTCCTTTCAGCTAAGAACAGGAAACTGAGCTACAATTTGCACAAGCTCATCGAAATTGGACAGTAGAAGATTGGAAAAACGTTGCCTGGTCTGATGAGTCTCGATTTCTGCTGCGACATTTGGATGATACGGTCAGAATTTGGCGTCAACAACATGAAAGCATGGATCCATCCTGCCTTGTATCAACGGTTCAGGCTGGTGGTGGTGGTGTCATGGTGTGGGGAATATTTTCTTGGCACTCTTTGGGCCCCTTGGTACCAATTGAGAATCGTTGCAATGCCACAGCCTACCTGAGTATTGTTGCTGACCATGTCCATCCCTTTATGAGCACAATGTACCCTGTAACATCTGATGGCTACTTTCAGCAGGATAATGCGCCATGTCATAAAGCTGGAATCATCTCAGACTGGTTTCTTGAACATGACAATGAGGTCACTGGACTCAAATGGCCTCCATAGTCACCAGATCTCAATCCAATAGAGCATCTTTGGGATGTGGTGGAACGGGAGATTCGCATCATGGATGTGCAGCTGACAAATCTGCGGCAACTGTGTGATGCCATCATGTCAACATGGACCAAAATCTCTGAGGAACTTCCAGCACCTTGTTGAATCTATGTCACGAAGAATTGAGGCAGTTCTGAAGGCAAAAGGGGGTCCAACCCGTTACTAGCATGGTGTACCTAATAAAGTGGCCGGTGAGTGTACGTGGGGAGGTTTCCTGGTATACATGAACGTATCATGAAAACAGGATGAAAATGTAGTGTGTGACCTGCAGCCGAGTATTTTTTGTGTGTATGGGAATTCCCACTGCTACTGTGTTCCACATGTGCTTAATGCACATCAGGTGTGGGCAGCCTCAGGAAGGGGTAAAGGTTTTGTTTGTACTCTTGTTCCCTCATTTTAGGCCGTTCTGATCTAGCTATTAGGAGGTGTTGGGAACATTGGGATGGTTGGCCCAGGCAGACCACCAAAAGAGGACAAGCACATGCTGCTCCCAGTTTTCTCCATTATTCAGGCATTTAAATAACACACCCTACACTTATCAATCTATTTCCAGTGCCCACTTCATGTCCGGCCATTTACAGCCACACTAACCTTTTGTTTGCAAACATATCATGAATTAAAAACTTGGTCTGCTGTGGACTGGAACATATTCATGGACTGTAGCCAGGTTGATAAAAAGGATTGTAAACCCAGCACACTGACATACTAGTGTGTGCCCCCTCTAGCAGGATCTGCTCTTCTTTTAGCATCCTATGCCCTAGTTTATAAAAAATAAAAAAAAAGGTTTTTAAAATTTCACAAATGAGCCTCATGGGTCTAGTCTGCATAGCTTTTAATGGAGGCTGGAGCCTCTCAGACTCAATTGCATAATTTTTAAAACCTTAACACACAAGGGCATAGGAAGCTTAAAGAAGAGCTGATCCTGCCAGAGGGGGCACACACCAGTATGTCAGAGTGCTTGGTTTACAAGCCCTTTACATGTCCTTAAATCCTCTCCAGTACTTCTGGTATCATGCTTAAGACCCACAGGAAGGTCTGGGGACGGGGGAACTTGGAGGCCTTCACATTGAGAGGCCTTCTCAGACACAGAATGTCACTTCCATTTTTTAGGGGGCTTCACTGGGTGACTGTTACGGGTGTCCCTGCGATCTATGCCCCTCTCTGTGGTGGCGCTGCCCTGGTCCCATGCCCACACTCACCTCTCCACGCTCCTGCTCCCGTCCTGCCTAGGCCGTGAGCGCGGCCCCGTTCCCTAGGGCGCTGGCAATCAGAAATTTAAAGGGCCAGCGCAACGCTGATTAGCGCTGCCCACTTCTGGGTTTTCCTTAAAGGCCGGCTGTTCCCATCATTCCCTGCCGGATCTTTGATCTCATAGCCTAAGAGAAAGCTTCCTTGCATTGTTCCCTGTGTTCCTGTACCTGCCCCTGACTTTGGAGTTTCATTTCAAGGAGCGATGGTTAAGAGAGAATCAATTATGAATTCTCAAGAATTGGAACACCGATAGGTGGCAGCCTCAAAGATTGTCACTCATAATGTTAAAGCAAAACTGTCACCAGGAATGTCATTTTTAGCTGGTGAAAGGTTCCAATTGCCTTTGTCCACATTCTGAATCATTTCAATACTTCAGTAGTCATTCAGTGCATTGAGCAGGCAGGGGAGGGGGGTGGTGTGGAGGAGAGAAAGAATGCATGAGGAGACTGAGACAGAGCAGTCACCAGCTAAAAATGACAGGTAGAGATGAGTGGAGCCGTACTTTTAGTTCGGGTGCATCCCACCCATCTTGCATACATTGCAGAATTGGCAGCCGTGCAGCCAATATGGCAAATTGAAATTGGCTGCACGGCCGCCACATGGCAATAGGTCCGGGTTGCATGCAAACCCTGGACACGAACTGAAAGTTGGATCCACTCATCTCCAATGATGGGTGAAAGGGTTGCTTTAAATTTAGTGAAAAAAATAAAATAAAATCGAACTAATGGATACTAAATGATTAAATATCCTTCATCAGAGTGTATATGGCATCGGTCTTACTTGCTTTAGAGTCATGAGGATTGTAGCCGATTGAGTGTTGTGAATCTGCTCTTATCTTGCAGTTTTTTGCTGGTAACCTAAACGGGATTGTTAGGGTAGGTTTTTTCCATAAACTATATAAATAACATGACAGATTGATGCTGTATCACGTGAGCTCATATAAGGAGAAAAAGAACTTGGAGTGAACTTCCTTTCCTCGCAGCCAGTTTATGCTGAGCTCATCAGTTTTTGTGGACGTCGTGTATGATCCAAACATCACAAGTTCTCCCCATCCCGATCTTCGCTCGTTTTATAAAAACTCAGGTACTTTTTAAAGGGGATTCAAAACGTGGATATGGATGCCACCTAGTGTTCACTATGGATAATGACACAGTAATTATTCTTTTACCAGATGTATGTAAATGTATAGATAATAGATGATCACAGCAGTCATATCACATAGATGAGAATGTGGTCATTTTTTGGCCGTCTGGTTAGAGGCAACCAGCAAGATTAGGGCAGATAATTCAATGCAATTATCTTCCCCTTGGCCCAGACATAATATGGTGTCCAAAGTTAAAGGGGTTGGCCAATTTACCTAAGTAAATGTGGCCAAACCCTTTAAGAAATGTACTTAAAATCATATCAAGTCTATATCGTGTTTTGCTATGAAGAAGAATTATTTTAGGTAAAGAAAAAGAAGAGTGAAACAGATATTGTTAAAAGGTATATATATATTTCATATAAACGCCAGGTCTGACAGATATAACACGATGGATACGGCCTTCAAAACAACGGCCATTTCCAGATCTTACTAATACTGAATAAATACATAAAAATAATACAAACATTACAAGTCTTACTGTATAAAAATTTGAGGGATACATTTCCAAAAATTCTCAAGAAAGTGACATTAAAAGTAGAAAAAAAGTGTAAAGAGGACAAGTTTCACCTCCGGTACTAGTAGTCTGTTGAGTAACTGAGGGTAATGCCACACATGGCGTTTTTGGTCCGTTTTTAAACATCCATTTTTGGCCGTTTACCATGCGTTTGGCTGCTTACAACCTGTTTATCTATTAACATAGTTTTTCCCAATTGGCTAAAAACAAACCAAAAACACCATGTGTGGCATCATTCTAAGGAAGTTAATGATGGGTAGATCATTTTCATGCCTTAAAGGGAACCTGTCACCACATATTCCCAAATACAGCTCGTGATAGTTAATAGGACTCTATGGGAACCGAACTGACAACTTTTTGACTAAACACCGTCTCCCTTTCATCCCCGTAAATTAACTTCATCTTAAACTCCCTAACATCAGAGAGGGCGTGTCCTGCTTGGCCGGCCCCTCCCATCTACTCCTCTCCATGTCCCATACTTCTTCTAAGCATGTCATGTCACCAGGGTGATGTCATCTAAGGTCCTTCACCCAGTTACATTTACAACATCTACCCCATGTATGTATCTGATCTCATGGCAGTATCATGGTATAGTATGGTATGGTATCACAGCAGCCTCCATAGACTTCTACTCCTCCCCATTTTACATGCTGTGATTTCATGTGATCAGATACATACATGGGGTAGATTGTGGAAATGTAACAGGACCTTAGATGACATCACACTGGTTACATGACATGTAGAGGCCAATGATGTAATACTCTGTCTCAGTGTTCCACATAGCAGCATGTCCTAGCAGTGAGACCCGTCAATCAGGAACACGAAGTCAGGGCAGTGCAAGTAACCACTGAATATGCAGGGCCTCATTGGACTTACATCAGGTGAGTTGCATATAAGTTTACAAACAGTTTTTATAACATTGCAGCCATGGAGAGGAACTATTTAGGGATAAGGGCAATGCTTTTTAATAATAGTTTTTAGGATGGGTTAATGTGCATGACAGGCTCTCTTTAAAGCATAACTTCACTTTTTCACTTTCTTAATATTGTGTACATAATGCCATTGTAAGTAATTTACTTATATATTCGATTATCAAAGTTTTCTTATTTTTTAAAACCAAAAAAAAAAAAAAAAAAAGCATGAAAATTTTGTAAATGAGCAGTGTTAGGGAACATCCGTACATTTGCGTGTACAATCTGCGCACAGGCAAATATCTGTCTCTGCTTCTAAGTGTGCCGCACGTATTCACTCTCATCTGTTTGCGTTTTATTCTAAAAAAAAAACGACCCTACCTATTCTACTATTATTTTTCTGTAAGCGTTAATTGTTACAACCCTGTGCCCTCTGCCTTCCCTATAGATAATAATGCACTTAGCAGATGAGGCAGGCTATGAAGCCTACCCATGTCTACAGCCCTGTGCCCTCTGCCTTCCCCTATAAATTAAAGGAAATCTACCACCAGGATGAAGGATTGTAAACCAAGCACACTGACATACTGGCGAGTGCCACCCTCAGGCAGGTTCAGTTATTTTAGCTTCTTAGGTACACGTAGTGTGTTCAAAATAATATAGCACTCACGGTGTGCACCACCTAATTGAATTATCTCAGAAAAGAAAAAAAGGGGGAGGGGGATTTGTAGGAGAAAGAAAAAGTTGTGAGTGTAATAAAAATTTACTTTTAATAATATATTAAAATCTAGAGTCTATTCTCATTTTTAATACTAATATCCTAACAAGCGTGGCATAAATTTAGTTGCCAAGCTGTTGCCCCAGCCACAAATAATATAGAATAACTCCTAGGGATGTGGATACAGGAGGGAGTCCCCTTATAATTTCTTTATTTCCTCCTGTAGAGTAATTGGAGCCCACGTGACTCCAAGACAGTGTAGTATGATTCTCTCTTGGTGAGAGATCTTAGAGGACCTTTATTGCTGCCCAGCGCGGCACCGCTGTGTGCATGTGTCGGCTGTTATGTGTGAGGGGATCGCGGTGGAGCGATACACCGCGTCTCCTCTGTATGTCACTGCACGGCTTGTCTAGTCTCAGGTTACATGCAAGCACGATACCGAGGCTGACAGTTAGGTCCTAGTGTGATCTTATACAGCGGTCCCACTACAAGTGAGTACCGCTATTGCATCTGTCCCTCTCGGCGAAACACGTGTCGGGACACAATCTATGCCCACAGCCACAACCCAGGGAGAGACTATTAGAGGGACAGATGCAATAGCGGTACTCACTTGTAGTGGGACCGCTGTATAAGATCACACTAGGACCTAACTGTCAGCCTCGGTATCGTGCTTGCATGTAACCTGAGACTAGACAAGCCGTGCAGTGACATACAGAGGAGACGCGGTGTATCGCTCCACCGCGATCCCCTCACACATAACAGCCGACACATGCACGCAGCGGTGCTGCACTGGGCAGCAATAGAGGTCCTCTAAGATCTCTCACCAAGAGAGAATCATACTGCACTGTCTTGGAGTCACACTACTGAATTAAAGTGGGCTCCAATTACTCTACAGGAGGGAATAAAGAAATCATAAAGGGGACTCCCACCTGTATCCACATCCCTAGGAGTTATTCTATATTATTTGTGGCTGGGGCAACAGCTTGGCAACTAAATTTATGCCACGCTTGTTAGGATATTAGTATTAAAAATGAGAATAGACTCTAGATTTTAATATATTAATAAAAGTTAATTTTTATTACACTCACAAATTTTAGCTTCTTAGGACCTTGTTTTTACAATAAAAAAACGTTCACAAATTATTCAAATAAACCTCAGGGGCTCCAGACTCTATAGATGTCAATGGAGCTTGAAGCCCCAAAGGCTCATCTGCATAATTTTTAAAACCTCTTTTTCTTTAAAACAAAGGCATACAAAGTTACAAGAAGAGCAGTTCCTGCCAGAGGGGGCACACACCAGTATGTCAGTGTGCTTGGTTTACAGTCCTTCATCCTGGTGGTAGATGTCCTTTAATGGTTTACTTAGAAGCTGCCAGAAATGCAAAAGGCACAGAGCTGTAGTGATGAACACTGACAGCCAAATACTAGCTACACAAAGTGGACAGGGGGGGCCGGGTAGCCTGTCCAAGACAACTGATCTGTGCCCTCTGCGTAATGATTGAGCTGTTAGGTGGCAAGTCCAGTTACTCCCTATCCATTATCAGATACCCGAATGCAGTTTTTTAAAATAAAAATACGCAAAATTCTTTAATAAAATAATTTAGGGAAATACGGTACTTAAAAGGTACTTAAAGTCCAAATTTGTGGTTGTGTTTGGAAAATGCTGTGAATGGATTAATTACGGGGAGCCAAAACAAACCCCTGGGGTTCAGACTTTCCCATGACGCCACTGTTTAATAAAATGAAATAGCACAGAATAGTCATATCTCAACACGTTTACAGGTGGATGTATATTCACATCACCATTACTGGCCTGTGCTGAACGAAGAGGACGAGCAATCATCTTGGTAACCTAAAAGGCAAAACCATTCCCCATATTCAACTTTTCTGTGAACCGTTTCCTAAAAATAAATTTAGGCGGAGTACCTCTTTATGGAAAAAAACATCAGTAGTCTGCACATAAAGTATAAGGGAGGTAGGTATAATGGGGCAAATTTATCAAGCTGTCTGAAAGTCAGAATATTTCTAGTTGCCCATGGCAACCAATCACAGCTCCCCTTTAAAATATTCATGGGAACTGGTAAAATGAAAGCTGAGCTGTGATTGGTTGCCATGGGCAACTAGAAATATTCTGACTTTCAGACAGCTTGATAAATCTGCCCCAATGTCTTATAGGATATGGACTTGTTGCAGTAAGTCTTTATTAAGTTTCCAATGGCTGCTGTAGAGTCTGTGCAGCCTCTATGCATAGCCGACTGTCCTGCTGATTCTGCCATGTCTCGTTTTGACAGAGAAGAAAGCACCCATGACCCACCAGGGGTGGGAAGAGACAATCACGTCATCCTCACAGTTAGTGACAGCAGAAGAAGGAAGAAATCCCTCATGGGCTATAGATGGAGAAAGCGGTAGAGATATCGAATTGTGCTTGTGCACACGAACTATAAAAATCAGCATCATCTTGGCTACACATCATCATGAATTTCTGGATGGGACCTGCCCACAAGATAAAGGTCTGAAAACCTAAACTCAAAGAAACAACTACCATATTTTTCGGACTATAAGAAGCACAAAAAATCCTTTGATTTTCTCTGAAATCAAAGGTGCGCCTTATAGTCCAATGCGCCTTATATATGAACCGTACTTACAGACAACAGCTGCCTTGAACTGTGCACAGGTCTGCCACCTGCTGGTCATTTATCATTATAATCCGGTGCGCCTTATAATCCGGTGCGCCTTATATATGAACCTAGACTTTTTATCAGGCATTTATTGATGGTGCGCCTTATAATCTGGTGTGCCTTATAGTCCGAAAAAAACTGTAATATTTCTAAAATATAAAACTTTTCTTACATGCCAGAGATGTCCATAGCCTTTAAGAAACTATTCGAGCATATCTTCTTCCTAGTATATAATAAGGCACAATAAATAGCAAAAATACACATATTTATAAAATATGTTTTCTGCACTGACTATTGAGCTTTCTATACCCAGTACTGATTGTTTTTGAGGGTTGGATTTGTCTTACGGCAATGATCACTCATGTCAGGATCCATCTGCAGCCAAGAGTTCTGTTGAGTGGCGACTCCCAAAGAGGGAGCGGAGTTTGTACGAAAGTGGTCATGTTTGGACGGCAATAACGGGCTTACAGAACAGTAGTCATTTGTTTTTTGTAGAGGGGTCACTGTCACAGTCGGCATAGTGGCACAACGCTCTGTATACGGGGAGGGTACCTGAGGCACCATGCTATAGGAATGGCTTCTAACATGTGGTGGAGCCTTCTTTGCCTTCCGTTTCCGGAGAAAGAACCAGACTATAAGGATGATAGCAAGAAGGAGGATGGCGAGAACTACCAGTGGAATAATGATAGAGAGAGGACTGCTTTGACTAAGTTCAGCTTTTGGAGTACCTGTTAACACTTTAATGGTAGAGTCTCGAATGGAACGTGTGGTTGGCACTGTAACCACAGATGTGACAGGTTCTTCGAATTTTTGGTTTCCCCAACGATTACGGTTACCAAACCTCTTTATAGGAACTTCTGTATGGTTCCTATTTAGCCAATGATTTGTTGTCCTTCTCTCATAACCCAGGGTGGTATTCAAGGAAGCATGGGGGCTGACTGAAGGACCACCGGAAGCAGTGGTTGATTCTACAATCAATGGTTCGTATGGAACAACAGAATATGTGAAATATCCCAATGCGGGTGGCACCCCATGTGCTCTGAGCTCAAAGACAAAGGAATCATTCAACATTTCCTGGTCTGTGATGTTGACATCTACATACATAGATATCTGTCCTGTATCAACGTCACTTTGTTTGAACATCTCAATTTCTGCATAGGAATCTTTTTTCAGCATTTTCCTCTGTATTTTTCCATACAATGGCAGATTCAGTATCTGGAATTCTGGGTCACTGTTGGTCAGATTTCCAAGTTCAGTTGCATCTAAATCCATGGTCTTTAAAGTATATATCAAACCCGTAGGGATTCTTAAATTAGGTCCAATTTTGACTAGTGGCTCCACTGTGATGTTCACACTATGTCCAGTGAGGTTTGTTTCTGTAGTGAAGATCATTATCTCAAACGTATCTTCAGACATGGTGAAGTTCTCAATGTGGTATGTTACTTTCCCTGTGTCTACATCGGCTTGGTCAAACTTTGTCACAGGACTACCATCAATCATGAAAATGCCAAACCTAGGAGGCAACGATACCTCATAACTGATGACCGTACTCTTTCCATCTGTTGTTGCTGCCAAATTAGTATTCGAGAGGGTCAAAAAGGTTTGTCCTTGTAGAAGGATCAGACTGGTTTTATTAACCATGGTGATGGAGACAGGTATCACATCCAGGTTAAAGAGTTTATATAGGGGTTTATGTTTACCGTCAGAGACGCTGAAATAAAAAACTCCAGAATTTGAGCTTCCATCTTGTAGAAACCACAAGTCCCCATTATTTATATCTGCCTGGGTAAAAGCCTGGACAGAAGCATTTGGATTGTCAGATTTTGCCAGGTAGCCATTGTTTGGCATGCTAATAACAGTGTATTTTATATCTTCAGGAGGATTATCTGGATCTTCAACGTTCAGGTTTTCTGGACTCAAGGCCATCGTTCTCCCTTGAAGCACTTTCAGACCAGGTCGCTTTGTCTTCAGCTCTGGAGCTTGGTCATTAACCAGAATGACAGTAACATTGAAGACCTCTTCTATGACGTCTATGTCTGGCTTCACTGCCGATTTACTTTTTAAATTTAGCCACGTTGCAAAAGTGAAGTCATCGGTGGGCGCCTCTGCTCCATTATGTACGTACGTAATCCCAAATTTATTGATGATGTACTGAGAGAAGTTTGGTTTTTCTTTTGTAATGTTCCGGTCTCCTACTACGATCACACCGTGTCTGGGCAAAGAGGTCACCTGGAACCAGACTTCATAGAAGGAACGTTGCGATTCGGGCAGTCTCGCTAGAAGATTTGAACCATCCAACTTTGATTTGTCTATTTGCACTTTCCCTCCTTCTAGTACTGAGGCACCTGGTCATAAGGCGAGATGAAACAAAATTACAAATACATTGAGCAAATTGTGCAACTACAAACCATTGGATTAAAGTCGTCTTTACCTGTATTGGCGATAAGGCGAGTGTTTCTGCTGGGATCATTGACCTCATAGGATATTGTGATAAGAAAAACTTGCATTACTAGAACAGCCGGAGGAGAGGACACTGTGAAGGTGAAGGAGTCCTGCATGCTCCAGACCAAGGCCTCTGTATCACTGTGCTCATACAGGATAGCTCCCTCATCAATCTGCATAAGACAAGACCAAACATCATATGAATCATACAGTATAGGTTTATATAGTGTTTATGAATAATTGAGACTATTACTAGGTCTTTTCTCTTTATGTTATGTTCATGTAGCCAATTTCCACTATACACAATTACGACATGCCTTCAGGGCCCAGTTCGGTTCCCTCAGCCTGGCAGTGAGATTCTCCAAACTAGAAACTTTGATGAACATCCCGGATCTCCCTAAGCCACGCACCCAGTTTTTGTTCCTGCTACAGGAACAAAATAAAACAGACCATTTGATAGGGCCCTCAAATTTTGGAGGTGTGATATCCCTGACATGTCGGATGAGGACTGGAGGGAGGTTGGATTATCCCATTTCACATCTGTGGTGAGTGTGAGGGACTTCCCAATCCAGTCCAAATTTCTCCGCCGAAAGTATTTCACCCGTGGGTTAATGCCCAATGAACTATGTTTCCGTTGTCAGGCTGAAGCTGGTTTCTTCTTGCACTGTGTGTGGACTTGCCCTAAGATCCATATTTTCTGGTCTGAAGTGCTGGAATTCCCAAATCAGCATTTTGAATTCCCGCACCTAATGTCCCGCTTTGTATGTCTTCTTGGCGTTATGAACGAGGTGATCAATGGCCACTACGATAAAATCTTTTTCAGCTTCACCCTATACCAGTGATGGCGAACCTTTTAGCGACCGAGTGCCCAAACTGCAACAGCACACCCTCATTTATCGCAAGATGCCAACCAAAAATTAAAGCAGTAACATATTGCTCCCTGTCCTTCAACAATGTTCAATCATACTGGCCTCCTGCGGACACCAACACAGTAGAAAGAAGGAAAATTTGCATTGTAGCTTCTTTCCAGTGCCCCTCTGTACACAGAGAATCATGGGGCCGGCAGGAAGTCCTTCAGAGATAATTTGGCCCTGTCTACACATTCTCCCTCTTCCTACAGTCCCAAGTAGTGAAGTAAGTATAATTCCTGTCTGGTGTTCTGGGGTGATGGCCCAGGTGCCCACAGAAAGGGCTCGGAATGCCGCCTCTGGCACCCATGCCATAGGTTCGCCGCCACTGCCCTATACTATGAACGGCAAGTGGTGATGATGTCATGGAAGGACCAGGACCGCCCCCAAAACGGTGAATACTACCAGAAGTTTGAGCGCATCTGGTCCAGATGGTGTGTGATTCTCTATACAGCTTTATAAATCTCTCTGGTTTTTGTCTATTACCATAAGGAAGGAGAATGAATACATTGGTATATGTGTGTGTGAGTGTCTGATGGTCAAAGTGTCAAAGCTAATTCATGTTTCAGCGGGTGGACTGGCTACAATATCTTGTTTCCCTTCTTGAAGCTTGTACAATATACCACATGTAATGTATCCTGACTGTTACTTCTTGAAGACAATTGCTACTTCTGATTTATAGCCAGCAATCTTGTTATTCAGTTTTGTTTATTGTACTTGTACAAAAATTTTGAAAAACTTGCAAAAATAAAAAAAAAACCTAAAATAAAATGTAATGTTCATGTAATTAAAAATGATACAGATTTCCAATATACTTTCTGTATCAATTCCTCATGGTATTCTTGGCTTTCTGTCATTCTATTGGAAGCTTCAAAAAGAAACCTGTCATGTGATATCACACAGGTGCACAGCTCATTATATCCCTGGTCATGTGATGTCACACAGGTGCACAGTTTGTTATATCCCTGGTCATGTGATGTCACACAGGTGCACAGCTCGTTATATCCCTGGTCTTGTGATGTCACACAGCTGGCGGGAAGTTATAGCCCTAGCCATGTGATGTCACACCGATGCACAGCTTGTTATAACAGAGAGAAATCAGAGCTGTGTGATATAATGAGCCGTGTACCTGTGTGACATCACATGACCAGGAGTATAAGGAGCCGTGCACCTGTGTGACATCACATGACCAGGAGTATAAGGAGCCGTGCACCTGTGTGACATCACATGACCAGGAGTATAAGGAGCCGTGCACCTGTGTGACATCACATGACCAGGAGTATAAGGAGCCGTGCACCTGTGTGATGTCACATGACCAGGAGTATAAGGAGCCGTGCACCTGTGTGACGTCACATGACCAGGTTCAGATTTCAATTAACTCAAAGTAAACAATCTTCCTATAGAATAACAGAAAGTGGAGATCTAAAAAAAGAACTGCAAAGAATTAATACAGAAAGTATATTGGAAAACTGTATAACTTTTATTTGCTAAAATGAGAGAACCTATCGAAAACCTATCCTGTTACAGACTACTAATGCCCGACCTGTAAGTATAAATGGTTAAAATCACCACTACTCAAGTAGTAGTTTTCCCTTTGAGGATGACAATTCCATTGGAAGGTAATCATATCTCATTCTTGAGAGGTTCCCCACAGTGAATTGTAATAAACCATCTACTATTTACCATCTGTTGTGTGAAGCTGGACGTCTCCTCAGTAGTATTTTCATGAACAATCTTTAAGACTCTTCCATGTTTCGGAGAAACTGTGATGTCAAACGTGATTGATCGATTGTTAGAATTGTTTTCATCGTTAGTTATAGCTTTTAATACATCAGAAGATATCGGTCTTCTCATTCCTAGAGAGAAATGACAAAAGCAAATCATATATATAGTTCTATAATCACCATTTATCACCCACATATTGTATGTCCTACAAGAAAAAATGATCAACGAGCAGCTACAACTAATTTCTAAAATGTAAGCAGACTATTGCAGGCTACATAGATACAGGGAATCCATGTATTTGTTGGCAGCATGTTATAGAGCAGATGCAGCAGAGCTGTTTGAACACAATGGGGCTTATTTACTAAGGGTTGTGGTTTGCACTTTCAAGTGGGCTGCTAACCAGTTTCGGGATTTGCGCAGCTTTGACAGGTATTCAACAGGGGGTTTGCGCTGGGATTGTGTCGAAGAAGAAGGTGAGCTATGGCGGACCTGAGCAGGGAAACGACACATGCAGGATATCGGGCGCATGATCTTAGTGAATCGCGGCACAGTGCATTATACATGGACAATGCGCTTTCGGTGAAGTCCTCGGACAGGGTAAATAAATCTCCTCCAATTTGTTGGCATGTTATAGAGCAGGGGGACTGAAAAGTTTTACAAAGGGGCGTTCTTATGTGAGATATAATATTAGCAGAGAACCACTTCATACCTGGAAAAACACCCAGCCCTTTATTCACTTCCATGTTGATGACCAGTGTCCTTGCCGTGATGCTGAAAATTTGTCTCGGAGCAAAGTTCAGACCGTCTGTAACCTGGAAGTTGAAACCTCCAGACATTGCACCTACAGAAATAAAGCATTGATTAAGATAAATAGTATCTAATTAGTCACTAAACAAATTTCTTCTAAGTCAGCAGCTTTTTAATAAAATGTCCAATATTTTCTACCTCGTTTTTTTGGATCGTTTTTGAAACGTTCACGAATGACCAATGTTTATCTTAAAGGATGGTTTCACTCGACCAAGTTCTGTCAATCAAATACAAAATGTATGTCGGCCATATTTCCCATAGTTGGACACTGCGAAGATCCAAGACTTAAAGCATCACAGTCAACCATGTTAACGTGCGTCACTGCCTCCTTGTAGAACAATGTCCTATAATGTAATCTAGTTTCCAATATGGGACATAGACCCAAGGGGAGGTGGACATTTACAACATCATAGAAAACTATGCTTCAATTCTGTGAGATGGGGCCCACCACCCTACTTTAGGGCAGAGGCTGAACACAGCTATCAGTATTCCACATAAGGCTCCTTTCATACAAATGTATATGGCGACTGTATGGTAGCTCCAAGAATGGCAGCTAGCATACGGCTGCCATAGGTGTGCATTGTGTACAGCACGGTACGGTGAGAACACATGTACCTATGGACGGCAGCATGCCTCCCTATGGAGAAGGGAGGGGTGAGAAGTGCTCACACCACCACCTGAACATAGGCTATGCACGGGTCCCTGGCTGGGTGTAGCCAGGGGCGTAACTACAGCGGTAGCAGCCGCTATGGGGCCCGCAGTGTCAGGGGGCCCTGTCATCCGACCTGATGTATATATGGTGTCTGTATACACTGTATGTGAGTATGTTGCATATGGCACTGATTGTATGTATGTGTATATGCACGAGTGTATTTATATGTGATTGTAACTCGCACGTGTGAGTATACTAATATGTATATTTTTGAAGTGGGAAGGGGGGCCCCACGCAGAAGCCTGCTAGGGGGCCCGGTCTCTCCTAATTATGCCACTGGGTGTAGCCTAGGTTCCTGTAAAAGAAGAAGCCAAATACCGGTGAATGTTCCATAGAAGACACAAATTCTTTACTAGTTCATACCACTTTCTTTTGGATACATACAAGAAATCCCTTAAAAGACTGTAATTAAAACCATTCAACAAACATATATTTTTTTTGCAATTAAAATTTTCGGATCTGATTAGGAGGCTGTTCCTTCCGCATGAGCCATTGTCAACAGCTTTTACAGCAGCCACATGGACCAGAGGCAGATCTATTCAAGAGGAAACTCACTGAGGTCTATGGGAGAGACTTGTACCCTATGGAGAGGTTAATATTGTCAAATGGACAGTGAATGTCATCATGACTTACCAGTGTGAACAAACACCAAGTGACCCTCATTTATGTGATGCTGAGTAAAATTCAGAATGCTTTTGTCAGGATGGGTCTTGAGAGCTAGATGACCATTGCTTGGTGGTGTAATAGAGAACACAAGTTCCTCAGGGGAGGAGTCCTTGTCATCAGCAGACAGATCATTGGTGGTTACTTCAGTTACAGAGCCAACCCACACCTAGAAGACAGAATACACATTTCTCACTACCACTCAGTCACTATTATTAATTATCCTGTATAATTATTAAATTGTCACTAATTTTTTAACAAACTTTGTATAAAGAAATCATCCTAATATACTACTTGTAAAATAACGAATACATACCCGTATATACTCGAGTATAAGCCGACCCGAGTATAAGCCGAAACCCCTAATTTCAACACAAAAAACTGGGAAAACCTATTGACTTGAGTATAAGCCGAGGGTGGGAAATGCATTGGTTACGGCCTCCCAGTATATAGTCTGCCAGCCCCTGGAGCATACAGCCTGCCCAGCCCCTGGAGCATACAGCCTGCCCAGCCCCTGGAGCATACAGCCTGCCCAGCCCCTGGAGCATACAGCCTGCCCAACCCCTGGAGCATACAGCCTGCCCAACCCCTGGAGCATACAGCCTGCCCAACCCCTGGAGCATACAGCCTGCCCAACCCCTGAAGCATACAGCCTGCCCAGCCCCTGTAGTAGGAAAACAAAAATAACACTGTACTCATCTTTACGACGTCCCCCATAGGTCCTCTTCTGTCTCAGACTGTCTCAGACAGAAGAGGACCTACAGCTGATGTCAGAAAGGTGAGTTTTGACTTTATTTTTTTTAGTTGACTCGAGTATAAGCCGAGTTAGGGTTTTTTGAGCACAAGTTTTGTGTTGAAAAACTAGGCTTATACTCGAGTATATAAGGTATTCTAAAATCAGAGATAAATCAGGGTTGAGACTTAAAATCTATTAGATTACATAGAGGTCTGATTTAGTCCCATCAGTGCAGGTCAGTACTTCTCTATAATGTCCTACATGATCCAGCTGATGGTTCTGAGGGAGTTACGGAGCAGATTCTCCTCTACATGCTTGTAGTGCAGTGTATGGGAGACATCATAGCATCTAGTCTCCAGCAACCAGCTGAAAGATAACTTAGAAATGGATCTAGAGCCTACAATGGTAAAAAATTGCTAAAAATTCAAGTTATAAGGCCTCATGTGCACCCAGCTGTAACCTGGGTGTAGCACATGGACAGGTGAGGAAGGGCGGGGAATGAGCGCTCCTCGCGCCTCCCATCTCCATTGACAGCTGAGCGACCATACAATAAAGACGGCAAAATAAAGGATATTTCCTATATTTTCCAGTGCGACCACCCGGCTCGGTCACGGTACAGTAAAACATTTGGGGAGGGAGGGTCATTTATTTTTATTTCTTTTTTTTAGACATTTTTTGGCGTATTGCAACTTTTGCGCCTTTTTGGGAAAATTTTAAATGTCCGCCGGACATGTTTTTCATCAGTAGGACACATTTATATTCTTTTCCAGATGTGCTAAATGTCGCAAATGACATTAATCAATTCAAATTGTCTAACATTTGCGTCATTTTTTTTCCGCAAAAACCGTACTCAAGGAAAACCTCGAAAAATGGAAATAAGTGACATTTTTGAGACATTTATAACAAAAGTCTCAACAAGAGCTCGGAAAGAAAAACCCCATTTAACGCAAGGAAAAAAAATTAGATTTAAATTACCAAAGAACTAGACGGAAAAAAGACAAAAATAAGGCAAAACAAACAGACATCAGATAAATGACCCACATTGTGTGCTCACAGCACCGAGACCGGATGCCATAGACCTCAATGGGGTCCATGATACTGTTGCAATTTGTGTGGCTGTATCACCATCCCCCATGCGGTCATGTGAATGGGGCCTAAGTCATATAAGGTCCACAAATCATGTTATTACATAAATATACAGTATACACATTATAGTATTGATTTATGTCAAGGTTGTACAAAGGTTAGGTACACCTTAATCTAAACATACACTGATGTTCTGTGTTATCAGTAACGTCAGGCAGAATAGAACAGGACTGGACATTTCTTGACTTGTTTGAGGATTCTAGACTATGACTGGTATGACTCTCAGTGCCCCTTTACCCCATACAGACTTTGCAGGGCTTTTCCCTGGCATAAACAGGCACATCATGTTTTATAAAAAATAAAAACAAAACTATTCTTACCCGGAAAATCTTATTAACGGTTATAACTGGGAACTCATCATTCACAGGAGCGATGGTGACATACACAGACTGTGGGAGACTCTCCTTGGAGAGCTCAGTACTATTCACAATGATGGTAAAGTTGTCCTGCGAGGTCTCGCTGTCGTCGTGGACATAATAAATCAGTTCTTGTTCCACCTTGGATGGGAAATATACATTACATAACATCAAAACATTAACATTCAAATTTACTAAAAGCAAAGAGAATGGGGCACATTTACTTACCCGATTCACTAACCTTGTGCGCCGGAGTTCCTGCATCCGTCGCGACTGCGCCGAGCTCTACTGGAGTTCACCTGCTTCTTCCTGGTGCATGTGAGTGCTTGATCTTGCGACACAAATCCTTTTTTAAATTCTGCAGTTTGTCCGAATCCGTCGGGTTGTCCTATGCCCCCCCCCCCCCGATTTCTGTTGCATGCAAGCCAGCGCCGATGTGCCACAATCCGATCGCGTGCGCCAAAAACCCAGGGCAATTCGGCGCAAAACGGTAATATTCGGGAAACCCGATGAAAGTGCGCCGTTCGGACCCTTAGTAAATGTGCCCCAATATATATATGTCTCCAACCTATTTTATATGGTACAGCTCATCTTGATTTAAGGCTCTGTCCCGCACAATTATCCCCCACAATGTCTCCCTTCTCTTTCACGGATCTGCAATCTACATTAAAACTCTCAAAGCTGGCCTTAAAATCTCCCATCAAGATAAAGCATGATAAACCAGGGACACTTGACTGTAGTTATCTTCTTATATGGCCTTCTTCCTTCAAAAATCAACATTTAAAATTATACTAATGAGCTACAAAGGCTATGGGTGTGTTACAGAAGCCCATGCTGCAGCAGCATGTCTCAGTCTCACCCTTCGCCTGCACTTCCTGTAAGCTAGGTAGCAGTTAGAACACAATGGGAGGGGAATATGCTCCTCAGTGTAACAGCTCGGGAATCTGCTGAGTGGAGGGGTTTGGTTAACATGTACTTAGTCTTCCTGCCTCATAAGCATAAAAGTTGATTTTAGAAAGAAGGAGGCCACGGATAACAAATATAAGATGACCACAGTCCCGGTGCCTGGATCTATGAGTAATGTCCCTGGTTTATCAGGGTTGATTCTGATGCTGGTTTTTTAATGACCAAACACCCTATGGGCAGGTTTGGGAACAGATTTAATCAACAGAAAAACCTTTCTCCCCCACTTTAGCTGTTTGATCTCAAACTATTGACTGCATTATAAAGTCATATCCCAGCTCCTCTCCACTTCTCATCTTACTACCTGTATTAGTGACCCCATTCCTCATTACTCATACATGAAATAATAAATGCAGTTTGTGGTTTACCTGTTTCTTGGTAAATCTTGAAAGCTTTACCCCGGGGAACCTTGTGTTTTCCACATAGCCATTTTTGGGTTCATCCAGAAGAACAAACTGAAAATTGAGATCTTGGAAGTGTTTGTTTGGGACGCGCAGGTAATCCTGGGTCAAGGCTTTGGATGCTCCTTCCCTCACAGTAATGTTCTGGATCTCCAGGGGAATAAGGATTGGAATGATATCGATAGACATGGTCATCGCACTGATCTCTCGAACACCATTTGTGACGTCTAATGTGAAGTTGTCCTGTACTTGGCCGGCCGCAGTCTGCACGTACTGAATGTTTCCTTGGTTGATGTCCTGCTGTGTAAATGTTGTAATGGATTTTGGATCATCAGGAAAATAGCCTTTGGTAGATTCAAATCTACGGAGGAATCCATGGGATGGATGTGTCACTACACTGAACACAATCTCGCTGGGTGTGTTATCTTCATGGACAACCTGAAATGAGAGTAAATAAGCAGATGGACTCAATACCAAGATAGATCTTCTGGTATTCTGCACATTGACAAAATACTACTAGGCTTCATAACCAAGGGGGTTGTCCATGGCGGCCCAATTACTAAAAAGTGACACTGTTAAAAGCAGGAGCAATTTTACCTATGATAAATGACAGATAGGGACACTACTACCTGTGGGAATGTATTAACAGCCAACATAGAGTCACTTATAACTATTGGGGCTACTATTCTTAAAAGGGAACCTGTCACCAGGGACCTCATTTTCACTAAAGACAGATTGCAAAAGCCCCTAACACCTGCAGTGCAAATATGCCTTTTATAAGCATTTTCATTACAATATAATTGTGTGTTATAACTTACTCTTGCATCCTGACAAAATCCTGGGGTAGTCACAAGGGGTTGGGCTTTGGTTTGAAAGGCATTTCAAAAAACAACATGTGACCTGTTTGAGCTGCAGGCTGTCTCCATGTTTGTGCTCCTGTACAGCTTGTCCCTCCCCCATTGATGTCAGGTTGACCAGGCTGTGACCTATGGGAAGAAGCAGGAGGTGGAGCTAGACAGGAGCACTAAGGTGGGGGCCAAGCTCTGAGGAGTGAGTAACACAGAGAAGTCACATGTTGTTTTTTGAAATGCATCCAAACCAAAGTCCAGCCCCTGTGACTACCCCAGGATTTTGTCAGGGAGCAAGGTAAATTATGACACACAATTATATTGTAATGCAAATGCTCAGGAAAGGCAGATTTTCACTGCAGGTGTGAAGGGCTTCTGCAAACTGTCTTTAGTGAAAATGAGGTCCCTGGTGACAGGTTCCCTTGAATAGGTGGGGAGCAATCATGAACATAATGTATGTGGTAACAGGAAAGCAGGGCTTTTGCACAAAGGCCCTTAAAACAATAAGGTATACCCCTGATCACAAGTAAAGGCATGTATTATAATGTTTCTAATATATTGCATTTTTTTTGGTTTTCACATTAACTTAAGGCCCGATATTCAATACTACAAAACAGCAAAATGTTGTAGACTGCTCACCTTCAGCTTCTCTTTGTCTATTTTGACCGGCTTTCCTTCTTCTACTACAAGATTTTCAAGAGTCTTTACCGTTGGAAGTTTCTGATGACTTTCCAAATAGACCCGAACTTTAACGTTGACCTCCAGCTCCTTTGTGCCGATTTTTACCGTGATGTTGAACGTATCTACAAGATGATTTCCGTCGTCGTGTCTGTAAATCACATGGCCATTCTTCAAATCTCGGTGCGTAAAGGATTCCTTCATCGATTTTTGGACGTAAATTTTTCCATGTTTTGGTGGAGATGAAATGTAATACACAATGTCACCATCACTTTCAATGAACATATTAGTGGCAATGGTAAAGTTGTTGGTGGTTAATAAGTTCTCCTTTCCTTTTTGCACCAACAGTCCAGTGTTGTTGACTATCTGGATGTAGGGCTCAGAGGCAGTGACTTCCAAAAGTGAAGATGTATAATGTTTTCCATCTGTAACAAACAAGACAAAGCGGCCGTAGTCCGCTCCATGGTGTAGATAGAGGACGCGGTTATTTTCTAAATCGGCCTGGGTGAACTGGTAAAGCTTTTTTGAAGTATCATTAGAAGAAACAAGATCTCCATTGGGAATGCCTCTCCTGGTGTAGAGCAGTTGCCCATCTTCGTAATCTGTGTCGGGGTCATGGTAGCACAAGTCCTCCGAAGTTAATAACTTTTTACCGTTCCTAACAACATGAAATAGCTTGTCAACTACACGCACTGGTTTCTCGTCATTCTTCAGCTCTATGGATAAGTTAAAAGCAAATTCTGTCTCCACGGGGGTTGTGTTAGCATCAACATTGTCAGGCTCCACAGAAGATGCAAGAACAACAAAGGCATCAGACACCGTTTCGGAATCATCATGAACATACATAAGACGTTCGCCTAAAATATCTTGGCTAGAGAAGGTGGTTATGTTATCATTGCTTACAAGAGAATCGGAAAAATTAATGCGCTTTAGTTTTCCATGGAGAGGACTTTTCACAACCTTGAAAGAAAAAGTTCTATTACCTAAAGTCTGTACAAAGAGTTCCTCCTTGGTTATAAGTCTTGTCTCCCCCTCGGCTAATGACAAGCCTTTATTAGTCAAGATAATACTGTTCAAGTCTGCTTTGATGTTAATGGTAAAAGTAAACGACTTGGACTCTGCATATTTTGTGAACAGTGAAAACTCAAAGGAATCCCGGGAATCTTCATGAGGTTGTTTGCTTAATACATACCCAAGGTTTCCTTCTATTATATCGGTTTGGCTGAACATGTCCCCTTTGCTTAAAATGTTGTTTTTGTTCATAATTGTTCCTTTGCTGGGCAAAGTCTGTAACTTATAATAAATGGGGTCATCCACTTTGACTCCTTCCACTGTAGCATGCAAGTTAACATTCCCGAACATTACCTTTTTGGTATTCTCAACATTTAAAGGAAAATTTGTTTTCATTACGTATCGAAGCCATTGGATTTTAATTGGAACCAGCAGTTCTTCACTGGAACGATTTGCTATGGAGACTTTAAATTTAAAGCTGTCCATCACATCTGTCTCTTGAATTTCTTTGAAGGTATTAAGGTATCGGATCCGGTCTCGCTCAAGAGATCTTTGAGCAAATGAGGCCACTGGCTTCCATTCATTTCCAGAACCTTTCCTTTGGATATTGCCAAACTTTGGTGTCTCCGTAATGTCATACCGTATTTCCAGGTCTTGGTTTATTGCATTTGTTTCCACTGCTAAATTGCTGTTCCTAAGGAAAACACTTAATCCTTGTATGACTTCAATCCCCGTGTTGTTCACAATTTTATATTCTAAAGGAACGGCCAAAATTCTCAACACAACAGTGTTACTTACTCTATCACCATCACTAACCCTCAGCACCAGCCGTGCATTCTTCACCCCATGGTGGACGTAAAAAATATTCCCTTCAAGTAATTCAGAATAAGGAAAAGTGGTGAGAGCTTTATCAGGGTCTTTGATGTTTTCGAGATACCCAGCATCTACATTGAGGTTCCCAAGTACTACTAGATTTAAATTTTGTGGTTCCGTGTCTACATCGGAAATTTTTATTAGATTACCTGTAAGACGTTTTTTGGAATTTTCAAGTAGTGTGAATAAGTTTCCTTCCGGAAGAGACAGTTCTGGGGGATCGTTAGACGGTGTCACCGTGATGTTGAATACATGAAGCTCTTCTCCTTTTAGATATGAGGGCATCTCATTCTTGCTAGATGCAGTAACAGAAAATATAAAGTGATCACTTGTTCCTTCAGAACCATCATGAAGGTACGTAATTCGTCCATGCCAGAGGTCAAGCATAGAAAAAGTTGCCTTGTCTTGTTGTAAAGAAACATCTATTTTCAATTGTCCATGCGAAGGAAACTCAACAACCTTGAATGAAATTTGTGACTGCCGAAGACCCAGCTTTTTGTAATCCAAATTTATTTTGATATGTTTAGATTGTAAGGCGGCTTTGCTTCCTTCTGCTACCACCAAATTATTAAGAACAAGGAAATTATTTTTTTGATTACTTTTGGTTGCCATCGTAGTAACCATTAAAGTTGTAGGTGCTACCGAGAAGACTTGTGATGTTTTTGGCTGTAACGTTGGAAGAGTGCTCAAAGCCACCTCCATTTTACAACCAGGGGATACATCTTTGGTAGCTAATGCATTCTTTAATCCAAACTTTACAGAGTTCACCTTTAGGTTTTTAATACATCCTTTAAACGATCCACCTCTGTTATGCTTCCCAGAAAGCGTTGCTAAACCCAACTTCCTTACATGGTCTCGAGTGCCATCATCTATGCCACCTACATACAAAGAACCATGTGCTTTAATACGGAAGCTTAGTAAAGTCTTCTCAGTTTTATCATTTACAGTCAGATGAAGATGTCTTGAGGTTATTGTAAGTTTTATGTAATGCCATTTATTTTCACTGAGGGCGTTTGAAGAATCCAAATGGACTATATTTTCGCCTTTCCCGATACTGGCTCTTAAAACCCAATCTACTATTTCTAGGGAAATGAAATCATCAGCCTTTCCCGAGTGATAAAGTAGTAAGCCTCTTCCAACCGTTACTTGTACCAAACATTCCCAAACAGCATCTTCTGCAATGGTCCAACGAGGAAAAGCCAAGAAGGACTTTGAGCTGAACAAACTGATGGGGTCATCTTCACTTATAAAAAACTCATCACTACATCCTAGTGAGACTTCATGAACACTTTTCTGACCTGGGTATGGTCTTAGGGAAGAAAGCAATTCATAGTCATTGAACACAACGTCCTCCAGACAACCTCTAAAATATTCATGCCTGTCTTTCACATATGATGCTTTAAGGTTTCCAAGTCCACCAACATAGAGGCCATGTTCAACGTGGAATTTATTCTCCGTCCCAGTATCTATAACCGTAGATTTAACATTTTTATCAACTGTGAGCGTTACTTCTGCATTTTCAAAGTCCATTTTAACCAAATGCCATTCCGTGTCATCTAAACGAGGTCCTTGATCGAGGACAAGTACTTTTTCATTATTTCCAAGTCTCAGCTTGGCCTAAAAGAACAAAAAAAAAATTCAAACAAAAAATTACAAAAAAGTACAGATATGCGCAAAGCATGTTATGCCCTATTTGTCCTTATTACGATATGATACGATCCAACTTAATTTATTGTACAAGTGATTCAGGCCTTGTAGACAATAGAAAATAAACACAATACACACAGATGAACCAGACGATGAACAAGTGTTCATGGGAGACAAAAATAGACACTGTATTTAGGTTTCCTACTGCTCACCTCATATGGTGATAAATAAGTGTTATATCTCAACTACATAGGAGTTTTATTCTGGTAAACTTGAGGGCATTATCTGACATAGAGTCACTGGGGAACATTTACTTATCCGGCCCTGTCGCGATCCCCGATCCGGGCGGTCCAACGAAGATGAAGTCCGGCGCGATTCACCAACATCGTGCGCCCGATATCCTGCATGTGTCGCTTCCCCGCTGAGGTCCGACGGAGTTCACCTACTTCTTCACGGTGTATGTGAGTGCATGTCTTGCGACACAATTTGCGATGTTAAATCCCATGCGTTGTCCGTATCCATCAGATCGTCCGACAGCCCGCCCCACGATTTGTGTCACGTGAAAACCGGTACCGATGCACCAAATTCCGATCGCGTGCGCCAAAAAACCCTGTTAAATGCGGTGCAACACGGAAATCATCGGGAAACCCGAAGAAAATGCGGTCCGCGGACCCCAAGTAAATGAGCCCCAATAGGGTCTACAATAGAGATGAGCGAGCACTAAAATGCTCGAGTGCTCGTTATTCGAGACGAACTTTTCCAGATGCTCGAGTGCTCGTCTCGAATAACGAGCCCCATTGAAGTCAATGGGAGACTCGAGCATTTTTCAAAGGGACCATGGTTCGGGAATAAAATGTGTTAATTAATTGAAAAAGAATGTCTTCTGATAAGTTAGCAGATGTATGCAAACATCTGCAATCTATTCTTCACTGTTCCGCGCGTATATTATCTCCCGACAAGTTAACAGATGTGAAGAACAGTGAAGAATAGAATAAAAACAGTGAACACAGTGACCACAGGATCATTTAAGTGAAAAACACAGTGAAGAATAGATTGCAGATGTTCTGCACATCTGCTTACTTGTCGGGAGATACGCTGTCCCGGGATCCGCTGCTCTTCTTCCACTGAAGTCTCCCCGATGTCTCCGTGCCCCTCGATGTCTCCGTGCCCCTCGATGTCTCCGTGCCCCTCGATGTCTCCGTGCCCCTCGATGTCTCCCCGTGCCCCTCGATGTCTCCCCGTGCCCCTCGATGTCTCCCCGTGCCCCTCGATGTCTCCCCGTGCCCCTCGATGTCTCCCCGTGCCCCTCGATGTCTCCGTGCCCCTCGATGTCTCCGTGCCCCTCGATGTCTCCGTGCCCCTCGATGTCTCCGTGCCCCTCGATGTCTCCGTGCCCCTCGATGTCTCCGTGCCCCTCGATGTCTCCGTGCCCCTCGATGTCTCCCCGTGCCCCTCGATGTCTCCCCGTGCCCCTCGATGTCTCCGTGCCCCTCGATGTCTCCGTGCCCCTCGATGTCTCCGTGCCCCTCGATGTCTCCGTGCCCCTCGATGTCTCCCCGTGCCCCTCGATGTCTCCCCGTGCCCCTCGATGTCTCCGTGCTGCCGCTGCCCCATGTCTCTGTGCTGCTCACCGTGTTCTTCACACATATATATTGTTCTTCACATACTATTTTGTTCGCACCGTTCCGCGCGTATCTTCCGACAAGTAAGCAGATGTGCCGAACATCTGTAATCTATTCTTCACTGTGTTCTTCACTGTGTTTTTCACTTAAATGATCCTGTGTTCACTGTGTTCACTGTTTTTATTCTATTCTTCATTGTTCTTCACTGTGTTTTTTTAATTAAATGCTCGATCTCGAGCAGGGGAAATACTCGTCCGAGCAACGAGCCGTCTCGAGTACCTTAATACTCGAACGAGCATCAAGCTCGGACGAGTATACTCGCTCATCTCTAGTCTACAACACCTTTGTACTCTACACTCTCCAGATCAATGTAGCCCATTGGAATTCTCAATCCTAGTGTAAATGGGTCCCAGAGAGACTATACTGCTCATATACAAAGAAATAAAAAAAACAGAAGTACGCAATACTAAAGGGCTTTATCTTACATGTACATGTCCAGAGCGCAACTCCACCAAGTAATAGTCCTGTTTCCCAGCTGCCAAAATCAGTAAGCCATTTTCTTTACTGGTCCGAAAGCGTAACTGAAGTGATGACTTGGAGAAGGATTCTACTTTTTTCAGTTCCACGTAACTTTCCCCAAAGAAAGAAGCTGCAAAAGAGAACGTTTTGTACAATTAGGGTAAAAATATATATGTAATAGAGACATACCTTATAGATGGAACAATATTAAAACGTACTTCAACCTTCAAGAAGCCTGGCAGAAATCAGTAGTCTATAGCATTGAGGGGGGGGGGGCTAACTCCAGTGATCCAGATCCTGCTGCCCCTTCCCCTCTCCATAGATCTTATCTGTTATCTTACAATTTAGTGATCTTCTGCCTCCGATCAGGAATTGAAGGGACCATGAGTGAGGAAACGGGGAAGGGAGGGAAAGCCATTTCCTCTTATAAGATATATTACAAAGTTTGTTATAATTACTTAGAGTATTAATTTTGGTACTGACCACTGAAAATGATAAAAAATAATATGTAAAAAGTATAATGGACAGATTTGTACCTATAAGTCCCCACCCCTCAGACACCTGGAGCCATTTGCATTATCTGCCGACCGGCTGGGCAGCATATATCTGTATACCAAATACTACACGGCATAGAATTAGTTAGCGGCCAATCAGTTTGAACAGTCGCTAATTGTAGAGAGTGCGCAGAGGCGGGGCTAACACGCTCCATGCCACACACTGTGCCCCCCCTACATGCCCCTCCTTAAACCCCTTGGTGTGGAGATGGCATGAAGGGGGAAATAATTGCAACTGTTGTTGGTTTGCCAGCAATTACCATTATTTCAGGGCTTCTAAGCCAGTTTTCTGGCATAGAAGCCCCGATAAATGCCCCCCCCACTGAGCTTTGGTAGTATAAGACCCCTCATCAACTAGATGTTGGTAAAGTCTCTGGAACCTGCATCTATTTGACAATTAGGTTGCCCAAGCCCTGCGTCATGTCTGCAATCGGTGGAAAGATGGCCGACCATTGACTGTTCTGTTGACCTTCTACTATGGGAGTCCTAAGGTTTGGCCAACAGGGAGGCTCAGTCAAGACCCATAGTGTATAGAGGGCTGGTAAATGCATCAATCCACAAAATATGCCATAAATACCCAGCATGGGAGTATCCAGCTCTATACGGTTTTCATTTTCAAATCTTATAATAAGCTGATACAAATCTATATTCATGTTACTCCACACAGAATGTTAAAAAAATTAAAGGAAAAAATAAAAAAAAAAGTTTTACAATTGGGTTTCAAAAAAATACCCTGTGTGGTTGGTAATCCTGTATGCAGCTACAAGTATGGGAGACACGGGTAATTAGTAGAGTTTAAAATAGTCAACAGTACAACAAAAACACAACAATAAAACCCCCAAAAACATAATTACAAAAATAAACATGCCCTAAACCACAATACAAATCCTAGCTGTGTGACAAAATGTACACTAGAAATTCCTAACTTCTCATCCAAAGTAAGAACAGTAATAAAACAAACAGAAGAAATCCAGAGATCTCCTGCATTCCAGGCGCGGCGGCGTGCACAGGCCTGCAAGCTATTGCCGCCATGAAGACACCTTTATGAATGCAATTAAAGGGTCTCTCTAAACAAAGGTGCCAACCTCCAGATACAAAGGACAATTGGGAAAAGCAGATTTTCAGAAAACTGCCTAAAACTAATCAAGTTTAAACAACCAATCACAGCTCGGCTTTCATTTTTTAAAAGCAAAATTGGAAATTTCATTGAAACTGTAATTGGTTGCTTTTGGAAATAAAAATAGATTTTCTTTTAGAGATTTGGACAACGTGAAATACACATGTACTAATAGGTCAGATAGTTTCCAAGATCTTCCCCTTGGGCCCAGCAGGTCAGGTTTTGGGTACAACAGAAAATATGTTACTAGCGGGTTCTCCCAGAACTTTCGGGATTCTCCTGAACATAGAAGAGACCTCCTCTAGTCTTGGATGGGGAGGAAAATCTCCTGGACCCGGCAGAAAGCTCCTGCATCTATGAAAGTGTTTACGGACACTTTATGTGCTGGTCACATCCCAAAAAGGTTGTAAATCCCAAAAAAAACCAAGACAAAAAAGGTCTCCTAGAAAAATTTATTGGCAAATGTTGTCAAGACTCAAAAAAAAAAAAATCAGGTCCCTATATATTTCTATGGCCCTAAATGCGGGCCAAAGCAAAAGAAAAAAAATCAGACCAGGTCCTATTCCTCCTCGTGTTTGTGGACGGTGTTTTTTACTGTTGTTGTTGTGTGAGCCAATGATAGGCCTACAATGCAGCACGGGACAGTTTGTGGCTTTTGTGAACAAGTAGATTAAGGGTGCAACCACACGCTGCGTTCTGGTGCCACACGCACCGCTTTGCCTGCGTTTGAAAACGCAAACGCAGATAAATCCGCGCCTACCAGGGCGGCCCGCGGCCCGATCGCACCAGTGCTGTGATCGGGGACGAGCTGCCGGTGTTTTGCGTTAATTTAATGCCGCGTGCAACCCTGGTAGGCGCTCCTTTGTCTGCGTTTTCAAACGCAGACAAAGCAGTGCGTGTGGCACCAGCCTCAGACCGTTTTTTGGACCATTTTTAAAAAGACTGAAAACACATGCTTAAAACGGTCCGAGAATGCAAAGTGTGGAAGCACCCTAAGGCCGGCGCCACACGTAGTGCTTTGTCTGCGCTTGCAAACGCAGACAAAGTCGCGCCCACCGGGGCGGGCCTCGGCCCGATCGCATCGGCGTTTCTATGGAAACGCCTGCGATCGGGAACGAGCCGCCGGTGTTTCGCGTAAAATTTGCAAGCACAGACAGAGCACTACGTGTGGCGCCGGCCTAAGGCCCGCGTTTTGGGGCCGTTTTTAAGCATTCCATTAAAAAAATGCATGCGTTTTTGTGCTTAAAAACTGACCAAAAACAGACCGCCGGCCAAAGGGTTATGGCACACGTGGCGTTTTAAAAAGTTTTTGGCCCGATTTTAAGCAGTCTATCAAAAACGCATGTCTTAAGAAACGCATGCCTTTTTGACCAGTTTCAGTTAAGATAATTGGTCAAAAACGCATGAGTTTTTTAATGCATGCTGTTTTTCCCGATCTTAAAACGCACTACTAAAAACGTCCCAAAAACGGCCTAAAAACGCCACGTGTGTCACCACCCGGAGACTGTCAGTTTGTACTAAAGATCAAGTTTCAGTTGGTCTAATCTGTGCTATGAATTTATGATGACCACACCCCCTTCCAGTGGGGCCAAACCCTTCCCCCAAAGGCCACGCCCCCTTAGGACAATTGGGAAAAGTTCCAAACAAAGGTCTAAAAGCCTTCATAAATGTGGGCTAGGGCACTTTAGACTTTTTGGTGCAAATCTGCCAGACTTCTGTCACGAGTGTGTTTATAAACCCCCCAATGTGTTAACAGTTTATTAACAAAATGTTAACAGCAACGAGTGTTAACATATTTGTTAACATAGTGTTAACATACCTGTAGTATTGCGTTTCAAAAAAGTCCATTTATATTCCTCTTCACCAAACCAATGATCACCTGGGGGTGTCACCTTGTTCCATCCTAAGCCTGGTGCACAGAGAAGCTACCGTAGTTTTTATACAGATGACGGATTAATAAAAAAGAGGAAAGGTAATTCTGGAAAGTGTATACAGTGGCCTAAACCAGTGATTTTCAACCTTTTTTGAGCCGCGGCACACTTTTTATACTTAGAAAATCCTGGGGCACACCACCAACCAAAATAGCACAAAATGACACTAAAACAGTCATAAAAGGCCTCCCTTTACTAATAAAAAGCCCCTGGCTGCCTCCCTTTACTAATAAAAAGCCCCTGGCTGCCTCCCTTTACTAATAAAAAGCCCCTAGCTGCCTCCCTTTACTAATAAAAAGCCCCTGGCGGCCTCCCTTTACTAATAAAAAGCCCCTGGCGGCCTCCCTTTACTAATAAAAAGCCCCTGGCTGCCTCCCTTTACTAATAAAAAGCCCCTGGCTGCCTCCCTTTACTAATAAAAAGCCCCTGGCTGCCTCCCTTTACTAATAAAAAGCCCCTGGCTGCCTCCCTTTACTAATAAAAAGCCCCTGGCTGCCTCCCTTTACTAATAAAAAGCCCCTGGCTGCCTCCCTTTACTAATAAAAAGCCCCTGGCTGCCTCCCTTTACTAATAAAAAGCCCCTGGCTGCCTCCCTTTACTAATAAAAAGGCCCTGGCTGCCTCCCTTTACTAATAAAAAAGCCCCTGGCTGCCTCCCTTTACTAATAAAAAGGCCCTAGCTGCCTCCCTTTACTAATAAAAAGGCCCTAGCTGCCTCCCTTTACTAATAAAAAGCCCCTGGCGCCCTCCCTTTACTAATAAAAAGCCCCTTGCGGCCTCCCTTTACTAATAAAAAGCCCCTAGCTGCCTCCCTTTACTAATAAAAAGCCCCTAGCTGCCTCCCTTTACTAATAAAAAGCCCCTAGCTGCCTCCCTTTACTAATAAAAAGCCCCTAGCTGCCTCCCTTTACTAATAAAAAGCCCCTAGCTGCCTCCCTTTACTAATAAAAAGCCCCTAGCTGCCTCCCTTTACTAATAAAAAGCCCCTAGCTGCCTCCCTTTACTAATAAAAAGCCCCTAGCTGCCTCCCTTTACTAATAAAAAGCCCCTAGCTGCCTCCCTTTACTAATAAAAAGCCCCTAGCTGCCTCCCTTTACTAATAAAAAGCCCCTAGATGCCTCCCTTTACTAATAAAAAGCCCCTAGATGCCTCCCTTTACTAATAAAAAAGCCCCTGGCTGCCTCCCTTTACTAATAAAAAGGCCCTAGATGCCTCCCTTTACTAATAAAAAGCCCCTAGATGCCTCCCTTTACTAATAAAAAGCCCCTGGCTGCCTCCCTTTACTAATAAAAAGCCCCTGGCTGCCTCCCTTTACTAATAAAAAGCCCCTGGCTGCCTCCCTTTACTAATAAAAAAGCCCCTGGCTGCCTCCCTTTACTAATAAAAAGGCCCTAGCTGCCTCCCTTTACTAATAAAAAGGCCCTAGCTGCCTCCCTTTACTAATAAAAAGGCCCTAGCTGCCTCCCTTTACTAATAAAAAGCCCCTAGCTGCCTCCCTTTACTAATAAAAAGCCCCTGGCTGCCTCCCTTTACTAATAAAAAGCCCCTAGATGCCTCCCTTTACTAATAAAAAGCCCCTGGCTGCCTCCCTTTACTAATAAAAAGCCCCTAGCGGCCTCCCTTTACTAATAAAAAGCCCCCTAGATGCCTCCCTTTACTAATAAAAAGCCCCTGGCTGCCTCCCTTTACTAATAAAAAGGCCCTAGCTGCCTCCCTTTACTAATAAAAAGCCCCTAGCGGCCTCCCTTTACTAATAAAAAGCCCCTGGCTGCCTCCCTTTACTAATAAAAAAGCCCCTGGCTGCCTCCCTTTACTAATAAAAAGCCCCTAGCTGCCTCCCTTTACTAATAAAAAGCCCCTAGCTGCCTCCCTTTACTAATAAAAAGCCCCTAGATGCCTCCCTTTACTAATAAAAAGCCCCTAGATGCCTCCCTTTACTAATAAAAAGCCCCTAGATGCCTCCCTTTACTAATAAAAAGCCCCTAGCTGCCTCCCTTTACTAATAAAAAGCCCCTAGCTGCCTCCCTTTACTAATAAAAAGCCCCTAGATGCCTCCCTTTACTAATAAAAAGCCCCTAGATGCCTCCCTTTACTAATAAAAAGCCCCTGGCTGCCTCCCTTTACTAATAAAAAGCCCCTAGATGCCTCCCTTTACTAATAAAAAGCCCCCAGCTGCCTCCCTTTACTAATAAAAAGCCCCTAGATGCCTCCCTTTACTAATAAAAAGCCCCTGGCTGCCTCCCTTTACTAATAAAAAAGCCCCTGGCTGCCTCCCTTTACTAATAAAAAGGCCCTAGCTGCCTCCCTTTACTAATAAAAAGGCCCTAGCTGCCTCCCTTTACTAATAAAAAGCCCCTAGCTGCCTCCCTTTACTAATAAAAAGCCCCTAGCTGCCTCCCTTTACTAATAAAAAGCCCCTGGCTGCCTCCCTTTACTAATAAAAAGGCCCTAGAGGCCCCCCTTAACAAATAAAAAGCCCCAGCCTACCTTTACTAATAAAAAAAAACCCTAGCTGCCTTCCTTATACAAATAATAACCCTATATACTTACCCTTGATGTCTTCTTGACGTCTCCTTCACTCCTAATGGCGATCCGCTCACCTTCTGTAGCTCCTGCACCGTGCGCCTCTGGTCACGTGACTTACGCGACCTGACGTCAGGTCGCGTCAGTCACGTGACATGGGCCGCGCGGTACAGGAGCTACAGAAGACGGGCGGATCGCCGACGTGGGACTTGGAGGTAAGTATGGGGCAGAAATACGGGGGCGCGGCGGCAGCTCGACACCGGGGCAGCCTAGTTCGGGCAACTTTCCCCCGCGGCACACTCAACCTTGTGTCGCGGCACACTAGTGTGCCGCGGCACACAGGTTGAAAATCACTGGCCTAAACAATGCTGCTGTCATGTGTGAGACAAATACACATCTACACATACAACATCTATTCTGTGCTCCGAGCTACTTCACCGCCGGACGCTGAATGGGTTACAGATATCCCCGGCATGTGGAAAACCAGCCAGGACTCTCCTGTATATTTTGGGAGGATGGAACGGTCTCAGCTGTTGCACTTTAAAGTGGCACATGACATCTGCTTTCTAATCCCTGTAACTCGTCTGCCGATTACAAGGCAGAGAAATGTACCAGACGAGGCTCCGAATCGCTGGAGGGTGGTGCTAAACACCCAGCCACAACTGCTAGAGGGGTCATGTATTATACCTCCTCGTTCTCCGTCTCAATATTATGTTAGGCCAACAATCGACCAGTGGGGAGCCAAGAAGCCGCTGATCTAATATTTACATCATATACTATCAGTATTGTTATTTTGGTATATAAAGTTTTATAACAGTAAACTTTATTACATGAAATTCTCCTAAGTGAACATTTTGGAAAAAAAATCCCCAACTCTCATATACCTAGGGATGAGCTTCAGCTGCAGATTGTGTGACCCTGGGGCCTGGCTGGTGGCTCGGTGAAGGCGAGAAGAGCATTTCACTTTCACAGCTCACGTGGTCGGGGGCATGTGCAAAGTTTACTGCCCCGACTTCACTAAACCACTTTGTAGGTACCAGATGTATGAGACCAGATGAGGTAAGTACAAGAATAAAGTCTTCTGCTCCGGAGCAAGATGGTTGGGACAAACTTGCTCCATGTTTTTGCAGTATTACTGGAATGAACCAAGAATCACTGAAATGAACTCAACATGTTTGTCCAGACCAGTAAATCCTAGGGCAGTGGTGGCGAACCTATGGCACAGGTGCCAGAGCTGGCACTCCTTCACTCCAGCACAGAGTTTGCCAAACAGGACTCAAGGCCTCTTGTACTCCCAGGCAGCTCAGAACCCTGGAAGGAAGCTCAATGATAATCCGAACTACGTCTTTTTACTATTGGTGTCCTCGGGTGCCTATACGATTTAAACCTGTGACAGAGCAGGGAGTAATAAGTCACTGCCTAAATTGTTACATTGGCACGTTGCAAAAAATATGTGTGTTTTGGTTGTAGTTTGGGCACTCTGTGTCTAAAAGGTTTGCCATCACTGTCCTAGGGGATCTGGGCCAGGGTGAAAATACATGAATACATACTTACCCCGCTCTGGATACTATCTCCCACGTCACTCTGGTACTCTGGTTTTTGGGCTTGTGTTCTGGAGGAGTGGCCTCCAAAGTGAGTGGCTTCCTCGGACTATACAACATCACTTAAGGCGTATGGATGGAAGTTCCAGGAGGGCATGCGACCCACTTCAACCACAGAATCCTGGAACTTCTGGTCAGATGATGGAAGTACTGGAGAAATTTAAGACGCATTCAGAGGAAATCTACCTTCAAAATCAAGTATTGATAAACCAGGGACACTTACTTAAAGATTCAGGCACTGTGACTCTGGTAATCCTCCCATGTTTGTTATTTATGTCCTCCTTCTATCAACTTTTGAAATTATGCTAATGTGCCAGAAGGGCTTTGGGGGCATTACCAGAGCCATTCTTTAATGCAGCTTCACAAGCTGTTATACTGGTTCTCCTTACTCCATTACGCCCCCTTCCTCTGTCTGATGTAATCTCAGGACAGCAGAGAAAGTTTCAGCACACAATTGAAGGGAGTGCTCCTGCACAGTGTAACAGCTTGTTAAGCTCGAGCACACATGGGCTATGGTAACACTACAGGAGGCAGAGGTCGCATTAACGCCTCACCACGCGTCATAGACGCGTGATGAGGCGCCATTACCCCCCAAAATAATTGCCATGCGTAAAGTTACGCATGGCAATTATTCCCTGTAGCGCGCAGGCTGAGAGGCCCGGCGCGCGCTGCAAAGGAGGTACAAGTCAGTAGCGTGATCGCAGCGCGCGCCGGGCCGCTCAGCGCGACACGTGACACAGTTTCAGGGGCGCGCCGGAGAGACCCGAAGTGAGTGCACCGGCCCCGGGGGAGACTTGTGGGCTGCGAAGATGATGCTCCCCGTCCCGCTCTACCTGCCCGCAGCTGCCTGCGTTTGTGATCGAGGAGACCTAGAGCAGTGCTGGGTGAGTGTGTGCAGTGTTGTAGTGTGTGCTGTGCAGTGTTGTAGTGTGTGCTGTGCAGTGTTGTAGTGTGTGCTGTGCAGTGTTGTAGTGTGTGCTGTGCAGTGTTGTAGTGTGTGCTGTGCAGTGTTGTAGTGTGTGCTGTGCAGTGTTGTAGTGTGTGCTGTGCAGTGTTGTAGTGTGTGCTGTGCAGTGTTGTAGTGTGTGCTGTGCAGTGTTGTAGTGTGTGCTGTGCAGTGTTGTAGTGTGTGCTGTGCAGTGTTGTAGTGTGTCCTGTGCTGTGTTGTAGTGTGTCCTGTGCTGTGTTGTAGTGTGTGCTGTGCTGTGTTGTAGTGTGTGCTGTGTTGTGAGCGGTGAGTGTGCAGTGTTGTGAGTGTGCAGTGTTGTGAGCGGTGAGTGTGCAGTGTTGTGAGTGTGCGTGCTGTGCAGTGTGTGGGTGGGTGCTGTGCAGTGTGTGGGTGGGTGCTGTGCAGTGTGGGTGGGTGCTGTGCAGTGTGTGTGTGTGTGTGCGTGCTGTGCAGTGTGTGTGTGTGCTGTGCAGTGTGTGTGTGTGTGTGTGTGTGTGTGTGTGTGTGTGTGTGTGTGCTGTGCAGTGTGTGCTGTGCAGTGTGTGTGTGTGTGCGTGTGTGTGTGTGTGTGTGTGTGTGTGTGTGTGTGTGTGTGTGTGTGTGTGTGTGTGTGTGTGCGTGCTGTGCAGTGTGTGGGTGGGTGGGTGGGTGAATGTGTGCTGTGCTGTGTGTGTGCGTGCTGTGCAGTGTGTGTGTGTGTGTGCGTGCTGTGCAGTGTGTGTGTGTGTGCTGTGCAGTGTGTGGGTGGGTGGGTGAATGTGTGTGTGTGTGTGTGCGCGTGCTGTGCAGTGTGTGGGTGCTGTGCAGTGTGTGTGTGTGTTGTAGTGTGTGCTGTGTTGTAGTGTGTGCTGTGCTGTGTTGTAGTGTGTGCTGTGTTGTGAGCGGTGAGTGTGCAGTGTTGTGAGTGTGCGTGCTGTGCAGTGTGTGTGTGTGCGTGCGTGCTGTGCAGTGTGTGTGTGTGTGCTGTGCAGTGTGTGTGTGTGTGTGTGCTGTGCAGTGTGTGTGTGTGCTGTGCAGTGTGTGTGTGTGCTGTGCAGTGTGTGTGTGTGTGTGTGTGCTGTGCAGTGTGTGTGCTGTGCAGTGTGTGTGTGTGCTGTGCAGTGTGTGGGTGGGTGCTGTGCAGTGTGTGGGTGCGTGCTGTGCAGTGTGTGGGTGGGTGTGTGTGTGCGTGCAGTGTGTGTGTGTGTGTGCGTGCATGCAGTGTGTGTGTGTGTGTGCGTGCATGCAGTGTGTGTGTGTGTGCGCGTGCTGTGCAGTGTGTGCGTGCTGTGCAGTGTGTGGGTGGGTGGGTGAATGTGTGTGTGCTGTGCAGTGTGTGTGTGTGTGTGCTGTGCAGTGTGTGTGTGTGTGTGTGCGTGCTGTGCAGTGTGCGTGCTGTGCAGTGTGTGTGTGTGCGTGCTGTGCAGTGTGTGTGTGTGCGTGCTGTGCAGTGTGTGTGTGTGCGTGCTGTGCAGTGTGTGTGTGTGCGTGCTGTGCAGTGTGTGTGTGTGCGTGCTGTGCAGTGTGTGTGTGCGTGCTGTGTGTGTGTGCGTGCTGTGCAGTGTGTGTGTGCTGTGTGTGTGTGCGTGCTGTGCAGTGTGTGTGTGCTGTGTGTGTGTGCGTGCTGTGCAGTGTGTGTGTGTGTGTGTGTGTGTGTGCGTGCTGTGCAGTGTGTGTGTGTGTGTGTGCGTGCTGTGCAGTGTGTGTGTGTGTGTGCGTGCTGTGTGTGTGTGCGTGCTGTGTGTGTGTGCGTGCTGTGCAGTGTGTGTGTGCTGTGTGTGTGTGCGTGCTGTGCAGTGTGTGTGTGTGCTGTGCAGTGTGTGTGTGTGTGTGCTGTGCAGTGGGTGGGTGGGTGCTGTGCAGTGGGTGGGTGCTGTGCAGTGTGTGCTGTGCAGTGGGTGGGTGTGTGTGTGGGTGGGTGAATGTGTGCGTGCTGTGCAGTGTGTGTGTGGGTGTGTGTGTTGTGCAGTGTGGGTGTGTGCGTGTTGTGCAGTGTGTGTGTGTGTGTTGTGCAGTGTGTGTGTGTGCGTGCTGTGCAGTGTGTGTGTGTGCGTGCTGTGCAGTGTGTGTGTGTGCGTGCTGTGCAGTGTGTGTGTGTGTGCGTGCTGTGCAGTGTGTGTGTGCGTGCTGTGCAGTGTGTGTGTGCGTGCTGTGCAGTGTGTGTGTGCGTGCTGTGCAGTGTGTGTGTGTGTGTTGTGCAGTGTGTGTGTGTGCGTGCTGTGCAGTGTGTGTGTGTGCGTGCTGTGCAGTGTGTGTGTGCGTGCTGTGCAGTGTGTGTGTGCGTGCTGTGCAGTGTGTGTGTGCGTGCTGTGCAGTGTGTGTGTGCGTGCTGTGCAGTGTGTGTGTGCGTGCTGTGCAGTGTGCTATGTGTGCGGTGTATTACCAAAATTTTCATACTCCTCCTCGGGTAAAAATACTCCTCAAAAATGGTGAGAGGAGTATTTTTACCCTTTTGGAAAAATGTTAGTGCGACCTCTGACAGGAGGTTTTCTGGCTCATCATTCTTAAAGTTGATTTTGGTAAGAAGGAGGTCATGAATAACAAATCATAAGAGGATTACTATAGTCACCGTGCCTGGATCTATGAGTAAGTGTCCCTGGTTTATCATGATGGATTTTGGGCTTAGGCCTCCTCTTCTTCTCTATCCACTGTGTACAGATTCAAGAACTCCTTTCACACACACTTATCACTGCAGGGAACAGAGAGAGGATCCGAAAAAAAGGAGTATTTTTCTTTAATAAAGTATATAACAAAGTTTACTATTATCATATAATATGCAATATAGATTTCTGCTGATGTGACATCCATAGAGGTGCAGCATCAGCCAATCACTAGTCACTGTGACATCAGCAACGTGGCCGCCATCCAATCACTAGTCACTGTGACATCACCAACGTGGCCGCCATCCAATCACTAGTCACTGTGACATCACCAACGTGGCCGCCATCCAATCACTAGTCACTGTGACATCACCAACGTGGCCGCCATCCAATCACTAGTCACTGTGACATCACCAACGTGGCCGCCATCCAATCACTAGTCACTGTGACATCACCAACGTGGCCGCCATCCAGTCACTAGTCAATGTGACATCACCAACGTGGCCGCCATCCAGTCACTAGTCACTGTGACATCACCAACGTGGCCGCCATCCAATCACTAGTCACTGTGACATCACCAACGTGGCCGCCATCCAGTCACTAGTCACTGTGACATCACCAACGTGGCCGCCATCCAGTCACTAGTCACTGTGACATCACCAACGTGGCCACCATCCAGTCACTGTGACATCATCAACGTGGCCTCCAACCAGTCACTAGTCACTGTGACATCACCAACGTGGCCGCCATCCAATCACTAGTCACTGTGACATCACCAACGTGGCCGCCATCCAGTCACTAGTCACTGTGACATCACCAACGTGGCCGCCATCCAGTCACTAGTCACTGTGACATCACCAACGTGGCCGCCATCCAGTCACTAGTCACTGTGACATCACCAACGTGGCCGCCATCCAATCACTAGTCACTGTGACATCACCAACGTGGCCGCCATCCAGTCACTAGTCACTGTGACATCACCAACGTGGCCGCCATCCAGTCACTAGTCACTGTGACATCACCAACGTGGCCGCCATCCAGTCACTAGTCACTGTGACATCACCAACGTGGCCGCCATCCAATCACTAGTCACTGTGACATCACCAACGTGGCCTCCATCCAGTCACTAGTCACTGTGACATCACCAACGTGGCCCGCATCCAATCACTCGCCATTGGTTACATCACCACCGTGGCCTGCATCCAATCACTCGCCCTGGTGACATCACCAACGTGGCCAGCATCCAGGCACTTGTCACAACAAACACTATTGTGATTCATACATTTTTAGGCACTGTAGAAAGCCTGCAGCACCTGGTTTATATGATAATGGGTTTCCATCTCCCATAAATTCTCCATTCTAGAAGTCAAAAATACCACAACTACTATTCGCTACAATTGCATCCAGCCTAAACCATCCAAGTAGACAGAACTTGATTATCTAACTGATACACTGTAGCAAAGTATCCGATGAGGTGAGGAATCTGTGATGCTGTTTTGTTTAGCACAAATAAATGCCTAAACTTACAATTGTAACAAATTCTCAGCTGTGAACAGTATTATGTACAGAATGAGAGTAAATAATTAATAATCAAACTTGAGAATGTAGATGCATCACATTTCCATGTTTATCCACCCATAGTAAACAGGATGGGTCCAGAACATATTAATCACCATCCAGACCTCCAGTACCAGCGCTGCAGGTTCTGGAACCCACGGAGTGTGATAATGACACATATTACATAAATAACTCAGTGTTCTCATGATGTTCCTATATGTAACCTGTGGGGCTGGTGACCGGTTACATTGTGACCTCATGACCACCTGGCCCAGGGACAAGTATATATTTCACCCCCTTTAAATCTCATCCACTTTGCTGACGCTGCACATTGCAGGGATTAGGCAGCGATCTATAGCGGCCTCTACTCTGCTGCAAGTCTAAAACAATCTGAGGAACAATCATCAACTTATTATGAGAAAAAACTAACTCACGCAACTGTTTTCTGAAATTTGTCCAAAATCTTATATTTATCCCCCAGTGTCGGATCATTTGTATTGTGTGATTAGCTCACGGTGATTGCAGCGAGAAGAGACACAAATGTTGTGCTTATCATTGAACAAATCAAGATTCTTAGATTTTTTTTCCCTTTGGTGAAACTACAGAACAGCAACATCAAAAAAAAAAAAATCACCTGTGACATCACACATACACCAGTTACAACAGCATACACCTGTGACATCAATAATTCACCTGTGACATCACACAAACTGTTGCGACATCACACATACACCTGTGACATCACACATACACCTGTGACATCACACATACACCTATGACATCAATAATTCACTTGTGACATCACTAAGTAACCAGTGACATCACACATACACCAGTGACATCAATAATTAACCTGTGACATCACACATACACCTGTGACATCACACATACACCTGTGACATCACACATACACCTATGACATCAATAATTCACCTGTGACATCACACATACACCTATGACATCAATAATTCACCTGTGACATCACACATACACCAGTGACATCACACATACACCAGTTACACTAGCATACACCTGTGACATCAATAATTTACTGATGTCATTCCCCCACCTGGGCTTTTACATCAGAAATATCCTAAAGTGAATGTCACTGCAGAGAAAATCCTTCAGTCCATGACAGCAAGCAGAGGTGTGCACTAGAAGCCCACGATACAGATCTGTAACTTCTCTCCATGTAAATCATTACCTTTTGTTTACATAAAACCGGAAACCCCCTATAACTTTAGTGAAGTTCACCTCCTGACCGTGCACCCACTGGGGACCTGCAGGCACAGAGTAGTGGGCTCAGCGCCAGGCTGGGTGAGGGGCCGCTCTTACCTGGGGTGCTGAGGGCGCAGGGGCTGCAGCAGAGCACGGCTCCCAGGAGCAGCACAGCCCGGGGGACGCTCATTCTTTCTGCCGGGGATCATGGACCCTGCGCCCGGGGTGTGGGCTCCGCTGTCCCCTCTGCTGGAGCGCGCACAGGGGAGGCGGAGGGATGACGTCAGCAGCCGGGAGGGGACGAGCAAAGGAGCCGCACAGAGGAGGAGGGCTGCACACAGGGGTACTACAACTCCCAGCATGTCCTCAGCCACCACATGCATGTACTGAGGAGGAGGGGGCACACACAGGACTACAACTCCCAGCATGTCCTCAGCCACCATATGCATGTACTGAGGAGGAGGAGGGCACGCGGGGACTACAACTCCCAGCATGTCCTCAGCCACCACATGCATGTACTGAGGAGGAGGAGGGCACACACAGGACTACAACTCCCAGCATGTCCTCAGCCACCACATGCATGTACTGAGGAGGAGGAGGGCACACAGGGGGACTACAACTCCCAGCATGTCCTCAGCCACCACATGCATGTACTGAGGAGGAGGGGGCACACACAGGACTACAACTCCCAGCATGTCCTCAGCCACCACAAGCATGTACTGAGGAGGAGGAGGGCATACAAGGACTACAACTCCCAGCATGTCCTCAAAGCCGCCACATGCATGTACTGAGGAGGAGGGGGCACACACAGGACTACAACTCCCAGCATGTCCTCAGCCACCACATGCATGTACTGAGGAGGAGGGGGCACACACAGGACTACAACTCCCAGCATGTCCTCAGGCACCACAAGCATGTACTGAGGAGGAGGAGGGCATACAAGGACTACAACTCCCAGCATGTCCTCAAAGCCGCCACATGCATGTACTGAGGAGGAGGGGGCACACACTGGACTACAACTCCCAGCATGTCCTCAGCCACCACAAGCATGTACTGAGGAGGAGGAGGGCATACAAGGACTACAACTCCCAGCATGTCCTCAAAGCCGCCACATGCATGTACTGAGGAGGAGGGGGCACACACTGGACTACAACTCCCAGCATGTCCTCAAAGCCGCCACATGCATGTACTGAGGAGGAGGGGGCACACACTGGACTACAACTCCCAGCATGTCCTCAGCCACCACATGCATGTACTGAGGAGGAGGAGGGCACACAGGGACTACAACTCCCAGCATGTCCTCAGCCACCACATGCATGTACTGAGGAGGAGGAGGGCACACAGGGACTACAACTCCCAGCATGTCCTCAGCCACCACATGCATGTACTGAGGAGGAGGAGGGCACACAGGGACTACAACTCCCAGCATGTCCTAAGCCGCCACATGCATGTACTGAGGAGGAGGGACACACACGTGGGGACTACAACTCCCAGCATGTCCTCAGCCACCACATGCATGTACTGAGGAGGAGGGGGCACACACAGGACTACAACTTCCAGCATGTCCTCAAAGCCGCCACATGCATGTACTGAGGAGGAGGGGGCACACACAGGACTACAACTCCCAGCATGTCCTCAGCCACCACATGCATGTAATGAGGAGGAGGAGGAGGGCACACAGGGACTACAACTCCCAGCATGTCCTCAGCCACCACAAGCATGTACTGAGGAGGAGGAGGGCATACAAGGACTACAACTCCCAGCATGTCCTCAGCCACCACATGCATGTACTGAGGAGGAGGAGGGCACACAGGGACTACAACTCCCAGCATGTCCTAAGCCGCCACATGCATGTACTGAGGAGGAGGGACACACACGTGGGGACTACAACTCCCAGCATGTCCTCAGCCGCCACATGAGTGTACTCTGGACTACAACTCGCAGCATGTCCTCACAGTCTCCACATGCATGTACTGAGGAGGAGGAGGGGACACACACGGGGACTACAGCTCCCAGCATGTCCTCAGCCACCACATGCATGTACTGAGGAGGGGACACAGGGACTACAACTCCCAGCATGTCCTCAGCCACCACATGCATGTACTGAGGAGGAGGAGGACACACGCAGGGATTACAACTCACAGCCGCCATGTGCATGTACTGAGGAGGGGACACACACACGCAGGGATTACAACTCCCAGCATGTCCTCAGCCGCCACATGCATGTACTCAGGAGGGGACACACACACACACAGGGATTACAACTCCCAGCATGTCCTCAACTGCCACATGAAATAGGAATGTGCACTGTATGATCTCTGGGGTCTGAATTTTGGACCCTTTTTAAAAAAAACACTTCTTTTCAGTGGCGTATATACAGATTATGCTGGACATGTGCAGTACAATATAGATATAATGGTGCACATCCTTTATTGCAGGGATGGCGAACCTTTTAGAGGCAGAGTGCCCAAACTACAACCAAGACCCACTTATTTGTCGCAAAGTGCCAACACAAAAATTTAATTATTGATTTATACTCCCTTCTCAGTCACATTGATACCAGCACCCTAAGGACACCAATAAAGCAGAAAATGGAAGACATTGGGATGATCATTGTTGCTTCCCTAAGGGTACCATAAACAGGAAGAATTGTCAGGGCCGGAGCAGGAGCTACAATGATAATCCAGATCCATCCACACCTTCCCACTCCTCCTGTAGTCCCAGGTACAGCTGTCACTTTAATATAACTCTGTGCACAGCAAGTCCTGGGCTGTCTGGGACTGCAGGAAGATACTTGGAGTCCTCTCTGGTGATAGCCTGGGTGCCCACAGAAAGGGCTCCGAGTGCCACCTCTGGCACCAGTGCCATAGGTTAGCCACCACTGCTTTATTGTGTCAGGTCGGATGATGGGCCCCCCTGACACTACGAGCCCCATAGCGGCTGCTATGGCTGCTACCATTGTAGTTACGCCCCTGCTTCTATACCTCTGTAAAGTTATATTATGGATGCAATTAACCCTTACAGGTCTCAGCTCTTTTTAATTTTTGTGTTTCAGTTCTGAACTCTTCTCCTTTCAAAAGCTATAACTTGTACTTTTTAGTTGCACCATGTAATATTCTGCAAAATGTACTAGGAAGTTGGGAAAACCCCCTCAAATGAGGTGAAATTGTAAAAAAAAAAAACTATTTTCTTGTGGGTTCTGTTTTATGGCTTCCAAATGCCACCTCCCCTTTATTCTTTGGGTCGGTACAATCATGTAAATACTATATTTTATACTGGTTTTATTTTTTTTTTTATAAAAACATTTTGCCACCAATAACTTTTTCACACTACAGTGTTTGAAGCTGTGTGCGGTGTAATGTTTTGTGGGATGAGCAGACATTTTCATTGCTACAATATTGAGGTCTGTACGATCTTTTGATAACTTTTTATTGAAATGTATATGTTTTCCGAAATGGCCAAAAAGTGGCGATTTGGACATTTGGGGGCTATTTTCCTGCTTAGAATTCATCGTAGAGAATAATAACTTTTATATTTTGATAGATCAGATATTTTGGGAAGTGGCAATACCTGACATGTTTATGATTTTACTTTTTCATATACATGCATTCCCCTACTTAAGAACACCTGACTTACAGATAACCAATAGTTACAGACGGACCTCTGGATGTCGGTAATTTATTGTACTTTAGCCCCAGGCTACAATGATCAGCTGTAGGAGTTATAAAAGTTGTCTGCAGTTAAGATTTATTGTTAATCCTGTTTTTATGACAACCCAAAATTTTTGAAATCCAATTGTCACCGAGACCAAAAAATATTTGGCTGAGGTTACAATTATAAAATATACAGTTCCGACTTACATACAAATTCAACTTAAGAACCTATCCTGTATGTAACCCGGGGACTGTCTGTATTTTATATCAGTTATAGGGAAAGAGGGGGGATTTAAACTTTTACATTAATAAAAAAAAATGTTACTATTTCAGGCCCCCTAGGGTACTATAACCTTAGGAGTTCTGATCGCTATTGCTAGACTGCAATACTACTACTTTCTATTACACTCTATGTTTTAGGAAAGCATAGCGAAAACTTAAAGCTTACGATGATCAAGGAAAGGGTCATCAGTTCAACTTTTCTTCCCACATACCTCCCAAATTTTGTTGCGGTAAAAGAGGGTCAAAAGGTGCAGCATGCAACTCCCCCCAGCTCCCCCTCACATTGTAGCCGCTAGCTCTCCCCTCATACTGTTCCACCTGCCCCTCTTGTTGCGACTCAATGGGGAAAAAAAATAAACACCAGGTACTAACCTCCCCCAGTTTCCCCGCAGCAGCTTCTCTCTCCTGCTGTGTGTAGTACTGAAGCCGGCATGCAGGATGACATCATCACATTGCGCCTGCCGGCTCTGCTACACACAGCAATAGCAGAAGCACAGAGAAAGCTGACAGCTCTTCTCACAACACCGATAGAGTGGTCATACCTCCCACCAGCCGGGACACAGTCCAAAATCGGGCTAACCTGAAAATCCGGAACAGTTGGGAGGTACGGACCGTTCCCCATACACCATAGTATATATTCCTTTCCATAATGCATTCAGTAAAAATATGTCGCTGCTGTGCTATACAACCTGCTAAACACGTGTGTGAACTGGGCCTTATGATTGTCTAGATCAGCGGTTCTCAACCTGTAGGTCGCGACCCCGGCGGGGGTCGAACGACCAAATCACAGGGGTCGCCTAATGCCATCAGAAAATACATATTTCCGATGGCTTTAGGCGCTGAGAAGCCGCGCTGAGAAGCCGCGCTATGTTATCTGCAGCGCTATTCAGCTGGAACGCACGCCATTATGGACGTGCGTTCCATGCTGAATGCATGCGCGCATGTGCAGACGGATGCCTTCATTCGTCCGGCTACTAAGGGGTGCGGGGAACGCCCCCCACACCACAGACGATATCTTTTCAATACTTGGGTCCGGTGCTTGCTGCGTCCGCCCACTGATGACGTCAGCAAGCGCCGGACTTTGCTGGCTTACACTTCTAACGTGTGAGAAGCTTCCTGCAGCTATTAGTGAAGGACAGAAGAATCCGAGGCATCTTGAAAGTATAAGGTTCATAATGTATGCATAAATACACACACACACAATCTACACACAATACTGTATTCACACGACCATAGGGGGATGTATACATATGGCCACAAGCTTGTGGCCGTACATACGTCCCCCACTGGTCGTACATAGCCCCCCCCCCCCCCCCAAGTCCGGTACCATACCACTCCGTACACGGGGAAAAGATAGGGCAAGTCCTATCTTTCCCCGTGTTACGGCGTCGTGCATCACAATGGAGAGGGGTCACCACTAGAGATGAGCGAGCACTAAAATGCTCGGGTGCTCGTTATTCGAGACGAACTTTTCCAGATGCTCGAGTGCTCGTCTCGAATAACGAGCCCCATTGAAGTCAATGGGAGACTCGAGCATTTTTTTAATAAAACTGAACAGTGAAAGAACAGTACAAAAAAAAAAAATTCCAGATGTTTGCAGATGTTTTACTTGTAAGAACACATTGAAATAACACTATTCTTCACTTTGCAGGTGTTCGCGCGTGTCTCCCGCTAAGTTAGGTGTGCACGAACATCTGGAATGTGAAGAATAGTGTTCTTTCAATGTGTTCTGCACTTAAATGCTCCTGTGTTCACTGTTTTTAATGTTTTAATTCTATTCTTCACATTGCAGGTGTGCGCGCGTGTCTCCCGATAGGTTCGGAGATACGCGCGCACAGCTGCAAAGTGAAGAATAGAATTAAAACATTAAAAACAGTGAAAACACGAACATTTAAGTGCAGAACACATTGAAAGAACACTATTCTTCACATTCCAGATGTTCCAAACATCTCCGAACCTAGCGGGAGAAACGCGCGAACACCTGGAAAGTGAAGAATAGTGTTATTTCAATGTGTTCTTACAAGTAAAACATCTGCAAACATGTGTAATATTTTTTTTTTACAATAAAAATACTTTACTGCTCGATCTCGAGTCGGCGAGATACTCGTCCGAGTAACGAGCCGGTCCGAGTATGCTAATACTCGACCGAGCAGTATACTCGGACGAGTATACTCGCTCATCTCTAGTCACCACTCCTCTCCATCATGGCGAACGTATCGGTGGGCATAAGTTCGACACCATGGAGAGGAGGAGGGGTGACCCCTCTCCATAGGAATGCACAGCGCCGTAACACGGGTAAAGATAGGACTTGTCCTATCTTTTCCCTGTGCGGTACCGTATTGCTTGTGCACCCATTACCGACCTATGGGGGATGTATGACCGTACATACGTCCCCCTACGCTCGTGTGCATGTAAGGTGCTTTGTGTGTAATCATTACACAGTACACAAAGCACCATACATTAAGGCTACATTCACACAATTTTATTGTTATACGGTGGGCATACATTGGCGATGGGGAGAGGAGCAGGGGAGAGCAGGCGCCGGCTCCGTATTCTGTAGGAAGATAGGACATGTCCTATCTTTCTATGGAATGGTACAGTGCCGCACGTGTGCTGCACTGTACCACTCCCATTCGGCGCCGAGAAGCCATTGAAATGTATGGGGGTTGTATATACGCCGTATATACGTTGGCCGTATATATGTCCCCCATACGTTCGTGTGAATGCTGCCTTACACAGTGTGAACTTCATCAGGCTTATACTATAAGAGACCACTATAAGAAGTAGTTGACTCTGTTCCCCAATGTATAATCTCCTATTCTTTTCTGATATTGAACCCGCCTCCTATTGATTTCATTGTGAGTGTGGCAGATTTTGTGGAAGGGAGCTCCTGAGAATCTTATATTACCACACAGTCCGCCGAAGTCTCCTATTGATTTCAATAGGAGGTTTAGAAATGACAGTTTTCGAAACATCTCTTTCTCTCCAATTTAAGTCAATGGGAGTCTTCTCAAATATAGAGCATGTTGCTTATTTTTTCCATTCTAGCGTTTTTCCTAGCGCAGAAAAATTTAAGCAACATGCTCTATATTTGAGCGGAATCTGCTGTGGCCTCCCATTGACTTGAATAGGAGTTAGAGACATGCGTCAGAACTTCATTTCTGCCATACAGGGGATCTCTCTTCTGTGGAATTCAAGGATCTCCTGTTGAAGTTTAATCACCGGAGGCGGCAGGGCTTTTTTACTGTGAGAACTGTCAACCTGTGGAATAGCCTGCCTCAGGCGCTGGTCACAGGGCGGACAGCAGAGAGCTTCAAGAAGGGTCTATGATGGTTATGTTATATAGAATTTTTTCAAATAAGTCTCTTCCTGATCTAGTCCCTTCCCTTCCTTGGTTGAACTTGATGGACATGTGTCTTTTTTCAACTATGATACTATGAGATGTGGATTCCACCGCAGACACTACTTCATAGTGTGAAAGCGCCCTGAAAGATGCCATGCTGTGCAGAAACTGCAATGTATCCTATGATGTAGTTCACACTGTTCTATATAGACAACTTGCCACTAATCTGGAAAATAACAGATCCATTAGTTAAGCGTGTAAATGACCCCCTGGTCATAGTAACAAGTGTGTAATAGAAAACGACACAGGGGAGAACATGTATCATAGTTTTTCGGCTGCCACTATTTCAAGTTTCCTGAAGTTTTTCCTCTTTGTGATACATGTGATGAGTTGCCTGTTTAGTCTCACTTTTGCAACTTTTTGTGGTGTGCAACTTTTTAGTCCCAAACAGTAGTTTACCAAAAGTAAGTCTGGGTCTAGCATGCTCTGTTTTGCGACTTATTAGGCGCAAGAATGGGACAATTCCAAGCCCAAAAGACGCTCAAGTTTAACAAATATCTGGGCTACAAAGATAAATGCGGCAACTGCATTATATCCTTGAGGCAGCTAACTTTGGTGCGCTGCTTGATTCTGCATGCAAAAAGTAGCACAAAAAGTCTCACGAAACAAAGAAAAAGAAAAAGTAGTGATACATGTCCCCCAGTGAAAAGTAAATAATAGGAAACTTTAATAAACTCGTTAGATGCGACCAACTTTTATTTTTTCTTTAGCAAACCGTCTCATGACAATGGATCGCGGAGACAAGAATATTAGGAAAAGAAAATACACTGAGGATTTCTTGCAGTATGGCTTTACCTCAATAATTACAGCAGGAATTGAGAAACCACAATGTGTTATTTGTTGTGAAGTTCTCTCAGCTGAATCTATGAAGCCGAACAAACTAAAACGCCATTTTGATAGCAAGCATCCAAGCTTTGCTGGCAAGAATATCGACTATTTTAGAAGCAAAGCTGATGGACTCAAGAAATCTAGATTTGATACTGGGGGCCAGTACCACAAACACAATGTGGCAGCTGTTGAAGCGTCATATTTGGTGGCACTCAGAATCGCCAGAGCTATGAAACCTCACACCATTGCTGAGGATTTACTGTTGCCAGCTGCAAAAGACATAGTTCGAGTGATGATTGGAAATGAATATGTTCAGAAATTGAATGCAATTTCCTTATCTAATGACACTGTCCGCAGAAGAATAGAGGACATGTCTGCCGATATTCTTGATCAAGTGATCCAGGAAATTAAATCTGCACCACTACCCATTTTCAGTATCCAGCTGGATGAATCCACAGACGTGGCAAACTGTGCACAGTTATTGGTATATGCGAGGTATATTAATGATGGCGACTTTAAAGATGAGTTTCTTTTTTGCAAACCCCTTGAAACAACAACAACTGCACATGATGTTTTTGACACAGTTGGTTCATTTCTAAAAGCGCATAACATCTCCTGGGAAAAGGTTTGCGGTGTTTGCACAGATGGTGCCCCCGCTATGTTAGGATGTCGCTCAGGATTTCAACGCTTGGTACAAAATGAATCGCCAAAAGCAATTGGAACACACTGTATGATTCATCGCCAAATATTAGCAACTAAGACACTGCCGCAAGATCTACAAGAAGTTATGAAAAGCGTCATAACATGTGTCAATTTTGTTAAGTCGAGCGCCTTAAACAGTCGGTTGTTTGGGCAACTGTGCAATGAGCTAGATGCGCCGAACAATGCTCTGTTATTTCACACTGAAGTCAGATGGTTGTCAAGAGGAAAAGTTTTAAAACGTGTCTTTGAGCTTCGTGATGAACTGAAAACATTTTTTGGTCAGAAAGGAAGACCTCAATTCGAAGCACTTTTTAGTGATAAAACCGAGCTGCTGAAAATAGCTTACTTGGTGGACATCTTTGTCATCTTGAATGACTTAAATTTATCACTGCAAGGGACAAATGCAACATGCCTCGATTTGTCTGAAAAAATTAGATCATTCCAAATGAAACTTCAGCTGTGGATAAATAAATTGGATGAAAATAAAATTTACATGTTTCCTACATTATCTGCCTTCTTTGAGGAACATGACATTGAGCCAGACAAAAAAATTATGGTAAATAACTTCCGTGAAAGAACATTTGCACATGCTTGCAGATGAAATTTCATCATACTTTCCTAATCTACCTGACACCCCATTTGCCTTGGCCAGAAGTCCATTCACAGTCAAAGTTGAAGATGTTCCGGAGACGGCGCAAGAAGAGTTCATAGACCTGATTAACAATGATGCAGCGAGAACAGATTTCTCTACGATGCCACTGACAATATTCTGGATTAAGTGTTTACAGTTATATCCTATTCTGTCTGAGACTGTGCTGCGTCTTCTTCTTCCTTTTCCAACGACATATCTTTGCGAAACAGGGTTTTCCAGCTTGCTGGTAATCAAGTCAAAATACCGAAGTAGACTTGCTGTGGAAAATGATCTTCGCTGTGCCCTTGCAAAGACTGCCCCAAGAATTTCTGAATTGGTAAGCAAGAAGCAACCACAACCATCTCACTGAATTTGGCAGCATTCTGTTGCAAAATATTGCACTATTTACTGTTATATTACTATTGTTATATTTAAACCCATGCTGTGCCATGGTGAAATGTTATATTTTTGGAATTGTTATATTAAAACCCATGCTATGCCATGGTGAAATGTTATTTATTGGAATAAGTAATAAATATTTCTCAACATATAATTAAATATTGTTTTTATGATTAATCCCTATGTTTAAATTATGTTTGATTTGTAGCAATGAGAATACATAATGCATATCAGGTATTTACATTTCGAATCATAACTTTAGCAAAATTACAGTTTTGAAGTAGCCACCAAAATTATTTTTTGGTTTGGGGTCACCACGACATGAAGAATTGTATTGCGGGGTCACGGCGTTACAAAGGTTGAGAACCACTGGTCTAGATTGTGATTTCCTTGGACACAATATGCACTGAGCTTAGTCAGTGTCCACAGGAGAGTCAGTTCCCGACTATTAAAATAGATATTAATCTATTGATTAGCATCCGATTTGAATCCGGGTGTCCATTTATAGCGGGTAAGTTGTAAGAGTGTAGCCTGGCCACCATTTGTTTTTGTCATAAGGTCCTTGGATGCAATCTGAGTGCTTTCCATATTTAAATGACCCATTGACTTTTATTCTGCATACAGACAGTAAAAACTGCTCAGACAAGGACATGTTCCGCTTTTAAAAGGAAATCTATCATCAAAATCCATCCCGATAAATCAGGGGCACTTACTCATAGATCCAGGCACCGTGACTGTGCTAATCTTCTTAGATTTGTTATTGATGGCCTCCTTCCTTCTAAAATCATCTTTTAAAATTATGCAAATAAGCCAAAAGGACTCTGGCGGTGTTACCAGAGCCCCTCCGTGATGTAGGTTCACAGACTGTTACACTGTTCCCTAACTTTCCACTCATGCTCAGCACTTCCATTTCTCCCTCTGCACAGGAAGGGCTATAACTCAGTGTAACAGTTTGTGAAGCTGCAGCACGGAGGGGCTTTTAACTAATTATCATAATTTTAAAAATTTTGATTTTAGAAGGAAGGAGGCCATGCATTATAAATATAAGAAGATTACCACAGTTATGGTGCATGGATCTATGAGTAATGTCCCTGGTTTATCATGATGGATTTTGATGGTAGATTTTTTTTTTAATGGAACGGATGGCAGTGATGCAACATCAATGATGTGGTGTTGACCCCCTGTTAGTTCTGGACCCTATGAGGGATTTATCATATGCCGTATGTATGTATCCGTCGGTGGCCTGGCTGCTAAGCAAAACTACGCCAAGTCGGACCTGGCATAGTTTTGTGTAAAAGAACGATAGTTTGCAGGTTTTTAAAAGTACGCAGACCCTGTCCCGGCCGCGCCTCTACGTCCCCTCCACTCTCACATGGCGTGGAGGTGGCGTAGTCGCTATTATGTGCAAGAATTCGCGATTATTTCACTCCTTCTACGCCAGTTTTCTGCCACTGATAAATCTCCCCCTATGAGTGAGTGCGTTCCAGTTAACTTTCTCAATGTGCAGGATTTACTGGACCCAAAACTGTGGAACTGAACCAAACATGCCCGGGTCAGTGACTATAGGTCTGGCAAATTTTATTATTTTGATTAGGGAAGGGACAGATATAACTTTGGTTGGGTCCCCAGAAATGCCTGATCCACCCGGGTTGTATTATGGGTTTTTTCTCCTATATAATGATATCCAAAGGAGATCATATCATTAATGGGAAATATAATTTAGTATGAAGCAGTGGTAATACATAATCAGAGAGAAAGAACCTTTTTTATGCCGCTGTTTACAGTCAAAGACATTCAGATAGAGATATGCTGTATGTTCTATATAAGGCTTATACTGAGCAGGAATATGGAATATATATGATCTGTTAGAGTAATGAGGCAAAATGGAAGAGTGCAGGAGGACGGGATGTCACGAAGATGCCGCAGACCTGCCGCTATGTGTAAGTCCCAGTGTAGAGTTGTATATAATGTATACAACATGTCATAATACAGAAGCTCAGTGCCTCCTCCCCCTCTAATACCTCGCTGTATGATAAAGCAGAGAATAAGCAGATGCCTCCGGTATGTGTCCAGTAATAGATTCACAGAGATTTTGGGTTATCTACCAAATATTTGAAACCATTTTGTAGGAGATTGTGTTATAAAAACTCTTAAAGGACCACTAACCCTGAAGTCAGGGCTGCATGCAGCTTTACTGATGCCTGAGCCGAAAAATGAAATGCCCCCCCTATTATTAAAAAATAGCAGTCGGCCCCACAGATCTTCCACCTTGCTTTAATGTTATGCGCTAAAATATGCAAAAAAATAATAATGTTTTTCCTCTGGTGTAAGTCACATTAGCTAGCAGCCTAACAAGTGTAACTTACAGCAGCTAAAGAATTTGAATGGTTGGGAAGTTTAACAATCCAGGTATTTGTAGCACAGTGCATTTGCCGCCCTTCCTACTCCAGCAGAGGGCGCCTGAGGCAGATAGATCATCCTGTCTCATGGCAGCCCTGTCTGAAGTCCACATCTTTATAAATGTGTAAGTTATAAAAGTAAATGCTAATATCTCCTATAAGAACATACAGGAGATCTTCAATTGTCATTACATTATTATGGGTCATTAGAGGACTCATGATGAATGGGTGTCGCAACATATAGATCCATGGAAATCAGACACCATCTCTTATGTAGGTTGGGGAATATACTTGGCATCTGCTGGATTTGGTATTGGTAGCACGGGGTAATCATAACAAGATGTGTCTTTTATAGTTAACACTTAAACAAATGTCTTTCTGGAAATTAACAAGCAAATTGGTCATATAGGAAGATGGATGGATCTAAATACAGGTATTCCTGGTGGATAGGCTACAAAAGACTTTAAATTGGGACACAGTTTCACGTTCCAGCAGGATTACAAATTTAAACATACAGACAAATCTAGTAAATTCATGCGTTTGAATGAAATCTACCATCAAAATCCATCAAGATAAATCAGGGACACTTACTCATAGATCCAGGCACAGTGACTTTCTTCTAAAATCAGAAAGTTCCTTTCTTCTAAAATCAACTTACAAAATATGCTAATGAGTCTAAAGGGCTCCTGGGGGTGTTACCAGAGGTCCTATGTGCAGCAGCTTGACAGGCTGTTACACTGTGTAAAAGTGTAGTGTACCAGAGCCCAATTCCTACGCTGGGATTAGGATGGCATCTGTGCACATGTGCTATTTTATATGTTTCATGAGGTCACATGTTCTTATTTGAACTGTGTTATGTTTTCCTTGTACCATTGTAATTGGTAGGCAGAGAAGGAATTACATTGAGACTGTCCTTCACACACAAACTGGCAACAGTGACCCCTGCAGTCTGTGGTAGGAATTCGTGTAGGTAGTGTCTTTTCAGTTTTTCCTAGACGCTGCAGTACTGGAAAATTGGAAAAAAATTGCAAAATGTAATGAAATTGGTGAAAAAAGCATTCGCGTCATCTTCTTGTGGGATCAGTTTTTATGACTTTCACTGTGCACTCCAAATAGGTTTTATTGTGTTTTAATACATTTTCACAAATAAAGCAATGGGGCATATTTATCAGGGCCTCTGTATCACGTCAGTGGTGTAGAAGCCCTGAAATAAATGCAATTACTAGCACTTGTGATTATTTAGCCCTCTCCGCCACCTTTACGCCAGTGGGGCGTGAAGGAGGGGCATGGCTGGCCGTGAGTGGGCCGGCCATACTACCTTATTATTTTGTACCAGGGATGGTCTTGGCTACGTCCTGAGCGCAAGCGCACATTATACCTGAAATAGGTTGCAGTCTCTCTGTAGTTCGCCGCACTTAACTAGGAGGCGCGGCTCCGGTTTTAATCATGTGATCGGTCATGTGACCTGGCGCTACTCGCGCATGCGCTGCGATACTGTGTTCACGCCGGCCACAATCACACACGAGTGGACTGGAGGTAGGACCTATTTTAGTTGCTCGGTCTCCCTATTGGTCTGGACACTGATTGGGGTGGGGAGCTTTGCCTTTATATAGACAGGACTATGCACCCTTAGATCACTTACCCCTGAGGAAGTCACCCCGAGGTGACGATACGCGTGGGGTTCTGCGCCTCCCCGGCTCTCTGTCCATGCACCTTATTTAGTCCACTTGGCTCTCTGAGGATAATTCTAGAGGGTATTGTATTCATAGGGCAGCTCATTATTTTGTTGGTTTTTACTCTGACTTACTTCATTTTTGTGATATTTGTAATTTGGATATTATCTGTGGGCGGATTGAGCCAGGGAGTGCTGGGTCAGACCATGACCCATGGGAGTCGGACACACATAAGTGTGTGCCTTTTAACCCCTTACCGACATGTAACGTAATAGTACGTCACATGTCGTGTCCCGGTACATGGAGAGGGCTCGCGGGCCGAGCCCTCTCCATAGCCGGTAAGTCTTTGCTGCATAAGTACCCTAGGGAGTCTGAAAAATAGTAAAAATAAAAAAAAAGTTAAAATAAAAAAATTATAATAAAAAAAACTAAAAATTCAAATCACCCCCCTTTCCCTAGAACTGATCTAAATATAAATAAACAGTAAAAATCATAAACACATTAGGTATCGCCGCGTCTGAAAATGCCCGATCTATCAAAATATGATAACGGTTTTTCACTGCGTTTAACCCCGTAACGGAAAATCGCGCCCAAAGTCGAAAATGGCACTTTTTTTGCCATTTAAAAAAAAATTAAAAATTCTATAAAAAGTGATCAAAAGGTCGTACAGTCCTAAAAACGATAACATTGTAAACATCATCAAAATCCGCAAAAAATGGCACCACCCACAGCTCCGTACACCAAAGTATGAAAAAGTTATTAGCGCCAGAAGATGGCAAAATCCCCCCAAAAAATTTTGTTTTAATTTTTTTAAATGTATGAAAACATTATAAAACCTATACAAATTTGGTATCCCCGTAATCGTAACGACCCAAAGAATAAAGGAGACATGTCATTTGGGGTGCATAGTGAAATCTGTAAAATCCAAGCCCACAAGAATACGGCACAAGTGCGTTTTTTTACCAATTTCACTGCATTTGGAATTTTTTTTCCGCTTCCCAGTACACGGCATGGAACATTAAATACCACCATTTTGAAGTGTAATTTGTTACGCAGAAAATAAGCCGTCACATAGCTCTGTACATGGAAAAATAAAAAAGTTACAGATTTTTGAATGTGGGGAGTGAAAAATGAAAACGCAAAAACGAAAAAGGGCTGCGGCGGGAAGGGGTTAAGTGTTTATGTATCTTTTTTGTCTTGTCTTTGTTATGATGCAATAAAATATACTTTATATTTTTAGTCCATTGTACGCATCCATTCTTTTCTCTGGTTGGTTACAAGTATTGTTAGGGATACGTGGACACTTATTCATATTTGATTTACACTGGTAGTGCCTGTCCGTTGTGTTGTTGTGACGTGGCGTGGGCCGGCGCGGGGCGTTACTGTCCACACGCCTGCACACTCGCTGCAGCTGCCGACTTTTCACATGTGCAGGACCCTGCCCGATACATCAAGAGTATGATAAATATCCACCAATCAGCTAATATGACTGGATATGTTAGGATCAATCAGACAACCTAGGTTTAAAGTGCCCTAGAGGGTCTTCAAAATAGTAAAAATAAAACTTAAAAAAAAAAATACAGGCCGTCCCCTACTTAAGGACACCCGACTTACAGACAACCCATAGTTACAGACAGACCCCTCTGACCTCTGGTGAAGCTCTCTGGATGTTACTATAGTCCCAGATTGCAATAATCAGCTGTAAGGTGTCTGTAATGAAGCTTATTGACAATCCTTGGACCCATTACAGCAAAAAATGTTTTAACTCCAATTGTCACTGGGTCCAAAAATTTTTTTATCTGGATCTACAATTATAAAATATACAGTTTCGACTTACAAATTCAACTTAAGAACAAACCTCCGGACCCTATCTTGTACGTAACGCGGGGACTGCCTGTATTTAAAAAAACCTATAAATTCTAATCACCCTCCTTTCCCTAGAAGTCATATAAATAAACACATTAGGTATCACTACGTCTGAAAATTCCCGATCTGTCAAAATATAATAAACAGTTTTCACTGCGTTTAACCCCGTAATTTTTTTTCCCGCTTCCCAGTACACGGCATGGAATATTAAATACCATCACTATGAAGTGCAATTTGTTCTGCAGAAAACAAGCCCTTTACGTGGAAAAATAAAAAAGTTACAGATTTTTGATGGTGGGGAGTGAAAAATGGAAACAAAAAAAACAAAAAAGGGCCTTGGCGTTAAGGGGTTAAGCATCTGTGACTTAGCGTTAAAGTTATAGTTTACAAACATCCTTCAACCAATCTGAGAGAGCAACGGTTATTCTGCAATGAAGAAAGGGAAAATATTCCAGCCCTTAAATGTGCAAAGATGGTAAAGATTATACATACCTCGCAACCCTGCCTGATCCAGCTGGACAGTACTGGTTTTCGGGCTCTATCCCAGTACATCAGCTCTGAAGCAGAGCCGGCAGGTGATGACATCATGTGAGGTCATCTCTGCCTGCTGCCTTCACTGCTACATACAACAGAAGCAGAGGAGAGAGGAGCTGCTGGGGGGGAATGGGGAAAGGTAAGTATCTGTGTTTATTATTTTAGTGGGAGGGCACTATAACAGGGGAAGCTGTTGCTGGAGGTGGAGGCATGATAACAAATGGGAGCTGTTGGGGGGCACAATGATAGGGGAGCTGCTAGAGGGGTATAATAACAAGGGGAGCTGCTAGAGGGGTACAACAACAGGGGAGCTGCTGGGGGGTAAGTACAACAACGGGATTAGTGCCTGGGGGGTGTTCACAATAAGATGGGGAGCCGCTTGGGTGCCAAAATAAGAGCTGGAGCTGATGGGGGGTACAGGGCTACTCTGCAAATGGCACTGCATAGGCCAAAAAAACCTCTGTGGTGCACAACATTCGGGCCATGAGACATCTCCATTGCGCTTGTAAACGCAACGCTAGCAGTACATGTGACCGTTCCCTCCTGTTGCCTTCAACTGGCTTACAATTTTACTTTCGATTTAGGGGAACTATGGAGGAACTGTTGGATCTCACCCCAATACTGCTATCTTAAAGACACCTGTAAAATTTATCAAGGCAGAATAACTAGATGGTCACTAACTTGTCACTTATAATGTGTTTGTTTCTCCACTTACTTTGGCCTTTATCATTCTCTCTCCTTCTTAATCTGCTTTTTACTCCAAAACTTCAGTGAATTCTTTCCTTCTATCAACATGAGGTGACAGATTGTATAGAAGTTTTATGACGAGGAGAAGTGAGTCACAGGAACAAAATCTCCTCTCAGCAGCTGAAAGTGCACAGCAAACTCACAGACGCAGACTGCAGAGATCCGAAAGTCTACACGTCACATAATGGCCAGAAACTATGTTCCCCCTCATGGGCTCACACTGGTTTTTGCAAAGTTTGTTGTTAAAGTTAATATATATGTTGACAGCGTTGGCTGCTTATTGACACAAGAGAGGGAAGGATGTAACATAAGGAATGCCGCTCTATGGCTGACAATTTTTCTAGGGTCCTTTTTTTGGCAGCATCTAAGGAGACATCTGGCTTACAGTATTCCTGGCGAACGCTGTTAGGGTCTGGCATAGCCCTCTGATCACCAAAGTTGTGATGCCCCTCACCAAATTATGGACAGGAATCATCACCTCTCAAGTTTTGCGGAGGCTTAAAAGGGACCAAAAATGTGACACACTACATGTTATGTCACTAAGCCCCGTCTTTGGTCATACCCCTTACTCCACCCCCATACCCCTCATTTTGTGCCCCTCCAGCTCCCCATCATATTGTGCCTCCCACAGCAGCTCCCCATCATATTGTGCCTCCCCCAGCAGCTCCCCATCATATTGTGCCTCCCCCAGCAGCTCCCCATTATATTGTGCCTCCCCCAGCAGCTCCCCATCATATTGTGCCTCCCCCAGCTGCTCCGCATCATATTGTGCCTCCCCCAGCAGCTCCCCATCATATTGTGCCTCCCCCAGCAGCTCCCCATCATATTGTGCCTCCCCCAGCAGCTCCCCATCATATTGTGCCTCCCCCAGCAGCTCCCCATCATATTGTGCCTCCCCCAGCAGCTCACCATCATATTGTGCCTCCCTCAGCTCCTTCTTTTTGCTGCTTAATAAAATAAAAAAATGAAACACTGCAAATGCTGACTCCCTGCAAATATCAGCAGCAGCAGAGGCGCAGAGATGATGTGGAGCTGACAGTTCTCTGCGTTATCACTTTAACTATTCAACTCTATTAGTTTCTGGAGGATGGCGACAGAGATGATGTCTTGATGTCTTGGATCACCAAGAAAGAATCTTGTAATTAGCAGCACGGAGCACAGGGACAAGATGTCCGGCACTCCTGGCTGCTAATTATGCACAGCCCCGCACTTCCCACTCCCATGGGATATCTTGTCCCCGTGCTCTATGCTCCTTATTATAAGTTTATTTTCTAGGTAACTAGAACATTAGATATAACTGCTCCCAGACCTTTATCTAATTGTTAAAGTGTTACCCATGTGCGGCCACTGGAGGGAGACATTGCCACATAATCTGACAGTGTCATTTTAATGTGAGTGGAGTGTTACTTGTTTATACACATACAATTCGTGTTCATGCGTTTTGCCCCTGAAATTTTTAGTTTTGGACAGAAGCAGATTAACCATTGACTTTAAAGAGAGAAATTCAGATGATCTGGTCATGTCATTGGCCAGTAGGTCTAACTTAGAGCTGCAGCAACACAAACTTTGGAAGAGTTAAAGGGGTTGTCCTCTTTCAACAAATAATTGATATGGTTTATGAAAGAAAAGTTATACAATTTTCCAATACACTTTCTGTATCAATTGCTCAGGGTTTTCTAGATCTCTGCTTGCTGTCATGCTATAGAAGGTTTTGATGTTTGCTTCTAATTGATATAATTCTGTCCATGGACATGTGATGTCACACAGGGGCACAAGACAGGGGCACATTATATCACAAAGAGTAATCAGAGACGTGCAAGCCTCTATCCACTGGAAGGAAACAATAAAGCTTCCTATAGAATGGCAGCAAGCAGAGATCTAGAGAATTGTGAGGAATTTATACAGAAAGTATATTGGAAAATTGTATAACTGTCCATTTCCTTCTTATCCTCCTTGAGATGGTGTTTCTCCTTCATTGGAGTCCAGCTGTGATTAATTAAACTGATTGGACTTGATTAGAAGAGGCACACACCTATCTATATAAGACCTCACAGCTCACAGTGCTTGTCACAGCACATGAGAATCATAAAGGAACTGCCCAGGGAGCTCAGAGACAGAATTGTGGCAAGGCACAGAGGTCACAGAGGCACAGAGGCCAAGGTTACAAAAGAATTTCTACAGCACTCAATGTTCCTAAGAGCACAATGACCTCCATTATCCTTAAATGGAAGATATTTCGGATAACCACAATTCATGCTCGACCAGACTGTCCAGCCAAACTAAGCAATTATGGGAGAAGAGCCCCAGTATAGCTGTGCCTGAGCTCCAGTGCCGACAGAAGCTGCTCCTCAGTGCAAGACAAATGAAAGTCACATTCAGTGTTCAAAACCCTTGAAGGACTCCCAGACCATGAGAAATAAGATTCTATGGTCTGATCAGATGAACATTGAACTTTTTGGTGTTAATTCAAAGCGGTGGAGAAAACCAGCCAAATACAATGCCAGCAGTGACACATGGTGGGGGCAGCATCAGGCTATGGGGGCAGCGACAGGACCACTGGTTGTAATTGAAGGAAAGATGAGTGCGGCCAAGTACAGAGATATCCTGGATGAGAACCTCTTCCAGATGCCCTGGACCTCAGACTGGCCCGAACCTTCCAACAAGACAATGACCCTAAGCACACAGCTAAAATAACAAAGCAGACGCTTCAGAACTTCTCTGTGACCATTCCTGACTGGCCCAGCCAGAGCCCGGACCTAAACCCAATTGAGCATTGCTGGAGAGACTTGAACATGGCCTCCACCAACATTCACCATCCAACCTGAGGAACCGCAAGAAAGAGGCAGATGATCACCAAATCCAGGGGGGGAATCTTGTAGCATCATTTCCAAGAAGACTCCTGGCTGTACCAGATCCAAAGCTGCTTCTGCTCAATACTTAGGTCTCTTCATGTAGTCGGCAAAATGACTCAGGTACAAGGCTGTAACTACTTGTACCCTCCTGCTCCGCTGGCGACCAGACCCCTCTGCGCCAACAAGGTGTGGAGGTGGTGCAAGCGTTACCTTATTAAGAAATTCTTGCCCTGCACAACTGAAATCTGGCGTAGAAGCAGTGACAAATCTCCCCCTATGTGTGTACATGATGTGTAGAAATGTGTGTGATTGTAGAGATATGTATATTTATATGGGGGAAGGTCGGCCCCTTTCACGAGGTTGCTATGGGGCTCTGCCTCTCCTAGTTATTTTTATAATTCTTTATTTATATAGCGCACACAGATTATGCAGCGCTGCACAAAGCTTACTAAATTGGCCCCTGTCCCAATGGGGCTCCCAATCTAAACAACCTGCTAGTATGTTTTTTGGAGTGTGGGAGGAAACCGTAGTACCCAGAGGAAACCCAGGCAAACACAGAGAGAACATACATACTCTTTGCAGATATTGACCTGGGTGGGACGCAAACCAAGGACTCCAGCGCTGCAAGGCATAAGTGCTAACCACTGAGTCACCACTGTTTCTGCTGCTATATTTTTAGATTGGGAAGAGTTTACAAAGTGTCATATTTGGTCCACAGTTTGCAGAAGTCCGTAGAATGTAATTTTTTTTTTTTTACTTTAGCACTTTTACTTAATTATGAACACATATATATTTTCTTCCTCAATAGGTGCAGGGCTCTCACAAAACTATCCAAGCAGAGCAGGCAGTTATACTACAAAAGCTTCTGGAGGCCACCACTAGGGGGAGACTGTTGCATCTGCATTGGTTCCATCTACTCTGATTCTATGGCTGGGAGAAGGAGAGGCTATAGTGAGGGCACACGGACAGGTGGCGAGGGGCGTCCTTTGTGGCCCCCTGCTGCAGGACAGGCTAAGGTCGGGGGCTCCACTCCGTTGGCGCTGGGAATAATAACAGTTTAGCACAGGACTAGGTAACACAGAATTGTATTTTAGCTTTAGCGTGCTTGAACCTCCTTTTTGTCGGACATGTATCTTTTTTTTTTTTTGATACTTTTTTAAATTTTCTTTTTGCACATTTTTCACTTTTTGTGCCTGTTTTTTCACATCTAGGGTGTTAAGAAGTTTGTTAGTGTACAAGTTACAGCGTTCCCAATGTATCTTCGTAAGACAGATGTTTCCTTTGATTTGCTACTTCTCCACCCCCTATTTCTTAGCAAATTAGAAACTTTTTAGGCGCAACTCAAAGTACAACTGTTATATACTTACTTACCTACATGCACCTAAAAAGTCACAAAAGATCAAAACTGTGCAAACTCAAACCACCAAAAAAAAACAAAACACGTGTTCTTATGTATGTGAGCGTGATACACATAACCCACACAGACAACATTAATAGGAGGCAGCAGAATGACAATGATACATGTGCCTTATGTCTTGTGTATAACCGACCCTCTTACCTACCATCCGACGTGTAATACATGCCACACAACATCCAACATGTCATACATGACACACACCATCCGACATGTGATATATGACACACACCATCCAACATGTCATACATGACACACACCATCCGACATGTGATATATGACACACACCATCCGACATGTGATATATGACACACACCATCCGACATGTGATATATGACACACACCATCCGACATGTGATATATGACACACACCATCCGACATGTGATATATGACACACACCATCCGACATGTGATATATGACACACACCATCCGACATGTGATATATGACACACACCATCCGACATGTGATATATGACACACACCATCCGACATGTGATATATGACACACACCATCCAACATGTCATACATGACACACACCATCCGACATGTGATATATGACACACACCATCCGACATGTGATATATGACACACACCATCCGACATGTGATATATGACACACACCATCCGACATGTGATATATGACACACACCATCCAACATGTCATACATGACACACACCATCCAACATGTCATACATGACACACACCATCCAACATGTCATACATGACACACACCATCCGACATGTGATATATGACACACACCATCCGACATGTGATATATGACACACACCATCCGACATGTGATATATGACACACACCATCCGACATGTGATATATGACACACACCATCCGACATGTGATATATGACACACACCATCCGACATGTGATATATGACACACACCATCCGACATGTGATATATGACACACACCATCCGACATGTGATATATGACACACACCATCCGACATGTGATATATGACACACACCATCCGACATGTGATACATGCCACACAACATCCAACATGTCATACATGACACACACCATCCGACATGTCATACATGACACACACCATCCGACATGTGATATATGACACACACCATCCGACATGTGATATATGACACACACCATCCGACATGTGATACATGCCACACAACATCCAACATGTCATACATGACACACACCATCCGACATGTCATACATGACACACACCATCCGACATGTGATACTTGACACACACCATCCAACATGTGATACATGACACACACCATCCGACATGTCATATATGACACACACCATCCGACATGTGATACTTGACACACACCATCCAACATGTCATACAATCCCACATAAAACACAAGCCACAATTCTAACATTCATATATAATATACATACCCTGTGACTCTGTTTAAAGGAAATCTACCATCAAAATCCATCATGATAAACCAGGGACATTACTCATAGATCCAGGCACCGTGACTGTGGTAATCATCTTATATTTACTATCTATGACCTCCTTCCTTCTAAAATCAACATTTACAATTACACTTATGAGTCTGAAAGGCTCTATTGGGGTGTTACCAGAGCCTATCTGTGCTGCAGCTACACATGCTGTAACATTGTGCAGGAGCACATCTCCCCCAGCTCCCTCAGCACCTCCCCCTGCCTGATGTAACACACAAGGGGGGGATCGGTTTCCCCACAGCCTGTGAAGGTACAACACAGAGGGGCTCTGGTAACACCCTCAGAGAGCTTTTCTAAATTATTATCATTTTCAAAGTTGCTTTTAGAAGAAGGGGGGCCATCACTTACAAATATAAGAAGATTACCACAGTCACGGTTCCTGGAGCTATGAGTAATGTCCCTGGTTTATTATGATGGATTTCGCAGGTAGATTTCACTTAATGTACAGTATTATTGATAGAAGTGATACATTTTTCATTGAAACCATTCAGCGCTCTGCTGGTGGCTGATAACAGTGTACAACAGATTACATAAAACGGCATAAACCTCATATCACACAGTATAAAAGTCCTTCCACTGATTGTGAAATATTTGATGCTTTGGCTGGAGATCTTGTGATTCTCTGGCTCTGAATCCTTGTGCTCTGCATCTTTCCAGGCTCAGTGATAGACGCTAAGAATAGCTGCCATTAGCAGAGCACATTTGCTGACAAAAAGATTTTGAATACATTTCAATGCTTTCTATATCCTTGTCTCCAGATTCATTTGAGATGTTGTCGTTCACTCTAATTAATTTGAGCCCCAAAATAGACTTTTCTAACAGCGAAAACTCAGGAGAGAGGACACACAGTGCAAAAATAACGCGTCATAGAGGAATCCAGCCGAGAACCTGCGACATGTCGTGAAGTCGGAAATTATCTGGAATTTTAAAAAAGTTTCAATAAAGTTCCTTTAATTGTCACAAGTGGGGATCAATATGAGTAGCCATCTGTATTATAGTTCAGAGCCACATTCATAACTTAAAAGTTGTCTGTTTTGACCCCTCAGATGCCATGGTCAATAGTGACTTCTGCATTAGAGAAAATCTACCATCACAATCCATCATGATAAACCAGGGACACTTACTCATAGATCCATGCACCAGGACTGTGGGAATCTTCTTCCTTCTTAAAACAACTATAATAATTCTGCTAATAAGTCAAAACGGCTCTAGGGAGCATTACCGGAGCTTCTACATGCTGGAAAAATCTCCCACTGTGTCAGATTACAGCAGGAAGAGCGAGGAAGTGTTGAAGGAGCAGAGAGACGGTGAGACAGTGTAGCAGCCAGTGAAGCTGCAGTACAGAGGAGTTCTGGTAACACCCCACAGAACCCTTCTGTTTAATGAGGATAATGTTTAAAGTTTATTTTACAAGGAAGAAGTCTATGCATGATAAATATAAGATCACCACAGTCCTGGTGCCTGGATCTATGAGTAAGTGTCCCCAGTGTATCATGATGGATTTTGATGGTAGATTTCCCTTAAGGTGATAACACAGAAGGATGGAGCTTATTTGTTGCAATAACATCTAGAAACCTTATTAAAGCCCTCAGGTATGCAAGGATATTATGCCTTAAGCCATGGTGTAATAGATTGCCCAGCTATCATTTATCATGCCAGGTATACCTTAGCAGTGTACCAGCTGTCTATCAGTGTGCGGAAGCAAAACTATAAATAATGTTGAATAAAATTTACTGTACATAAAAAAATGAAAACTAAAATAACACTTCTTTACCTGCTCAAATCACTGATTTAATCTGTACATCTAAACAATTCTGTTACAAAATATGAATCATCCTGCAAAAAACAAGCCCACATATTGCTACGTTAAAGGAAGAAAAAAAACTTTGTTGTATTTTTTAGGCAATAAGCATTCCCTCTTCAAATGTTAAAATGATTAGTGTTTTTCCAATGTGTTACCCGAATATTTCCGATTTGCGACGATTTTCCCTGTATTGCCCCGGGATTTTGGCGCACGCGATCGGATTGTGGCACATCGGCGCTGACATGCACGCGACAGAAATCGGGGGGCGTGGCCGAACGAAAACCCGACGGATTCGGAAAAACCGCCGCATTTAAAAAAAAAAAAAAGTGTTGCGGGTCTTGCGCTTACCTTCACTAGGAATAGGCCGGTGAACTTCAGTGCATTCCGGTGGGCCTCGGGGGAACTTCAGCGCAGCAGCGCCACCTGGTGGACGTCGGAGGAACTACCTTAGTGAATCCCGGCCGGACCCGAATCCACAGCAGAGAACGCGCCCGCTGGATCGCGATTGGACCGGGTAAGTAAATCTTCCCCATTGTTTCATCTGATTGTATTATTACACTGTAATGTCTTATTTGATTTGTATCTGTTCCCCATTATCTGTACAGCCCTGCGGAATATGGTGGCGCTATGGAAATAAAGCTTTATTATTATTAGATAATGTGGATTTTTCTTATTCACTTGAAAGAATTTGTCTCTTCACCCAAAATTGACAAGCTGCAGATGTAAAGGTTTAGAGAAAAATAGTGACGGTTACATGTAGAAACTTTGGTAGTTGGGTAATAATTTGTTTCAGGTAGGGCATTCCAGAGAATTGGTGCAGCTCAGCAGAAGTCCTGGAAAGTAATCTAAGGTCACTGGAGGATTGAATAGCATGGGCTGAGCGATAGACTGAGATGAGGACAGGGAGGTGGGGAGGTGCAGCACTGTACGGAGCTTTGTGGATGAGGGTGATTAATTTGAAATGAATACAGAAGGTGAAGGGCAGCCAGTGCAGTGACTGACAGACCATGTAGTGTCAGGACTGACAGACTATTCAGGCTGCTACATTAAGAATAGATTGTAGAGGGGAGAGTTTATTAAGGGGAAGAACAATTGTACATGTTGTGAACCCAGTAGATGATTAGCCACCAGAATAGACCTCATCCGTATGACTATAACCTGAACTAACCCGACTAAGGTGATCCCATCCATGGTAAACATTCTCTCATTGTTGAAAGATGTCATAAAATCTGAGAAAACAAATGCAGAAATAATTCCCGAGTCCCTCTGGTCATTTTGTATTGGCTGCATGTGTTCTGTCCTGGCAGCGTGCACAGCGTGGCGATGACATTGCTCGTAGATCATTGTGTCAGCAGATGCTTAGACTCCACTGTTTTGACCATTATATTATTTCTTCTCTGAAACAGAAAGTTGTGAGATGCAAGACAAATAGTACGGGGAATAAATGGGTAATAAAAAGGGAAAAATGTTACCTGATTTTTGTAACGGTCAGATATAAGAACTTGTGTCTGATTCCACATGAGCCCATAAATCACTCGAGAATCGATGCTTCAATTTTTGGGAAAGTCAAAAAGTTACTAAAACTTCTAATTGGATGAGTTGACCTACTAGATTGGTATCTAGGGGACCCTCACCCACCACGTGGTTGATGTAGGAGGTCGTTTTTTTGGAGCTGTAGTCCATCGCCCATAGGTTACTAGGGTATTAGAGAGAAGATAAAGTTGAGCCTTGGAGAAAAATTGCTACACACTTGGATTTTGGAGTCTGTTACCCTTCATCCAGGATGCACCATTTCAACGAAATAAGGAGCGAAGAATAGAATATAAAGGTGTAAACTACACTAGAAAAGTATCCAGAGATTTACCACATACTGTACATATCATATCTGAAAGTTGATGCTTTGGCCCCCAGGTAAGCTATATACAATGTAGAGTGTATATAGCTCGGAATATACTCGCAAGGGTTCACATCAGCTCTGGCATAAGCTGCACGAGAAGGTTTACAACCTCTGATAAGCATCTCCACAGCATCGGCACCAAGAGATACCATCCTAGGGACCAGAAAAGGTTGTAGCTGGTGCAAGGCTCGGGACTAATCACCCAACTGGTGGAACAGCGCCCCCAGGAGGAGTTTCCAAGTCAGGGGCATAGCTAGGAGAGGCAGGCCCCATAGCAGACTTCTGAATGGGAACCCCCTTCCTCCTTAAAACATATACATATTTGTATACTCACACAGTATGTACACACCATATATACACACATACATACAGTACATATACACCCATGCATCATATACACAGACATACAGCTTATACACACTATATATGCACACATACACATAGGGGAATAATGATCATTGGTTTCTCTTGGCTTTTTTGGCTAAAATGTGCAAAATAGTCGCATAGAAAATTACTTTTATAGGCCAAAAAATCCCAGCAAAACCAATGATAAATCTCCCGCCTAGTACAAGGGGGATACAGTGAGCCCCCTGTTCTCATATCCAATTACTGAAACCCCCACTGATCAGCAAGTTAGCTGCTATTCTATGGGTAGGGGCTATCATGTTATAACTAGAGATGAGCGAACATGCTCGTCCGAGCTTGATGCTCGGTCGAGCATTAGGGTACTCGAAACTGCTCGTTACTCGGACGAATACTTCGCCCGCTCGAGAAAATGGCAGCTCCCGCCGTTTTGCTTTTTGGCGGCCAGAAACAGAGCCAATCACAAGCCAGGAGACTCTGCACTCCACCCAGCATGACGTGGTACCCTTACACGTCGATAGCAGTGGTTGGCTGGCCAGATCAGGTGACCCTGGGATAGACTAGCCGCTGGCCGCGCTGCTCGGATCATTCTGTCTCTGGATGCCGCTAGGGAGAGAGCTGCTGCTGGTCAGGGAAAGCGTTAGGGTGTTCTATTAGCTTACTGTTAGGCAGGAGTGATTCTCAAAGAACCCAACAGCCCTTCTTAGGGCTACAATAACGTTCTACTTTTTTTATTTTAATTTGCATCTTTTACCATTTTGTGAGGAATTAGCAGGGGGACTTGCTACCGTTGTGTTTAGCTCTTAGTGGCACACATATCCATAGCAAAGGCCGAAGTGGCAAAATTCAGTAGGGGTTGGATTTCTATTAGGCAATAACTCAGTGTCATCTCATCTGGCATAGTAGTGTGCTTCCTTTGATACTTGGCTAGAAAATAGCCATAGGAGAATACAAACAGCTTCTTGAAGCCTACAGTAGCGTTCTATATATTTGATTTCTGGTTGATCTGCTGGTGGCTGTAGTTTCTGCAGTGCATGTACTTGCCAATTCTGAGCAATTTGTAGTGAGACTTGCGACCGCTGTGTTCTGCGCTTAGTGGCGCACATATCCATAGCAAAGGCCGAAGTGGCAAAATTCAGTAGGGGTTGGATTTCTATTAGGCAATAACTCAGTGTCATCTCATCTGGCATAGTAGTGTGCTTCCTTTGATACTTGGCTAGAAAATAGCCATAGGAGAATACAAACAGCTTCTTGAAGCCTACAGTAGCGTTCTATATATTTGATTTCTGGTTGATCTGCTGGTGGCTGTAGTTTCTGCAGTGCATGTACTAGCCAATTCTGAGCAATTTGTAGTGAGACTTGCGACCGCTGTGTTCTGCGCTTAGTGGCGCACATATCCATAGCAAAGGCCGAAGTGGCAAAATTCAGTAGGGGTTGGATTTCTATTAGGCAATAACTCAGTGTCATCTCATCTGGCATAGTAGTGTGCTTCCTTTGATACTTGGCTAGAAAATAGCCATAGGAGAATACAAACAGCTTCTTGAAGCCTACAGTAGCGTTCTATATATTTGATTTCTGGTTGATCTGCTGGTGGCTGTAGTTTCTGCAGTGCATGTACTTGCCAATTCTGAGCAATTTGTAGTGAGACTTGCGACCGCTGTGTTCTGCGCTTAGTGGCGCACATATCCATAGCAAAGGCCGAAGTGGCAAAATTCAGTAGGGGTTGGATTTCTATTAGGCAATAACTCAGTGTCATCTCATCTGGCATAGTAGTGTGCTTCCTTTGATACTTGGCTAGAAAATAGCCATAGGAGAATACAAACAGCTTCTTGAAGCCTACAGTAGCGTTCTATATATTTGATTTCTGGTTGATCTGCTGGTGGCTGTAGTTTCTGCAGTGCATGTACTTGCCAATTCTGAGCAATTTGTAGTGAGACTTGCGACCGCTGTGTTCTGCGCTTAGTGGCGCACATATCCATAGCAAAGGCCGAAGTGGCAAAATTCAGTAGGGGTTGGATTTCTATTAGGCAATAACTCAGTGTCATCTCATCTGGCATAGTAGTGTGCTTCCTTTGATACTTGGCTAGAAAATAGCCATAGCAATAGGATAGGATTGTTTGGTTTTAAAAACTCAAAAAAAAACAAAAAACACAAAAAAACACCAAAAAAAACAAAAAGAAGTAAAAAAAAAAAAAAAGTTATAACTCTCATTTTAAAAATGTTTAACCCGAGGGCTAGGGGTAGAGGACGAGGGCGGGGACGTGGGCGTCCAACTACTGCAGGGGTCAGAGGCCGTGGTCCTGGGCGGGGTGAGACACCACCTGCTGATGAGGGAGCAGGGGAACGCCGCAGAGCTACACTCCCTAGGTTCATGTCTGAAGTTACTGGGACTCGTGGTAGAGCACTGTTGAGGCCAGAACAGTGCGAACAGGTGATGTCGTGGATTGCTGACAATGCTTCGAGCAATTTGTCCACCACCAGTCAGTCTTCCACGCAGTCCACCCATGTCACCGAAATCCCCACTCCTCCAGCTCCTGCACCTCAGCCTCCTCCCCCCCAGTCTGCCCCCTCCCAGGAAAATTTGGCATTTGAACCGGCATACTCTGAGGAACTGTTTTCTGGACCCTTCCCACAGTCACAAACCACTTGTCCGGTTGCTGCTGAGCAATTTTCCGATGCCCAGGTTTTCCACCAGTCACAGTCTGTGGGTGATGATGACCTTCTTGACGTAGTGGAAGTGTGTAAAGAGGTGTCCGACGATGAGGAGACACGGTTGTCAGACAGTGGGGAAGTTGTTGTCAGGGCAGGAAGTCCGAGGGGGGAGCAGACTGAGGGATCGGAGGATGATGAGGTGACAGACCCAAGCTGGGTTGAGAGGCCGGGTGAACACAGTGCTTCTGAGACGGAGGAGAGTCCTCGACCTGAACAGGTTGGAAGAGGCAGTGGTGGGGCCAGACGGAGAGGCAGGGCCAGAGCTGGTGCATCAGCGCCACTGTCAACTAGTGAAGCTCCCGTGGTGAGGGCTCTTGCGGCGAGGGCTAGATCTTCAGAAGTGTGGAGGTTCTTTAAGGAAACACCGGATGACCGACGGACTGTGGTGTGCAACATTTGCCAAACCAGGCTCAGCAGGGGTTCCACCACTACTAGCTTAACTACCACCAGTATGCGCAGGCATATGAATGCTAAGCACCCCACTCAGTGGCAACAAGCCCGTTCACCTCCGGCCGTGCACACCACTGCTCCTTCCCCTGTGTCAGCTGCTAGTCAGCCCCCTGCCCAGGACCCTGGCACAAAAACCCCATCGTCGCCTCCACGATCCTCCACAGCATCCACCAGCGTTCAGCTCTCCATACCCCAGACGCTGGAGCGGAAACGCAAATATAGTGCAACCCACCCGCACGCCCAAGCCCTTAATGTGCACATCTCCAGATTGCTTAGCCTGGAGATGCTGCCCTATAGGCTAGTAGAGACCGAGGCCTTTCGCAACCTCATGGCGGCGGCCGCCCCTCGGTATTCGGTCCCCAGCCGCCACTACTTTTCCCGATGTGCCGTCCCAGCCCTGCACCAGCACGTGTCAGACAACATCATCCGTGCCCTGACCAACGCCGTTTCTGACAAGGTCCACCTGACCACGGACACGTGGACGAGTGCTGCCGGGCAGGGCCACTATATATCGCTGACGGCACATTGGGTTAACTTGGTGGAGGCTGGGACCGAGTCTGACCCTGGGGCTGCTCATATACTGCCGACGCCGAGGATTGCGGGGCCTACCTCGGTCCAGGTGTTTCAGGCCTACTATGCCTCCTCCTCCTCCCACCCCTCCTCCACCTCCTCCTCCGAACTACCATCCGTGGGCACGGCGCCATCAGTCGGTAGCTCTAGGCACAGCAGCAGTGCCGTCGCTAAGCGACAGCAGGCGGTGCTCAAACTGCTGAGCCTAGGCGACAAAAGGCACACCGCCCAAGAGCTATTACAGGGCATCACGGCGCAGACTGATCTGTGGCTGGCACCGCTGAACCTCAAGCCGGGAATGGTTGTGTGTGACAACGGCCGTAACCTGGTGGCGGCTCTGCAACTCGGCAGACTGACACATGTGCCATGCCTGGCCCATGTGTTAAATCTGATAGTGCAGCGTTTCCTCAAGACATACCCCAATCTGTCTGATTTGCTCACGAAGGTGCGCCGCATCTGTGCGCATTTCAGGAAGTCCAGCCCAGATGCTGCCACTCTCAGGGCAGCGCAGCGCCGCCTCCAACTGCCCGCTCACCGACTGTTGTGCGACGTGCCCACGAGGTGGAATTCAACACTGACCATGTTATCCAGAGTTTACCAGCAGCGCAGAGCGATTGTAGACTGCCAGATGTCAACTTCCACCAGAACTGGTAGTCAGGTCAGTCAGCTTCCTCAAGTCTACAATGAGGAGTGGACGTGGATGTCTGATATCTGTCAGGTGCTGAGTAACTTTGAGGAGTCAACACAGATGGTCAGTGGCGATGCCGCCATCATCAGCCTCACCATCCCGCTGCTTGGCCTGTTGAAAAACTCTCTGGTCAGCATGAAGTCGGAAGCTTTGCGCTCGTCACAAGAGACGGGGGAAGAATATTCCCTTGTTGATAGCCAAAGCACCCTGAGGTCTGTTTCTCAGCGCATATCGGAGGAGGTGGAGGTGGAGGAGGATGAGGAGGAAGAGGAGGAGAATGTTGGCGAGACACAAGAGGGGACCATTGTTGAGTCCTTCACTGTTCAGCGTGTATGGGCAGAAGAAGAGGAGTTGGAGGAGTTGGAGGAGGAGGAAATGGACAGTCAGGCCAGTGAGGGGAGTGAATTCTTACGCGTTGGTACTCTGGCGCATATGGCAGATTTCATGCTAGGCTGCCTATCCCGTGACCCTCGCGTTCAAAGAATTTATTCCAGCACCGATTACTGGGTGTTCACTCTCCTGGACCCACGGTACAAGCAAAATCTTCCCACTCTCATCCCTGGAGAGGAAAGGAGTGTGAGAATGCATGAATACCAGCAGGCCCTGGTGCACAAGCTGAAACAGTATTTCCCTTCTGACAGCGCTAGCGGCAGAGTGCGTAGTTCTGCGGGACAAGTAGCGAGGGAGAGTAGGCGAGCAGGCAGCTTGTCCAGCACTGGCAAGGGTACGCTTTACAAGGCTTTTGCCAGCTTTATGTCACCCCAGCAAGACACTGTCACCTGTCCCCAGTCTCGGCAGAGTAGGGCTGATCTTTACAGAAAGATGGTGAGGGAGTACGTAGCTGACCATACCATCGTCCTAAATGATCACACAGCTCCCTACAACTACTGGGTTTCAAAGCTGGACATGTGGCACGAACTGGCGCTGTACGCCTTGGAGGTTCTTGCCTGCCCTGCCGCTAGCGTCTTGTCCGAGCGGGTTTTCAGTGCAGCTGGTGGCATCATCACCGATAAGCGTACACGCCTGTCGACTGACAGCGCTGACAGGCTGACGCTTATTAAAATGAATAAAGGCTGGATTTCTCAGAATTTCCAATCTCCACCAGGTGAAGGAAGCTCAACCTGAATAATTGATCCACTCCTCCTCCTCCTCCTCATTTTCCTCCTTCTCCTCCTCTTTGTACAGTAAAGCAGAGGAAAATGGCTATTTTTTGACAGGGCCCACTGGCTCTTGCTATAGTACTTCATGCATTTAATTTTTCTGGAGGGCCACCTACCCGGTCCTCTGTTTGAAACAATTTTTGTGAGTGCCACATACAGGCACTCAATCTATTCCATTTTTCTGGAGGGCCACCTACCCGGTCCTCTGTTTTAAAAATTTTTTGGGACTGCCACATACAGGCACTCAATCTATTCCATTTTACTGCAGGGCCACCTACCTGCTCCTCTGGTTTGAACAATTTTTGGGACTGCCACATACAGGCACTCAATCTATTCCATTTTACTGGAGGGCCACCTACCTGCTCCTCTGGTTTGAAACATTTTTGGGACTGCCACATACAGGCACTCAATCTATTCCATTTTACTGCAGGGCCACCTACCTGCTCCTCTGGTTTGAACAATTTTTGGGACTGCCACATACAGGCACTCAATCTATTCCATTTTACTGCAGGGCCACCTACCTGCTCCTCTGGTTTGAACAATTTTTGGGACTGCCACATACAGGCACTCAATCTATTCCATTTTACTGGAGGGCCACCTACCTGCTCCTCTGGTTTGAAACATTTTTGGGACTGCCACATACAGGCACTCAATCTATCCCATTTTACTGGAGGGCCACCTACCTGCTCCTCTGGTTTGAAAAATGTTTGGGACTGCCACATACAGGCACTATCCAAATTAAATTGTCTCCATAGCAGCCTCCACACGTTGTCTCCATTGCTACCTCCAAAAGTCGTCCATATAGCTGCCTCCATACATCGTCCCTTTATCAAACGAGGTGTGTCAGGCAGAAATTTGGGTTGTTTTCATGGATTCCACATCAAAGTTGTTAACTTTGTCGCCACCCTGCTGTGTTATCCACAAAATATACTGGCAAACTTTTACCATTTAGGGATATTATTTCAGCGCTTCTTGCGCATCTGTTTACATTCCCCTCACCCGGCATATCCTAAACTTATAAGAACGCTACTACACTTGATCTTATACAAAAGGTTCTTAGAAGTGCTGTTTGGGGAGTAGCCTAGAGACAGGGGCTTGGATTGGCGAAAGCTCGCCTGGCAGCGGAACGCCAGCTCCATGCGCATCATGCGCTTCTTGCGCATCTGTTTACATTCCCCTCACCCGCCATATCCCAAACTTATAAGAACGCTACTACACTTAACTTGGTGCAGGCTGGGACCGAGTCTGACCCTGGGGCTGGTCATATACTGCCGACGCAGAGAATTGCGGGGCCTACCTCGGTCCAGGTCTCAAAGGCCTACTATACCTCCTCCCACCCCTCCTCCACCTCCTCCTCCTCCGAATTACCATCCGTGGGCATGGCGCCATCAGTCGGTAGCTCTAGGCACAGCAGCAGTGCCGTCGCTAAGCGACAGCAGGCGGTGCTGAAACTGCTGAGCCTAGGCGATAAAAGGCACACCGCCCAAGAGCTATTACAGGGCATTCCACATCAAAGTTGTTAACTTTGTCGCCACCCTGCTGTGTAATCCCCAAAATATACTTGCAAACTTTTACCATTTAGGGATATTATTTCAGCGCTTCTTGCGCATCTGTTTACATTCCCCTCACCCGCCATATCCTAAACTTATAAGAACGCTACTACACTTGATCTTATACAAAAGGTTCTTAGAAGTGCTGTTTGGGGAGTAGCCTATAGACAGGGGCTTGGATTGGCGAAAGCTCGCCTGGCAGCGGAGCGCCAGCTCCATGCCAAGATCCAACTAACATAGTTTTAACTGCAGCACCTTTAATCTACTACTAGTTCACTGCCTCCATACATGGTCCCCTTATCAAACGAGCTGTGTCAGGCAGAATTTTGGGTTGTTTTCATGGCTTCCATGTTAACTTTGTCGCCACCCTGCTGTGTAATCCACAAAATATACTGGCAAACTTTTATCATGTACCGATATTATTTGAGCGCTTCTTGCTCACCTCCTTTGGTTCCTCTCTGCCACCCATTGGTTTGAAGCCTGAGTCCATTTAGGGTATGTCGCCATGCCACTCTCTAGCCTGCCACTGCTGCCGCTGCCTCTGCATGCCGTCCCCTATAGTGTCAGGGTCAATTATTGGATGTTTTAGATGCTATCTAGCTTCATTCTGTCACTCTGTCATGGCCATGCTGTTGCCCATAATTTTGGCATAATGGTGCAATTAAGCAGCCTCAGAGGCATCCATGCATGCTGCCCCTGCTGTTTCCTGTCCATTTCCGTGGTGTTTCCATCCTTTTCTGAGGTTCCCAGGTGTTTGGCCAAGCTTCCCTGTGCAGAGCCTTGGTCCCCTTGAAAAATGCTCGAGTCTCCCATTGACTTCAATGGGGCTCGTTATTCGAGACGAGCACTCGAGCATCGGGAAAAGTTCGTCTCGAATAACGAGTACCCGAGCATTTTAGTGTTCGCTCATCTCTAGTTATAACACAAGCCCTTTAACTAACATTTTTCAGATTCTAAATTTGTAGCATAAATTATTGTTTTCTTTCTTTCTTGGTTGCTTTTTCTTATTCGCTTTCTTTCTGTATTGCTTTTATTCTTCTATTTTTCTTGCTTTGTTTTTTGTGCTCTTTTATTAATTTTGGTTGCTTGCTTTCTTTCTTTCTTTCTTTTTGCTTTCTATCTTGCTTGCTTACATTCGGGCTTTTTGCTTTCTTTTTTGCTTCTTTCTTTCTTGCTTTATTGCTTTCTATTTTTTTCTTGCTTTCTATCTTTTTTGCTTTCTTTCTTGATATCTTTCTTTTTTGCTTTCTTTATTTCTTTTTGCTTTTATCTTGTTTCTTTCTTGCTTGCTTACTTTCTTTCTTGATTTTTTCTTTCTTTTTTGTTTTTTTTCTTTCTTGCTCAACTTTTTTCTTTCTTTCTTTTTTGCTTACTTTCTTACTTGCTTGCTTTCATTTCGTTCTTTCTTTAACAAAAATTCCTTTATTTATATAGCGCACACAGATTACGCAGCGCTGCACAGAGCTACCAAATCAGTCCTTGTCCCCAATGGAGCTCACAATCTAATCAACCTACTGGTATGTTTTGGAGTGTGGGAGGAAACACGGAGAGAACATACAGATGCAGATGTTGACCATGGTACTTGAACCCAGGTCCCCAGCGCTGCAAGGTGCTCCTCGTCACTGCCTCTGTACATAATAGACATCACCCATGGAATTTAGGTTGCACCTGCAATCAAAACCCCACCCCCAGTGCCCAAATAAAACTAATTAACTTAAAGATAAAATTACATTTATTTTTACAAAACCTACATTTTAACACCGCGCTTCCTGATGTGAAACCACTTGTGCTATTGCTGTAATGTCCTTTTTAGGTAACGCAGCTCTTAAGTGTTGAAGAGAATATTTCCTGTATGTCCTGAGGACAAAATGATAATGAAATGGATGAGAAAAGGATGCGGATTATTCCGATTTTTCTTCCTTCAGAAGCCACAATATGACACTAGAATGCAGTCCGTCGCAGATCAAGAGGGTTCAGACATGACGTCACTTCCTGATTATAGTGATATCTTCTATTATTCGCTTATTTGCTCCGCAAGGAACAATCACTTTTTGTTGTTTTGCTGTAAACAATGTTGCAAGGTCTTCTATTAAATCCCAATTATTTTGCGAGCGGTTCACGCACCTTTGTCTCCTGAGAATCCGGTGACGTGAATTTACAGGAAGATTGGGTATTTCTCACCAACAGTATCCTGTTATTTAAAAGCTTTTGTTAAGTTGCAATTTTTTTTTTTTTTTTTTACCATTGATGTTCTCAAGAGAAAAACAGGCAACTGAGCACAACCCCCCGAGCATTGAAAGGCATGCCTCAAATAGTTTTATTTGGAATTTTACAGCTATGTGGGACTGGACGCTGTCCAAAAAAACAGGTTGTTTTATTTCTGTCCTGTCAGGCAGGTCAAATTCAATGGTTTTCCTGCCCTTATTTTTAATGTGATTTTCACAGAATATTTCCATATTCAGTTTTTTTACATTTTTTTTATTTTAGTTTATTTGAAGTAGACCTTATGGTGCTGCTTACAAACTCATGGAATCAGACTTCAATCGTATGGATTAATAAGACCAATGCAAATAAATATAAAGTAAAGCATAAGATTGATGGTGTATGGTGGAGTAAAAAAAATTCTGGAAAAAAAAAAATTGATGTCTTTGGAAATGTTTTCTTTAATTGGAAAATAAGATTATCATATATGTCTGAGGTCAAACTGTCCTCTAGTCCGCTGTGCTCCTCTCTTGCCATGTGGGCTTTCTGCCAACGTGATCTCCCCTAATGACTACCCGGCAAAACACTTGGGGCAAATTTATCAAAAGCTGAGATTTTTGCGCAAGTCCTGGTGCAGACACTGGGAATTACGACCTCTACCCCCCTCTACAGCAGATGAGCGAAGAGAGAGGGGAGTACCGCAGTGTGCAGTGGGCCAGTGTTGGGCGTTGCTGAGCCGCACTTGTGAACTGCGCTATAGACAGGCTATGGCGCTATTCTACACAGGGTCAGATGAGGAGCTGCGCCACTGGAAACCCTGATATATTAGGCGGCCGGAGCCTCCTGATAGATCTGGCGAGTGACAGGGGCGGGGACAGAATAATACACTGGCGCTAATGTGAGTACTGTACCCCATCTACACAGAACATCTACACAGAAAGTAAGCCTGTGAGTCATGTTTTCCCTATCCAGACATAAATAGAGCCTCTGAGCCCTTCTTCTTCTCGCGTCCCGGCTTATAGTCGGATCGGTTTATACTCGAGTATATACGGTAAGTTAAGGAGACAGAGTTTAACACCTCATCATTCATTAGACTTCAGAAATTCTGGTTAGTGATATCTCTGGATGTAGGGCCATCAATTACAGTGAAGGGGCTTTCTGGGGAAGAGAGAGCTTGACAGTGTTAAAATCTCTGCCTTCATGACTTTATATAATCAATTTACATGTCACTTCAAAGTTGTTTTTTTTTTTGGATCAGACCACCACCATGGGTCATGAAATAAACACAATCTGGAAAATATTCAGCTGCTTTGAAACATACTGGTAGTGCTTAATAAGGTCAATTTCTGCTGACAGGTTCCCTGAAATGTGTGTATATATATATATATATATATATATATATATATATATATGCGTTTCTTCAATTTGATGTTGTTAAAAAAAAATGACCCGTGTAAAGATAATTTCCCATAGATGTAGCCCTTGTTGCTTACAAATTAGATTGTTGTCCTTGGATGTGACCACCCCTGCTGGACTGATTGTACACATGGAGGAGAAGAACTCAGCTTTCATTTTTGCATAGCAGTTTATAAAATTAAAGCTGAGCTCTGATTGGTTATCATGGGCCACTACACTAGAACAGTTTTGCTCTAAGACACTTTTGATAAAACTTCCCCATTGTTTTCTCACATGAATTGGTTGTAAATTACTGCATATCCCACAGTCGTCCTGTGGTAATCATTGTTGAATCAGGACTCAATAGCACCTGGCTGGACACTGCAGTCATGGTGTGGGGTGGTCGCATCCAAGGACAGCTGTCTCGTTTCGAAGGGACAACGTGACTACATTTATGGGAAGTTACGGTATCTTCACAGGTAAATTATTTTTAATAACATGCAATTGAAGAAATTTATATAAATGGCAGATTAATTAAATGTGAATGCCGAGATGAGAATACCCCTTTAATGATGGCCTACAGGCTGTTACATTTTGTTCCAGCACTGGGTCATACCTTGTCAGGTACTTAGTTTAAAAATATATGTGTGTGATCTTTTATTGTGTGAATTCTCACACTCCGGCTATAAAATAGAATTCGCCGGGGTAAAAATAATTTTTCTTTGGTATGTGAGACATCAAACTATTCAGATCTGTGAATAGGAAATACACAACATAAACCACATTCCAGACTCTATTTATGTGGCTTTCATTGTTTTTCCATTTCACTTTAATTTAATTTGTGGCATTGTGAGACGTGAATGTTTTTGTTTATTCCTCTGACATATTAAGAAAAGTATGCCCGGAGTTATTTTTACCTGGATGGGCGGAAAGCTGGATCAAGTCACACAATACAACACACTTCAAAGCCTTTCACACCTAGAGCTTAACTTTGTTTATGAGAAATCAATAGCTGTGATCATTTCCCTACCGACCATCAGCCTTCCCACTGGTCAACAACTGGAAAACTACTGCCTTATATAGGGGGACATACAGTATAGGGAGACAGAAAAGATTATGTTGTCATCTCAAACCCCTTAAATTCCATTAAGTGGAAGTCCAAGTGGTTTTCCCATGAAGACAAGTTAGACCCTATCTACGGGACCCTCGTTTTCGTGATCTGTGGGGGTCTCAGCACTGAGACTCCCACTAATCAGCAAGTTAGGTCCTATCCCGTGGATAGGGCCTAACTTGTCTTTGTGGGAAAACCCCTTTAACTACTTTGTCCAATAGAAAAAGTTACCATTTTAAGAGTAAGGAATATTCTAAAATGTCTTTTTTTGGGGGGAGGACACGTTCCTTCCACATCAATGTCTGACTTTTAAGATGCCTAATGACATGGGATGATACCCAAAACAATAAACCTTTTCCAAAAGGACTAGACACACAGCTGTAGACAGCTTGTCTTCAGGGGAGTATAAGGAACTGGTTTGGCTCAATGAAAGGCCATGGACGTAGGTCAGGAAGGAATTAATTTTCCTAATGGAGATTGCCTTAGCAGGTCAGTGAGTCTTGCATGCAGTACATGCACCACTGGGGATTCTGGGTAAGGAATATGCAAGTACTTTCTGGGTGTAGTCAACCTCTGCTGATCTTTGGCTTTATAACTAGACAAAAATGTCATTCAGTAGACTTCGACAACCATAAGAAGGCCTGTAAAGGAAGCCATATTGGTTTCTACCTAGGAGCATAAATATAATTCAAAGGGATATTTTCATCTTCAGTATTTATGATATTCCCCCTGGGACTTGCAACTATTCCAAAAATGGAAGTCCCCAGACGCACGTGCGTCGGGGCTGGCGTTTCCCTGATGCAGGAACATACTATGGCTACAAACATGGGTAAGATTGAATATCATTGGTGATCATGCATTAATACAATATGGCATTGGCCAATTTCTTATACAATGAGATACTTTTTTCTTGTATCATTTAGGGATAACTCCTTTTGTGTCCTACCACCTGTGGTTTTTATTGATATTTTATCATTGTTGTAATTGATAATAAAGTTGACATCTTAATTAATACAATGCATATTCTTTGGCGTTTTTGCATCCCATGTTATGGGATCCAATATCTTGTCTTAGTTCATTTTCTTGCCAAAGGCAATAGGTGTATATTAATAGAAAGGGATGCTACTAGGATAGTAATATCCATTGTGTCACATACATAATATTATTATACCCCCCTCCACTAGTTTGCTCATTAACTGGGTGATACAAAAATGGAAGTCCCCTGGTGTCCATGCCATTGCCAGCCTGAATAAAGAGGTGGTTACTTATCCGCAAAAGCCATGTTTTGCGCCACCCTGGACATGAATGGAGATTCATGCACAAACACAACCAATTCTCCAATCAGGTCTTCAGTGAGATGGAATACAGGGGGTCCACATCTATCAGGTATTTATGGCATATCCCATCGACATGTCATGAGTACTCAAGTTAATATAATTTTTTCCAATCAAACTGCCCAGACACTGGTAGTTGATCATATAAGGAACCTTTAAATGTCTGGACAATTGATGCAGCTCTGTGATGAACAAGGACAAAGACAGTGAGCCCTTAGGCTAATTGCCCAGCCTACCCTAAGCAGTAGGTAACAACTGGTTGGCGTTACATTCCTGCCTCAAATGGCAAACATAGAGACATTTGTCTGGACAATATAAACTTACAGGTCTACAGGTACAGTTTTAAGAGCACAATGCAGTACAGAATTGATAGGCAAAATGGATGGTCAGAAAATGGGCAAAGGGTTAAGGATTCCAAAATACAGAAGTCAAGATAAACGCCAGCAAGCACAGGTGAAATGGCAGGTGAAGGAGTAGCTAAATTAGCATTGAATAAGGTTTGGTCTTATGTTTTTAGAAAGAAAACTCGAAGAAAGAAAAAACATATAATTCCAAATATCATGGATATAATCCATGAGTACCCACTAACAAGGTACGTTTAGCTCTATCACCTTTTTTAGGTCAGTGCCCCCCTTGGGAACCTCCCAAATCAGATTGAAGCTCCAATCCTGGGCATATTACCATCATGTTTACTATGTAATGGTAGGTAGCAGCATACCCAGATCATTGGAGGCAATTTTACATTTATGTCATCGACCAATCAGGACCTGTTGAGTCTACTAGAATTGGTCACAAAAATGTACCTAATCAGGAAGAGAGATAACCTACATTACCATATGGACAACCTCCTCTTAGTGACATCACACGCCCATGGGTGGGAGGGAGGGAGGGAAAACCCACTAAGTTTAAATTAATGGGCTAAGTAATGCCCAGGTGCCAGTCTTTGGGGACTCCAACTTATCCGGGTAGACTACCAGAATTATTTCCTGCTGTGCTCCATAGTGCAGATAATTCTTCTATTCTTTTAGTAAAGCTTACTCATTTTTATCATTTTTATTTTATAACTGTTTGTCGTTGCATTGTGTGTATATCCTTTTGTAACCATTTTTCATCGTTTCGTCTGACAATAGTATTTTTTCGGTGCCCAATTATGTAACAGAACTGTCTTTCAACTTTCCAGTAAGGCAATAGGTAAAACATTTGAAACAGCTTTTTGTACCGCTAACAATTAGTAAACAGAGCTGTATGTGTCAGTAGTTGACCTAAGTGGGCCCCTAAGTACTAGTTCCACACAGCAGCATGTCCTAGCAGTGAGACCTGTCAATCAGAAAAATTGAGGCAGGACAATGCAAGTAAAATTACCCATGTGATTGAACTCAAGTGTGCTGCATATCAGTTTACAAAGTAATTTTGTAACATTGCAGCCACCGAAAGGAACCATTTAGGGATTAGGGCAATGCTTTTTAATCACAGTTTTTTAAAGAAGTATATATTTTGGTGGGTTAATTTCAATGTCAGGTTTCCTTTAAGTCAGCCAGGAATGAAATAAAGGAGTGTCCAGACTAGTAAGGACAGAATGTCACCTAATGTAACAAAATCCCACTCAACAGTGTATCCTGAGCCATACTTTATAGAAAGATGAACATGGTGTCTCTTAGTCTACATTTTGAACAAGGGGGCCATTTTTCTAGCTCCTTACTCATGTTACATCAGGCCAACCTGGGGCATCAGAGTGTCAGTCCATCTGACAAACCTCTTACACGATATTGGTTACTTTGGACATTGTACTATAACGTTTCTCACTTGATTGTGTTGTGGTGACTTTTCAGTATGGGTGTCAATCCCTTTAAGAACCCCTTAGATACCAAGGTAGCTTTTAACTTGGGCATTTAAGGGTTTACATGGCTGAAATCATTGTTAAAGTGGATTGTAGCCATTGAAGGCATGGACATAGCTTCTGAACACTCTTATGGTCCTCAGTTATGTCAGGTTATAGTCTGGATGTATACAGTATATCCACTTGGACATCATATGGACCTAGATAAATAACATGTGTGATCTCTTTGGATGAAGTTATTGTTTTTAGTATACAATTGCTTCATTCCAAATTTTCCTCCAGAGAATCCCTGATTAACAGGTCCGTGCTAAAAGACATGTAAATTGTGATAATTCTGTTTTACGTTTATTATGAAGTGGTAACACTGGGACATGACAGACTTTGTAACAACATTGTGTGAGTTATAAAGTGCAAAATTCTTCAAAAATTATGTCATAAAAAAGTTAATTCAAACTGTATTTAAGAATGTGCTCCATTATATGACCAAATATAGAGATTGCACAGTCCTCTTCATCTACTGCAATTTACAGTCTGCATCTAGGATGACAGGCAGATAGGTGAAGACTTTAGGAGTTGGCGATAAATTTAATTTAAGGTGGGTCTTAAAAAGCTATGACATCATCTATTGTCAGTAGTGATGTAATGATCGGTCAGTGTTATCTATATAGAGGTCATTGTACTGGGAGGGGGAGGGGATAAGCTGTGACATCATCTATTGTCAGTAGTAATGTAATGATCGGTCAGTGTTATCTATATAGAGGTCATTGTACTGGGAGGGGGAGGAGATAAGCTGTGACATCATCTATTGTCAGTAGTGATGTAATGATGGGTCAGTGTTATCTATATAGAGGTCATTGTACTGGGAGGGGGAGGGGATAAGCTGTGACATCATCTATTGTCAGTAGTGATGTAATGATCGGTCAGTGTTATCTATATAGAGGTCATTGTACTGGGAGGGGGAGGGGATAAGCTGTGACATCATCTATTGTCAGTAGTGATGTAATGATGGGTCAGTGTTATCTATATAGAGGTCATTGTACAGGGAGGGGGAGGTGATAAGCTGTGACATCATCTATTGTCAGTAGTGATGTAATGATGGGTCAGTGTTATATATATATATATATATATATATATATATATATATATATATATATAGAGAGAGAGAGAGAGAGGTCATTGTACAGGGAAGGGGAGGAGATAAGCTGTGACATCATCTATTGTCAGTAGTGATGTAATGATCGGTCAGTGTTATCTATATAGAGGTCATTGTACAGGGAGGGGGAGGAGATAAGCTGTGACATCATCTATTGTCAGTAGTGATGTAATGATGGGTCAGTGTTATCTATATAGAGGTCATTGTACAGGGAGGAGGAGGAGATAAGCTGTGACATCATCTATTGTCAGTAGTGATGTAATGATGGCTCAGTGTTATCTATATAGAGGTCATTGTACAGGGAGGGGGAGGAGATAAGCTGTGACATCATCTATTGTCAGTAGTGATGTAATGATGGGTCAGTGTTATCTATATAGAGGACATTGTACAGGGAGGAGGAGGGGATAAGCTGTGACATCATCTATTGTCAGTAGTGATGTAATGATGGGTCAGTGTTATCTATATAGAGGTCATTATACAGGGAGGGGGAGGAGATAAGCTGTGACATCATCTATTGTCAGTAGTGATGTTATGATGGGTCAGTGTTATCTATATAGAGGTCATTGTACAGGGAGGGGGAGGAGATAAGCTGTGACATCATCTATTGTCAGTAGTGATGTAATGATGGGTCAGTGTTATCTATATAGAGGTCATTGTACAGGGAGGAGGAGGAGATAAGCTGTGACATCATCTATTGTCAGTAGTGATGTAATGATGACTCAGTGGTGTTTTCTGCATAGTGACAATAGCCCCAAGCATCTGCGCATCCCTACCTACCCACATGTCTAATAAGGGCAGAAACATAGGTTGGACTGTACATGTCAAGAAAAACTAAAAGTCCACATAGAAAATGAACATTTAACTCTTGTCAGACATCTATGTTTGGAGCAGTAATTATTTCATGTCAGCTATGGACCACACAAGCTGTACAATCTCTTCAAGGAATCTCTACACAAAACCTGGACAGGTGCCTACCTTATTGTATGTTTATTCTCAGTGGGGGTCAAGGGTCAGGGGAAGGGTTGTCCATATGTACATGTAACAATAAGACAACAATGAGCTAACTGAACTGCATCATAAAAAATGGACTGTAATTATAATTTACAGGATCTTTGAGGTGGGCTTTCCACAGCTCATAATTCTCTGTGGACTTCTTCACTTCATTATTTATTTACTTAGAGATGGTTTAATGTGAACTGAGACTACAGTAAACGCTCTGGATGTATCTGGTGTATGTAAAATGCAATAATTGATTTATGATTCTATACATTTGCCAAAAAATGAAATCATCGCCCTCCGCAGTCTTCTTAGTAACAGAGCACCTCTTTCTGTTTCTGTTCTTACCAGTAGCAGAAGCCTGAACAGGAAACGCAGACTGTGACTTCCTGACCACACCGATGCATCTGCCAGAATGACTAAGGTCTGCTCTCCAAATTATACTTATATTTATATATGTTAATTTGAGAAAACATATTACAAATCCAATTGCAGTAAGATGATTGTCACAACAAAATTCAAGATGTTTGCCAGTACAGATTGCAGCATGGACATCTATCACCAAGATGAAGGATTGTAGACCAAGCACACTGACATACTGGTGTGTGCCCCCTCTGGCAGGATATGCTCTTCTTTTAGCTTCTTATTGCCCTTGTTTTTGCAAAAAAAAAGCTTAATAAATTATTCAAATGAGCCTGAGGAGTTCCATGCTTTATTAAAACCTGTGGAGCCTAAAGCACCTCGGGCTCATTTGCAGGTTTTTTTTGTAAAAACAAGGGCATAGGAAACTAAAAGTAAAGCGGATCATGCAAGAAGGGGCACACAGCTACATGTAAGTGTACTTGGTTTACAAGCCTTGATGCCAGTGGAAGATGTATTTTAAGGAGACTGCATGCATAAGCCCGAACCCAGAACCTTCCCCTTAAAGAAAACACATACACACGAATTAACTTAACCAAAACTTGTGGAGTGACGTCAGGGAGTCGGCCACAGCTTTATTCAAATTGTTACAACATTATAACTTATACTCATAGAGTATCAACTTTATTCTTATTCATTTATCATCCAGCAATTAACTAACAAATTAAGGGCACCTAAAATGCCAGCCTCATTAGAGGGCATGTAGGTCCTCACCCCCAACTACCACACCGCCACGGAGGAGGACATGTACACCTACATGTCCCTCCGACCCCCACACAAAAGGGACATCGCCCTCTCAATACCATCCTGGATACCCGATAAGAAAATATCCAGGCCTATCTCGGTCAAGTGGACACCGTCGGGCAGTAATAAGCCCCGATTGTCCCCCTCTAACTCCCTGTGCCTGACTACCACTCCACCTCTCTCTCTCACAAAACGGGACACCTTTGTGTTTAACAGCCTCCTACTCCTCTCAATGCCCGCTGCACCTTTCCAGATCGCCCTGGGAATGTTCTCCAACCAAACCAGCACAAATCTGAAAAAAAGATTGAGGAGAACCGCTCCAGGTCAGACTGGATCAAGGGGATCAATTCACCCAAACGCACTGAGCAGAGATAATTTCCTCCAAAATGTAGGACGAGTATAGATGGGGCTTCTGAGTACCGGCTAATGTCAACCAGTTCCGGCAAAGCCTGTAACCAGCGCAGACCCTTGAACCCCCTCCACCAGACGTCAGCATTGTGGAAACCAAGGGATCTTCCACCTGGTCGCACCATCGCCCTCTGCTCGGCCTAGAAGATAAACGAATGACCCAGAATCCAGACCGTTGGACGGGAATCTAAAAGAGGAAGAACTCAATTAATAATCAGATCTGGGCGGATATACCCAGAGGGAGGCCAGCAGTAGCAAGCACTTTCTTAAAAACAACAGAAAACTGAAAACGTGTCAGTGGGGAACAGTCCGCATGAGACAGAAATTGAGTTCCGTCCACCCTTACTTCTAGAAACTTCTCTACTGTCGCCGCCAGCTGACCCACCCCGACCCACCCATAGGGCACAGGGACACCCAACAACCACGTCCGAATACGTCTGTCTTTGACCGATGGATACGGAACCGTAGACCCCCAGCTGAAACATCCTCATTCAAAAGTCCCCCAGACCTGGACGCACTAGGAGGGACTAACTCTGAAACCTGAAGAGCCCTGAAAAAGGCCGATCGCAAAAGCTGCCTGGAATAAAGAGACTTCAGAAACATCCCGGCAAACATGTTCCAGTAAGGGCAACAAAAACACACCAGGACCGAGTAGGACACTGGGTGGCGTGATTCACCGCCTCTTTTTTTCCACCCCTTAATAACTTGTCTGATGAAAAAACTTTGCGTTACGTTTGCCAAACCGTGTAACTTGAAGAAAAAGGCGATCCCTGCTAAACGCTGCTGCGCCCCCAACGTGGACATACCCTGGGACCTCAAATTCTCTAGATAACGCATGGTAACCTCCAACCAGGAGCCTGCATCCACTGCGAAGGGCAGTGCATTCCGCCGAAGGGCAAAGTGACCGGAAGACCTGCCAACGAGAATGTGAGAGAGCGTCAGCTATCCTATTGTCCACCCCCGGGACGTGCCGCGCCTTAAAGGAGATGTTATTCTGCAAACAGCGCAATACAAAACAACGCAACAAACACAATACTGGAAGGGAAGTGGATGAAAGGCTATTTACCACGTGTACTATGCTCATATTGTCAATCCAAAAGACCACCGACTTATTCGCCATTAGACCCCCCCACAACTCGACTGCCACCACTAAAGGGAACAATTCCAACAATGTCAAGTTACCACACCAACCCAGTTCCTTCCAATGCTCCAGCCACCTCTCTGCACACCGCCGAACTCTAAGCCTTGCAACACACCAACCCCTCCCCCCCTCTGAGGCATCAGAGTACAACTGTAAATCGGGACTGGAAACCTCCGCCCTATGTCAACCCGTTGTAATTGGCTAGAAAGACCTCCCAAACCCGCAAATCTTCCTTCATCACCTTCGTCATGCGAATACGGTGATACCGGGCTCGTGCCCCAGCAGTAGCCAGGGAGAGGAGCGTGAGAAAACCTATCCCATGGGCATAACATGGCAAGCGAATACCAGCAAACCCAGCAGGGACTGGACCTGTTGCAGCGACGCTTTCCGGACCGACAGGCAGGCCTGCAGCGCTGCGCGCAACTTAGCTATCTTATCCACCGGAAGCCGAAACTCCATAGCAACGGAATCTATTTCTATGCCCAAAAAAGATAATACCGTGCATGGACCCTCGGTTTTCTCTTCTGACAAGGGTACCCCAAAATGCTGCGCAAAATAACGGAAAGAAGCAAGCAAGTAAGCGCAATGGCCAGAGCCCCGAGACCCAACAAAAAGAAAGTCATCCAAGTAATGAGTTACCAGCGAGGAGGACGTTTCGTGCCTGATCACCCATTCTATAAAGGTGCTGAACACCTCAAAATAATAACAGGAGGTGGAACAGCCCATAGGGAGGCACATAAATAAAAGCAATCCGGATGCACTGGCAAGAGCCTGAAGGCAGATTCTATGTCAGATTTTGTCAACAGGGCCCCCGGTCCAGCTGCACGGACGAGGTTTATTGCCCTATCAAACGATACGTAGGACACCGACATTAGATCCTTGCTAATGCCATCATTAACCGAAGACCCATGCGGGTGCGATAAATGATGAATGAGCCTGAATTTACCTGACTCCTTCTTGCGTACCACCCCAAGGGGGGAGATCCGCAAGTTAGGGAAGGGCAAGGTGTGATAAGGGCCGGCCATTCTCCCCAAGTCAACTTCCTTTGAAACCTTATTATGCACAATTTCGGGCAGCTCAGAATCAGACTTCAAATTTCTCGCAAAAGTAGGGAAGTTGCTGGGGGTGAATGGAATAAAGAAGTCAAGTGCAAAACCCCTCCTAAGTAGCGCGGCCTCCGCTCTCTTGGGGTACAGCTCTAGCCACGGTAACATCTTTTTTACACGGACTGGTGTCCTCTGACCTACTGACACCCTGAGGCAGTGGGCGGGTGGCCGCTGGGCGGGAACAGCAGATGGAGCCGTGCGCTCCTCCACAGTTGGAGCACTCATGCCTGAACTTACATGATCCATCGTTAAACATCCAGCATGTTCCCGTCCTTCGAACCGCTCCCGGCCCAAGGGAACCCGCGGGAGTGGAGGGCAAGGAGGAGGAGGCTGCTGGCAGAAAGGGCTTTGGATTCGCCATAAGGCGAAGCCACATGTCCGTGGCTTTGGAGTCCCACCTGACTTTGGGCCTCTGCGCAAGCTTCTTCCGAAACTCCTCGTCATACTGCCACCAAGCAGAACCCCCATGAGACCGAAAAGTGCTAAAAATAATATCTTATTATTCTGAGTGATAACTCAACCCAGCACAGAAAACGCCTGAATCCAATTGTTGAATGTCTTCGCCACCTTCGCCTTATATATATAATGATATCCACATAATCATTACGATATATCTTGTCCTTAGTATCCTCGGACTAGTGCCGAGAGGGGAAACCCCACAAAAATATGTATCCCTAAAATCCGGTACCGATGGGGTGAACGTAGATGTTGAAGCTTCCACCGTGGTTTGGCCTGTACGTACCCTAATATCGATCTAATGGATGACAATAGAGCCGAATCAGAACCCGACCCACCCCAGGCCTGCAAGCAGGCGGACTCACCAATTGCGTTGGGAGGCTGTGGAATCCCTGTCGACGACTCTGGTGCCGCTGCTGATGCCGCAGCTGGAACTGGCTGAACCACGTCCCTCTGGGATCGGCTGGAGCTGGTAGATCCACGGCGAGATCTAGCTCCACCATATCGACGCTTCGGCGATGGAGTTCTGGAGGAATCAGAAGAGGCGCGGCGGGACGAGCGGGAGGACCCAGATCTGGAGCGGAGCGCGCAGCCGACAACGGTTAGGGGGGATAAAGTCCGGAGACTCCTCTCTCCTTGCCGCCACCTCTGGTGGCAGGGCCGGAGGAGGATCGCACCTCCGGATCTTACCGGCAGCAGGAGAGGGCGTACGGGGCCTAACACTAGCCGGGGAGGCCCTTGCTGAGGGATCGTACGCGGCCGCCTGCACCGATTGGGACAGGCGCTGTGGCGGCCGCGAAAGCCTACCGGAGTGGCGAACATGCGGAGCGGGAGGTGACACCGATGCCCCTGCCTGTGCCTCTGCAAGCAGGGAGGACAGCCAGACGGGACCCTCATCTCGGAGGCGCTGACAGATCGCGTCATCAGAGGCCATGATCTTTGCTGAAAGAACTTCCAGGAAAGAGGGTGAGTGGAATTACCAGCCCTCTTTTAAAACCTAGGCCCAGCCTTTCAAGTGTGGCTACCATTATCTCCGCCCCTGGACAAGTATCCCCCTCAGCCAACCCCTCTAACCCTTTACTTTCAGGGGATGACTCCAAATGACCCCAAACCTGCCTGCAGTCATTAGCCCCACGGCTATATGTCTACGGGCTTACAAGACATTTATTATCCCCGCCTCTCCAGTGCCACCAGATAAATCAAGGGGCTTAGGCCTCCTGATATATTCAGTGGGACGGCTGTGAAACATATATTTCTACTTGGTGTAGAAATAACTTGGTGCGAAATGTGGTGGGTATATTTTTTTCTCAGGACACACATGGAAGAAGATATGACATAATTTGGAAATATGTCCTCAACTTTCCACCTTGATGCAGGTGTAGCCACACCCCTCTTACATGATCAAGGGGGCGGATAAGGTGGCTAGTTAAAAGTAACATGTCCCCATTCAATTCTTGTCAATCATGGAGATGCATTAAGTTTGTAGAGTGGTCCAGGGTTTTTCATCGGTTTCTCCTCCAAAGATCTCTATGCCAATCTAATTCGTATGTATATGTCGGCATAGAAGTATGCGCAGTTCAGTGAAAGTTCACTAGCTGCAGAAAGTGTACAGGTGCGGGACAGGAATGCCAAGTGCTCTCCCTACACATCCCATCATGACAGTAAAAAACCAAATGTAGGTATTTTTGCTAATTTATTAAACAAAAACTGAAATATCACATGGTCAGAAGTATTCAGACCCTTTGCTGTGACACTCATGAACATGCTGTCCATTTCCTTCTGATCTTCCTTGAGATGGTTTTACTCCTTCATTGGAGTCAAGCTGTGTTTAATTGAACTGATTGGAATTTATTAGGAAAAGGGACACACCTGTCTATATAAGACCTCAAAGCTCACCGTGCATTGCAGAGCACATTAGAATCATGACTTCTAAGAAACTGCCCAAAGACCTCAGAGACCAATTTTGGCATGACAAAGGTTACAAAAGAATTTCTGCAGCACTCAAGGTTCCAAAGAGTACAGTGGCACAGGCCTGATTATATGCTTTATGATTGTATACATGTGCCCTTGGCCCTACATTTTTGTACTCTGTCTGTTATGAAACATAGAGCTTTTCCCTTACATCAGTTTTAACCAGACATGCAACTGTCAGCGAAACTCAAGTCTTGTGATGAAAAGCGGATGTTACCCAAGGATAGCACCGGCTTCTGGACCAACGGTCAATTTCCTAACCAACGGTGACAGGAGATTACTCTGGCATAGCAACCATGGTCTAATTTTGAGGACCAATCAGCAAGGGTCAGAGGCCAGACATATACGCTTAGCTATAACCAATTATGATGATTTTAATGTATGTAACCAGGCCTTTTTGTATGAATATAAAAAGTTATGTATCAGGAAATAAAGACACAGTTCAGTTCTCTTTTCTGTATGGCAAGTTAAGAGCATGAACTAAGGATACAACAGAATTTCAGTCTTCTGTTCTTTTTCTTACCAAGACCCGTGCACGCATGCTCAAATAATTTGGGGTGTCTGAGAGAAGAGTGTATTGGCGGTCTTGTGCTGCCCCGTCAGCTCCAGTTCGGAGCTGAAACGCGTTGCGTCCTTTGTTGTCAATAAAGTGGATTCTACCTTAAACTTGGATCTCCGCGTGAAGTTATGAACGCAGCGCCGCTCTGCCTACTCCCCCTGGTTTGGCACATATTTTCCATATCGTTCCAGGATCCTGGTCCTCTGGTGAACGTGGCAGTCCAGGAGTGGCAGCTATACCGTCTCATATGATTATATGCCTTTATCATCTGACTCCAGGTGAGGGTCTCGTATCACACCAGTACACGCATAATATTGTCTGAAGTTATTACACAGTATTTGCACCTTCTCTCTCCTCTTTATTTCCTGCCTTGCTGCATGATATTGGGGTTTTGGAGTTGGTTCCCCCGCTCCGCCCCATCCCAGGTTATACTTAAACGAAAGAAGTTTGGGACAACCACATCTCTTCCTCGACGTGGCCATCCAGCCAAACTAAGCAATCGTGAGAGAAGACCCTTGGTGAGAGAGGTAAAAAAGAAACCCAAGATCACTGTGGCTTAGTTCCAGAGATGTAGAAGGGACATGGGAAAAAAAGTCAACTATCACTGCAGTCTCCACCAGTCGGGGCTCTCCTTAGTGGAAATATAGTTTTATCCGAAAGAAAGGTTGGGATGGCGCTGCGTATAGAATCCACGCGGAGGTCCGATTTGTTAAAGGAATACGCTTTATTGATAAAACATAGAATGCGACGCGTTTCAGCCCCGGACTGGGGCTTTCATCAGGCATAGTACATAGTGAACACTACACATATTAGATCCTGTCATTTGACCGGGAACCCGGAAGTACGTGTAAGTGGTCACGTGGATTACCGGAGGTCAAAGTTCAGGGGTTTATCCCGTTAGCGTACGGGATTCTTCTAAAACAATTAATTAAATAGACAGTAGGTATAATAAAAAACTGCCGTAAGGTGATATCAATGTGCATGGATATATCATTTTATACAGATTAAAAATACTAATGGTGTTGATAATAATGATAGTAAAAAATATATAGATATCGAATAAATAAATACATAAAAACATAAATAAATGCAAAAAATCCCACTCATATAAATATAATTAGCAAAAGAATCCTTACTTAGAAGCAATCTATGTGCCTGATGCATTGTTTTCGAGGCTGATGACCGGAGAACTGCATCTTTACCTGCATCTTTATTGAACACTACGGAAAGCATAGAGGGCCAAATCTAGAACGCAAACCAAAAATAGGACGGAGCCGTTGGATCACAGACCGTTGCTGGGTGAAATTGAATGCCGAGCTGAAATACAGTGAGCTGCCTAGAAGGTGAGTGATAGGCATTCATTGGGGCACATTTACTTACCCGGCCCATTCGCGATCCAGCGGCGCGTTCTCTGCACAGGATTCGGGTCCGGCTGGGATTTAAGATGGTAGTTCCTCCGCCGTCCACCAGGTGGCGCTGCAGCGCCGAAAATAATCTTAACGCCCCGGAATGCACCATCCCATAGAAGGTGAAGGTGAGCGCTCCCTAAGCGACACATTTTCGGTTTTTAAATGCGGCGGTTTTTCCGAATACGTCGGGTTTTCGTTCGGCCACGCCCCCCCGATTTCTGTCGCGCGCATGCCGGCCCCGATGCGCCACAATCCGATCGCGTGCGCCAAAAACCCGGGGCAATTCATGTACAAGCGGCGCAAATCGGAAATATTCGGGTAACACGTCGGGAAAACGCGAATCGGGCCCTTAGTAAATGACCCCCATTATGTTTTATCAATAAAGCGGATTCCTTTAACAAATCGGACCTCCGCGTGGATTCTATACGCAGCGCCATCCCAACCTTTATTTTGGGTAAAACTATATCTACACATCGTTCCGGGATCCTGGTCCTCTAGTGAACGTGGATACTCGGGATTGGCAGCTACGTTCATCTATACTGCTACACGCTTATATCATCTGAAATAAGGTGAGAGTCCTTCCTTACATGTTTACCATTGTGCCAAACGTTTTCACACGATAGCTGCGCCTCTTCTTTTTCCTTTGCATCTTTGCCCTGTGTCTCTCTCTTGGGCAATGGGGCTCGGTTCTGATGAGATGAAGACTGAACTTTTTTTGTTGTGTGGAGAAAACCAGGCACTGCTCATCACTTGCCAAATGCAGTCCAAACAATGACACATGGTGGCGGCAGCATCATGCTATGGGGATGTTTTTCAGCTGTAGGGTCAGATGAATGTGGCCAAGTACAGAGATATCCTGGATGAAAACCTCTTGTAGAGTCCTCTGGACCTCAGACTGGGCCAAATGTTCCAACAAGACAATGACCCTAAGCACACAGCTAAAATAACAAAGCAGACGCTTCAGAACATCTCTGTGACCATTCCTGACTGGCCCAGCCAGAGCCCGGACCTAAACCCAATTGAGCATCTCTGAAGAGACTTGAAAGTGGCCTCCACCAACTTTCAGCATCCAACCTGAGGAACCTGCAGTGGATCCCCAAATCCAGGTGTGAAAAACTTGTTGCATCATTCCCAAGAAGACTCCTAGCTGCACTCGCTCCAAGGCCTCTTCTACTCAATACTGAGCAAATGTGCTGAATACTTAGGAATAATTAGGAAAAATATCTATACATATAAGATAGGGGCAGAGTGCATGAGTAATGAGCAAATAAAGAACTTTTTGATCGTAGTTTAGTATTAGCATCAAACTTCTTGGGAATGGAGGATGCTTCCCTTCTGTCTGCTTTCAATCTGCTGTTTCAGGACTTTTGAACGACCTTGTAATTCATTAAATGGCTCTTATGTAAATGTGTGTCTAGAGCAGGAACAGATGTACAAAGATTTCGTGAGTGAAGGTCCTTCTCATTATAAAATTTGGTGGTTGGATTGGGTGGCCATGGACCATCTAGAAGCCTTGAAGTTATGATCCACTACTAATAGCAATTGCGATTGTTTCACGGCTTGTTTAGTTTATTACATTTTTGCTCAGTTTATTACATATTACTCAATGATTACACAATCCTACTCAACATGAACTCAACATTTTCTACAAATTAAGTTTTTTGTTGCTTTTTTTACCTTAGTAACCTCAGCCTGAGCTGCTGCTGGCTTAACACAACCGTGTAAGTGAAGATTAATATCCTAAACTTGGCATTGCTACCTCCGCTTACAATCCCCTCTGGTGCAGCTATCACTCTCTACATCATCTGGGCCTGGAGCTCCTCCAGACTTGCCTTTGACTGATTAGCCAGAAGTCTTAAGTTTTACTTTTATTTTGACCACAGCATAAATATGTTAGATGTTCCTTGTCAGCTCATCGACTGCATCGTCTGGAACTGGTTATTTGCTATATATCTTTGAAGGTTTTATGTTTCTGTAGTCTTGTCGTCTATACGCAGCTCAGGGTGATGAATGTGTGTAAGGAGATGACTTGTGACTATCTGCCTAATTTATGCGGAAACTACTGTACCTTTGGTATGAAAATTGGGCGTTAAAGTTCTGTTCTACTTTTTCATGTTTTAGTATCAATCTTTCAATGTTTTTGGAAAGGCACAAAGCTGGTATCTTTTTCCAAAAGGTTTATGTAAATGAAAGGGGTTGTCCCCTGGCTATTCCTACAAAGACAAGATTCCTAAATGTACTCAGCATAACAAAATAACACATTCTCTAATTCACTGTTATTAATAAAAATACAGAATTTTACAGATATAATTCCAACCTGTCTCTATCTGTCCTAGTGTTTACATTTTGTTGTCCCTGGATATGACCATAATATGACTATGGTCGGCAGATTCCTCAGGCATGAATAGCTTTTCTTGTACTGCAGAAGGAGGGGCAGGAGGCGGAGAGCGCTACAGACACAAGTACTTCCTGTCCAGCAGCAACAGCTCTACAGACAAGATAAGCTCTTGATCCGAGGGGAGGGGTGACATAGCAGAGCTGACTGTGTGTGTTTTATAGGTGAGGTAGAAGAGCTGAGAGTTTCATTGTGTCTTATATCCATCTCATGACTGATCTGTCTCATCTCTCTTTTTCTGTGTCAGATATGAGTAGAATCTTTAGAAGCTAAATGAAAGTGTAGCTAAACCCTGTACAATAATAATCTAAGCACATTGTCAGCACACAGAATCTCACAGCACAAAGGGATCATGAAGTGTCTACTTAGAGAGTCCCCGCTCACACTCTGGAATCTTACGCTGACCATCACCGAGTGATAGGAGCTAAAACAGCAATAACACTGAGTAAAATGGCAAAGTAAGGGGGTTAAAAATGATCTTTATTGTACAAAGATCACTTAGGAATTTAATTTTGAGAACTTTCTTTCACCCCTATAACCACAGCCTGTAAAGAGAGGGCAAAAAAGGTTTAAAGAGGACCTGTCACCTATAAAAACGGCACTAGTAGCTGCTCAATTTAAGTGGCAATAGTTATAAAACCTACACAAAGAAAAAGCCAAACTTGAACAAGTTCAAGTTGTATTGGTCAAAGTACAATCTAAAGTTTATATTTTATTAAATTTCATAGACATGATAAAACAAGTGCACTGTGTTGGAGCAACACAAAAAACATAGGGGCTCATTTACTAAAGGTCCCGCATAGGTATGTAAGTAGTGTCTGCGATGTCAATGGTGTCTACTGGATAACTGACAGGTGTCAGTCATGCAGATTTAATTTCGTCATATACTAGGGGATGTATGAAGAGGGATCAGGGAGACGTGACCATAATTGTATTATAAAGCTGATATATTTTAACTGCCTCTGTCCAACCACATAGGCTACAATTTCTGCCCCCTCCTGTGACGTCATTGGAGGGCACCGATTAGCTGTCATTGCCTGTCCATTGCCTGTCCTTCAGCCAGATCTGTATGGGATAGTATACTGAAATGGGTTGTCTAGGGTTGTGTCTAGTTTTGCACCTCAGCCCAGTTGAAGGAAATCTACTATTAAAATCCATCATGATAAACCAGGGACTTTACTCATAGATCCAGGCAACGGGACTGTGGTGATCTTCTTATATTTCTAATCCATAGCCTCCTTCCCTCTAAAATCAATCTTTACGATTATGCTAATGTGCCTGAAATGCCTGAACATCTCTGTCTTCTTCACAGGCTGTTACACTGTGCAGGAGCATGCCTCCCCCTACTCCCTGCCCCCTCTACCAACTGTAATACAGTAAGGTGGGGAAGTGCTCCAGCACAAAGTGAAGCTACAGCAGAGAGAGGCTTCTGGCTCATTAGCTCTCCCTCCCCTCTGCTCCTTCAGCACTTCCCCCTTCTTTCTGCCTCTCACTGTAGCAGATGAGTTTTCAGCACATATTAGGAGGGGGAAAGTGCTCCTGCACTGTGTAACAGTCTGTGAATCTGCAGCATGAAGGGGCTCTGGTAACACCACCCCCAAAGTCCTTCTGGCTCATTAGCAGAATCTTTAAAGTTGATATTAGAAAGAAGGAGGCCATGGATAACAAATATAAGAAGATTACCACAGTCATGGTGCCTATGAGTAAGTGCCCCTGGGTTTATGATTTTTATGGTAGATTTTCTTCAAAATATTGAAAAATCTTCATATAATATTATTACCACCTTTTACCTCCAAATAACATTGTTGTATCAGAAACTTTTACTGTAACTTCTTGTTTTTGACAATCTCTACCCGGAATATTGCCATGATAAATGATTACTTGTAACTGAAGTCCCTTTCATGGTCACTGCGTTATAAAGGAAGCTTTAATTTATGATCCTATATTTCCTAAAAGTTCTTATCATCCCAGGGATTCTGGCAGTGCCAAGAAAAACAATAGTTCCTGACACATTCCTTGCACTTCCTATGTAAGCAGCCGTAAATATGTTGTAGAAGTAAATAGAGTTAAGGGAAGCCACAGAGGAAACCAAGGAAAACCAAAAATAAGATGGGGGGGGGGGGGTTAGAAATCTAAAAATAGTCAACAGCAGGTCCCAACGCATTGTGTTCTAGTCAATTCTATTGGTGACCAGTCCTCAAAATATCACTGTTGTTCTAACAATACTGGTGTAAGAAGATGTAATTAAGGAGGATGTCGTGCCCAAGACAATTCCTCAAGGAGCCATGAGAACTATGGATGTCCTAAAGAGGTCACAGCCAGTGTGAATGGGCTATAAGGGAAAGCTCCGCAGAATGGACATAAAAGGGGTTTTCCCATTGATGACCAATACCCCCCAATTACCATGAGAACAGGGGTCCACAAGGGTTCCCCCCGAGTTCTCCATGTTAAAGAGGGGGAATACTGTCCTGGAGGTTCCTAGAGAGATCTGTTAGAGTAAGCGCAACATCATTTATATGGAGTACTGAGGGTTTAGGGGATTGGTCCTCCATTCACAAGATACTTTTGCTTATTTAGGATATTTGTAGCATGTGCGCCCTGGATCTCAGCTTCTAGCAACTACCTAGACATTCATAGGGCGGGTGCCTACCCCCTATCTCATAAGTGCATTATAGGGTCACCCATATGTACCGTATATTCTGGCGTATAAGACGACTTTTGAAGACAGAAAAATCTTCTGTCTAGTCTGGGGTCGTCTTATACACCGGTAATCCCGACCGCCGGTCGGGTCGCGCTGCATGGAGAGGGCTCACGGGCTGAGCCCTCTTCATAGCCGGTAAGTCTTTGCTGCATATTGCAGCAAAGGCTTACCGGTAACAACCGCGATCGGTGCTAGCACCGATCGCAGGTGCTTTCACAGCGTGGGCTGCCGGCAGCCTCAAAAAGATAGCGGCGCATGGGCGCCGCCATCTTACCTGGGATCGCCGCTCCTCGTGACGTCATCGGGGGCGGCAATCCGTCTCCATGGTAGCCTCGGGTCTTCCGAAGACCCGAGGCTATTTCCTTTTAACCCCTTCATTACAATGTGCTGATAGCACATTGTAATGTATGAGGAGTAAAATCCCCATATACGGCCATACTGTAGTATGGCAGTATATGGTAGGATCGATCAGACAACCTAGGGTTAAAGTACCCTAGGGAGTCTGAAAAATAGTATAAATAAAAATAAAAAAAGTTAAAAAAAAAATTATAATTAAAACCTAAAATTTCAAATCACCCCCTTTACCTAGAACTGACATAAATATAAATAAACAGTAAAAATCATAAACACATTAGGTATCGACGCGTCCGAAAATGCCCGATCTATCAAAATATGATAATGGTTTTTCAATGCGTTTAACCCCGTAACGGAAAATAGCGCCCAAAGTCGAAAATGGCACTTTTTTGCCATTTTGAAAAATATAAAAAAATCTATAAAAAGTGATCAAAAGGTCGTACAGTCCTAAAAATTATATCATTGAAAATATTATCAAATTTCACAAAAAATGACACCACCCACAGCTCCGTACACCAAAGTATAAAAAAGTTATTAGCGCCAGAAGTTGGCAAAATCCAAAAAATAATTTTTGTACAGGAGGTTTTCATTTTTGTAAATGTATGAAAACATTATAAAACCTATACAAATTTGGTATCCCCTTAATCGTACCGACCCAAAGGATAAAGTAGACCTGTCATTTGGGGCGCTCAGTGAAAGACGTAATATCCAAGCCCACAAGAAAATGGCGCAAATGCGTTTTTTCACCATTTTCATTGCATTTGGAATTTTTTTCCTGCTTCTGAGTACATGGCATGGAATATTTAATAAAATAAAAATGTAAGGTACAGTATGGTGACATTTACAGTAAAATGGACGATGGTAATGTTGTTGTTGTATGCCTTATGTTTATGAGCGACAGTTTTCCTGCTATATACCTGCATGTCATAAGAATTTAAATTAAAAAAAGGACCATGTTAAATTCAAATCTGTTTTTTTTTTTTTTTTTTTTTTACCGGGGTTTTGTATGCGTTGGAAAAGGGGTAGTCTTATACGGCGAATATATCTTAAACTCTATATTATAAACAGGAAAGTAGGGGGGTCGTCTTATACACTAGGTCGTCTTATATACCGGAATATACGGTATATATACTTAACCTCTTAAAGTTTGCCGTTCTCTGCGGAGAAGTCATGTGTCTCCCAGTCATGTGACTCCCAGGCAGCAGGACTTCCTGTGATGTCATATCCACTACCATGTCTCCCAGTGGTCAGCGAGGCTTGCGGATGTATCAGGCAGTCCTGAGTCTTACTTCCAGTGGGTGGTACTCCTGGCGGTGAATCCCGAACTTTAACAGGGTAAGTATAATATGCTTATACCTAACTTGTTAAGATTTGGGATTAGTGGCCAACCCTTTAAAGGACATCTACCATTAGTTTGATTGATGGTAGATGCCCAGCATCAGATGCCCGTTTGTTGATGCACTAATTGGGACACTTTTAAGTGTATTGGCCCACTTGCTGTAGGCCTACTCCTGCTCCTGACCGAGGAGCAATGAGAAAGCACCCGGTCCAGTCTCTCCATGCCCCAGCTTTGACATCACCGGCCAGCTCCTAGCTTCTCAGCCGGGAGCAGAAGTAGGCTTACAGCAAGGGAGGCAGAATAAATTGAAACCCGGGGAAGCCGGAGGCACTCAGGCTAATGTCACCTGAGTGCCTCCGGCTCATTTACATATTTTTTAGGAGTTGTTTTCTGAGCTAATATGCCCTTTCTTTATACACTCAAAACTGTCCCAATTATTGCATAAAGAAACGGGCATCTAATGCTGGACATCTGCCATTAGTCAAGCTGATGGTAGATGTTCTTTAAGCTACACCTCTTTTAGTTGGGTTTGTACCACTTCAGAATATAAATGGCTTAAATATTTTCTTAAAATTTACCTTAAAATATTTTCTGGACATATTCTCTATGTACAATTGAATAAGTCTGTAAATAATTGTTTCATTAGCACTAATCTTATAACACCTGTATTATACTTAAGAGCTGCATTTACAATAATGCTGTTTTTTTATTACAAACATCTAGTAATTATGTATAAATACAATAAACGTAAGCTGGGTCCACACTACGTTTTTGGTATATTTTGGAAAAACTGAGCGCTGAGCATACCCATTGAAATATACAGACAGACGGAAGCATAGTTGTTGCCTAAGAGTGACTGGTGATCCACTCATCCGCAGAAAAAGACAGGATGGAAAGACGTAGTTCGCCATCCTGCTCCCTCCTGCTGAGCAGTGTATACGCTCAGCAGAGGCAATAGAAGCCTATGTGGAGTGGATGCAGCGAATTGCATCTTTTCCCTGAACCTCGCTGAGTGGAAACTATTCTCAGCAGGAGGAGGGACCCAGTGATGTCACTGTCCGATGATATTAGGACATTGACAACACTGGGGAAACACCATGGTACATCGGCAGCAGCCCCCGACATGTCCTACAATGTACGGCACAAAACGTGGTGTTAATCTAGCCTTAGGCTTCCACCTTATGGTGTTGGTCAGGATTATTATTTTTTTTTTTCATTTAAAAAACAAAAATGAAGGAGCTTTTATTAATCTCTTCCACCGGCTCCAGTGCAGCGAGCTACCTCCAGTCACTGCTAGCCTTTCTTTCTGTATATAGCAGTGGTGGCGAACCTATGGCACTCGTGCCAGAGGTGGCACTCAGCGCCCTTTCTATGGGCACCCAGTAAAGAATTTACCAGATAGGACTCAAGGCTTCCTCCTGCAGTCCAAGTCGCGCCGCACTGAGGGCTATTTTAAAGCGACACATATTTGGCTTTCAGGACTACAGGAGGAGCATGGACAGAAGGTGTAGACAGAGATGGATTATTGTTGGAGCTCAATAGGTTACTGCTCAAATTGTCATGTTGGAACTTTGCAACATAAAAGTGAGTTTTGGTTGTAGTTTGGGCACTCTGTATCTAAAAGGTTCGTCATCACTCTATAGAGGTTGCTGTGGTGATGTCACATGACCTCCACAGCCAATCACTGGCCTTATAAATGATCCTCTGACACGAGTATGAGTATCTGTGTACAAATATGAATCGGCAGTGATAGGAAATGCTGCGGCAGACCGGTGTGGAGGAGGAGTAAGTATATGCTCCCATGCTCATAAACTGAAAATGATCAATACCTATCCACCCATTCAACAAATTTTGCTAAAAGTCTAATTTGTGCTCTATATTATTTCTAGTAAAATGTCCTTAAAATCAACCAGATTTGTGGTTGAGAAACATAACAGCTCTGCCCGTGTTGTGCTCGTGGGATTCAGCTCATTAGTCAGCATCATGTTTGTGCAGTCTCCCTTAGTTGAACACCCACTCCTTGTTCTGATGAGGGGAGCGAGCCGTCTGTTGTTACAAGTGATCTTCTTATTAGTAATGTTTCCTCGCACATGGTTTTGGTTTGATGTATATATCAGTAAGAGGAAATGACACGACACTGTCTCTATGGAATGGTCACACCTGTAAAAATTTCAGGTGTCCTAGATTGGTAACCCACCAATATTACTGCCAGACTGCCAGACCGAGAAACAGGATTCTTCGGTGTGTAGAACATGTATTCTTCATTATGTTGTCCAGTATGTTCCACCTCTCCACCTGATGCTTGCCTTTGTGCTTGGTTATATAAAGCTTGCAGGCAGCTTTTCTATTCGGGGAAATCAACGTCGTGAGGCTCCCGTCACAGTTTTGAGCCGATCCGTGTGCCAGAGGATGGTTGGAGGTCTGAAGTTGGTGGCCTTTGTGCATTACACTCCTAAACGCTTTGCGACCCTGGTCTGTGATTTTACATGGTGTCACAGGCCCCCACTCCATTAAAGTTATCTAAATAAATAAGACCCCCAAAAATATATGTGGATAAAATTAGGCTGCAGTCTTTATTATCAGTTACACAAAATTTTATTTGATAAATAAACATATATTAAAACCTTAAAACACCTTCCAAAGATAATCCGTAAGTGTTAAAATCTAAATAACCAAGTCCACCTATCAATGACCAAATCCCACAAATAAACACCAAACACAAAATAATAAAATTCTAGGGTAGCCAGGTAGGGGGGCACTGATCCTCTTCTTCACAAGGGTTGACATGAAGACGGCTTGACCACCATGATCCTCCAATTTATCCTGTTCCAAGATTCCCGTCTGAATAACAGCTGCCAATCAGCCGTCAGCCTCCGGATGTTTGCCCAGATACTGTAATCTTCTAGGGCAGTGGTGGCGAACCTGTGGCACGGGTGCCAGAAGCGGCACTCCAAGCTCTTTCTGTGGGAACCAGGGCCATCGCCCCAGCACACCAGACAAGACTCGAAGAATTTTCCTGCAGTTCCGAACAACTTAAAAGATGCTGCTTTCAGTCGTATTTTAAGGTGAAATTTACTTGGCTACTTGGGAATGTAGGAAGAGGAAGAATGTGTAGACAGGGCCAAATTATTTTTGGAGGAACTCCTGCTGGTCCCATGATTCTCTGTATACAGAATGACGCTGGAAAGAAGCTAAAATTATGCAAATTTTCCCTCCCTCTTTCTACTGTGCTGGTGTCCTCAGGAGGTCAATATGATTGAACATTGTTGAAGAACATGGAGCAATATGTTACTGCTTTAATTTTTGGTTGGCACCTCGGGATAAATGAGGGGGGTTTGGGGTTGCAGTTTGGGCACTCCGTGCCTAAAAGGTTCGCCATCACTGTTCTAGTGCACTTCACACAAGGTAAGTTCACCTCTGGACCGTTCTACACCTATCACAAGTGGGAACACACCGGTGAGTGAGAAATACCTAACCACTACACATAATAATGGGAGTAAAATAAATTAATCCTTATACCACCATTCAGATTAAATATACAAAGGAACCAAAATACTGGGAGCCCCCCCCCCCCCCAGTCAATAACTGGGGGGCCCTCTGCATGGTCAGAATTTTGTGTTTCCTGTTTCCTTCACTCTTCCATTCTCAGTGATGCTACTCTTGGTTTGAAGATCTAGAAGGGAAAAAAGTTTAAAACCTGACCTATTCCTCTACAGGACCACATTGGATTCATTCAGTGTATAACCTATTTATTTGTTTAGTGTTTATTGGGTTCCTATTATTTGCTGTCCCCCTCTGCTTTACATGACAAGTAATGGCCCCATGTCTCATCCATCAGGTCATAGTAATCTAGCCAGTACTTGCTGCTATGTGTCTGCTCGTGTTGTAAGTAAACTGTGAATACAATGAAAGTAACAAAAATAAATCATAATTATAAAGCGAATATTTAAAGCAGAAGTAAATATTTCACCTCTGATATTTTTCTTGTCTTGTTGCCAAATGTAATGTGATTAAAAGGCCAGTACATTCACAAAATCTGGTGCCAGACTTGTCCGGGGTCGTGTCAAAGCAAGATTAAGAAGCTCAGTTATCGAGGTTTTTCTTTGATTAAAACCATGTCAAATTTCGATATTGGTGCTATCGGAATTGGCTGGGTGTTCACAGCAGGCGTCCTGCATTCTGGATTTCACACACTGTGATATTCAGATGTTCAGAACAGTCTGTGCAAGGCCGTACTGGCAGGAAAATTCACTTCCAAACCCTGCTCTGCACAACGTTACTAATCCCCTTATTGCCAAATCCAAATATCTCCCAATACTACAGCTACATGAGCTCAGTCATATATCACTACCGTGACTCCTACTACAGTCAGTGCCTAAGAGAGAGAAATCTACTGGGCAACGATACAGAAAACCTCACCTGTCCCATTGTTCTAGCCCGAAATTCACTGAAGTGCACAGATGTTATAATAATGTTAAGGAGAAGCACTGGATGGAGTATGGCCAAGGGTCATGGTAATGGCTTCCAAACTAAGGTTGGCTCTGGAAGTATGGTTATAGTGAGGTAGAAGTGGATAAAATGATGCATGGAGCCGAGGGTTATGTTCACAAATAGTATTTTTGGTGGAGCTTTTGTGCTTTTACATTCCAGTATCCAAGAAGAAAATGTTAGGAAGAAGTGACATAATGAAAGACTACTATAGCAGATCGGTACAGACCCTAAAAATAGCAACTTGGGGGTTGTCCAAAATTGATAATTTTCTGAAGGTTTTTTTTTTACTTATAAACGCAAGTCGACTTGTTTTAACAAATTACCAGGAATCGTGACAAACCGAAGGTTTTCCTGAACTTACAAAAAAATTTCCATTCGTCAACTTTGATTCACTCATCTCTACACAGATTATAGTTACTAGACGTCTGGAGTAAAGTCATTTAACCCCTATCTGACCAGGCATTAAAATTTTTAATGCCCGGAGCATTTTAAACAAATTTTCATACTTATTGCTTTAAGGGCCATAACTTCCTTTTTTTGTGCAATATCGTAAAAACTTTTGCTGTATTTTTTCCTTAACACAGGGATCGTTAAGAATAACTAAAATCATTTTTAGCTTTCTGGGGGATTAAAGTTACAAAGGCTGGAGATTTTTTTTTGTAATGTACAGGCAGTTCCGGGGTTACGTACAAGATAGGTTCCATAGGTTTGTTCTTAAGTTGAATTTGTATGTAAGTTGAAACTGTATATTTTATAAATGTAGCTCCAAACAAAAGGGCAGATTTACTTACCTGGTCCATTCGCGATCCAGCGGCGTGTTCTCTGCGCTGGATTCGGGTCCGGCCGGGATTTATTAAGGCAGTTCCTCTGACGTTCACCAGGTGGCGCTGCTGCGCCAAAGTTCCCTGGAATGCACTGGAATACACCGAGCCGGGCTGAGTGAAGGTAAGTGCAAGATCCGCGACACATTTTTTTTTAAATGTGGCGGTTTTTCCGAATCCGTCGCGTGCATGCCAGCGCTGATGCGCCACAATCCGATCGCATGCGCCAAAATCCCGGGGCAATTCAGGGGAAATCGGCACAAATCGGAAATATTCGTGTAACACGTCGGGAAAACGCGAATCGGGCCCCCATTATCTTTTTTTTGCCCCAGTGACAATTGGGGTTTTAAAATATTTTGCTGTAATGGGAACAAGGATTATCAATAAAGCTTCATCACAGACACCTTACAGCTGATCATTGCAGCCTGAGACTATAGTAACATCCAGAGATCTTCACCAGAGGTCACAGAGGGCAGAGGGGTCTGTCTTTAACTAGGGGTTGTCTTTAAGTCTAGTGTTCTTTAGTAGGGGACTGCCTGTATAGTATATATTTTTTTAAGTTTTCAAATTAACTCAAAATGACCGTTATAAATGACTTCCCTAGTGTGTGACGGTCGTTTTAATATAAAATATGTACAGTATGGGGCAACAGGGGCGACTATGGCAATGTTCTTTATAGTGTAGTGGGGGATTTTTTAATTTTATTGGGGAATATTAATGTTTATTTTTAAACATTTATTAATATGTGTGGTTGTATTTTAACTTTATATTTCCCCTATAAAGTCATGACATGTACACTTTTTTTTCTTTTTATTTCATTATTTTTTACCTTTTCTTGTTTTCTCTTGTAACTGGAGTATCTATAAGAGCCCCAGTTACAGGGGGAAATGACCCTCTGGGGGGGCAGATATTTGATCAGAGTTGGACTGGGTCGGTTCAGACCAGCAGCTCTGATTAACCCTTACAGACTCGGCAATCACATGAACGCTGGTGTAGTACTCACCTCCATGGGTGGTTGGGATCGAGTTGAGGAGTTTTTGAGCATTTGTGGAGAAAAAAATCCTCCTTATCTTTGACAAAAAAGAAAGTATTACAGCCTTGCGGCGCTGGAGTCCTGGGTTCAAGTCCCAGGGTGAACATCTGCAAAGAGTTTGTATGTTCTCTCCGTGTTTGCGTGGGTTTCCTCCGGGTCCTCCGGTTTCCTCTCACACTCCAAAACATACTGGTAGGTGATTAGATTGTGAGCCCCATTGGGGACTGGGACTGATTTGGCAAGGTCTGTGCAGCGCTGCATAATCTGTGTGCGCCATATAAATAAAGAATTATTATTATTATTATTATTATTATGGAAGTGCCAGGGGTCTCGAGGCCCACTTTAACTATTCATTGGCCTCAGCATTATATGGGTCAGCACTTGTCAAGTAGGACCCATCAGAGTCAAAGACGGGAAGCAATGCTGAAATAAGCAGTTAGAGTCGAGTAAGTAGACTTTTTTTTATTTCTTTGTTTCCCCCTCCTTAGCCTCCAGGCGGTTTTCCAGAAATTCTATAACCATTTTATTCTTGTGATTTATTATTATTTGGGGTGGAATTTGTCTTTGAGGGAAAAATGTCATCTGCCTTCCTTGGTGTTTGTGGGTAAAGAGTGAAGGGTAATAAGCTGAACTGGATACATGTCTTTCACTGTTACTTAGAAGTTTTAGATCGAGGTCCTAAAATGGTTAACAAGATGATTGCTCTGCCTTATCGGAGGTCCTAAGGACACCCATTTATCCTGTTCAGATGCCCATGTTGTCATTCTGAGCAAGAAATGAACAATCCTATAACAAAATCACTCTACAAATGGATAGTTTTGTAATTTTAAAGAACTTACATTCAATTCACTATTTAAACAAGGTAAAGATTGTTCTCTAGGTTCCTATTTTTGAGAAACTTTCCTTACTTATGTTTAAAATATCATCAATAAGAGATAAAAATATCCCATTCTTGTCTGGGGGTGTTTTAAAAGACAAAAAAATGGCCCTAAGAAGGAAACTTGCTGTCAAGTGGTGTGAGAGATGTTCTATTAAGCAACAGCTTCCCAATTGCTAAAATCCTGTTTGCCGCAGACACAACAGAAAACAGGAAATATTTACTGGCTCTGCAGGTGTCAGGAAATATCCGCACAACAATCTGGTGACCTCAGCGGCTCGATATGGTACGTGGAGGCTCTGCAGGTGTTATTAATATTTCCTTATTGTGTGTTCTTTGGCTTCAGCGTGTCATTTGTGTGCAATGTATAAAAAGAGATTACATTTTCCCACCAAGTTTATTGGCGTCGGTGTTGACTAAATGTATTTGTTGGGTCAAGATTAATCCACCAAGTGGTACTTGTTCTTTCAAAACAGTCTTTAATAACTTCCTCCTCCGTGGTGGGCTGTGTACAGGGCTGGCGCAAGGCATCTTGGTGCCCTAGGCAGATAAGTATAATCATACCTGTGCCCCAAGCCATGGAATTAACTTAAAATATTTATATTTCGGTCAATGGTGAAGAAGAAGTTAAAGGATATATCAAAGATGAGAGGCCTGTAATTGACATCAAACTGTGAGAGACAAAATAAGAGAACAAATCCAGAAAATCACTTTGGGGCACATTTACTTACCCGTCCCGTTGCGATCCCTGCCGCGTGCTTCACTAAGATCATGCGTCCAATTTCCTGCATGTGTCGCTTCCGCGCTGAGGTCCGCCGGAGTTCACCTTCTTCTTCCTGGTGCATGTGAGTGCTGATCTTGCGACACAATTTGCTTTTTAAATTCCGCAATTTGTCCGAATCAGTCGGGTTGTCCGACGTCCACGCCTCCCGATTTGTCAAGCCGGCGCCGATGCGACACAATCCGATCGCGTGCGGCAAAAACCCGGGGCAATTCAGGGCAAAACGGAAAAAGAAAATTCCAAACCCAACGAAAATGCGGCGTTCTGACCCTTAGTAAATGTGCCCCATTGTCTGATTTTTTTTTTTTTTGCAATTTATGGAGGAAAATAAGTATTCGGTCACCTACAAATGAGAAAGATCTCTAGCTCTCACAGACCTCTAACTTCTTCTTTAAGAGGCTCCTTCACTCATTACCTGTAGTAGTAAAAGACACCTGTCCACAACCTCAAACAGTCACACTCCAATTTCCACTATGGTGAAGACCAAAGAGCTGTCGAAGGACACCAAAAACAAAATTGTTACCTGCACCTGGCTGCGAAGACTGAATTTGCAATAGGCAGCAGCTTGATGTGAAGAAATCAATTTTGAAAGCAATCCTTAGAAAATGGAAGGCATACAAGACCCATGATAATCTCCCTACATCAGGGGCTCCAACGGTGAGCAAAAATCCCAGAACCACACAGGGGACCTAGTGAATGTGCTGCAGAAAGCTGGGACCAACACAAAAAAGGCTACTGTCAGCAACACACTACACCACCAGGGACCCAAATTCTTCATTGCCAGACGGGTTCCCCTGCTTAAGTCAGTACATATTCGGCCCGTCTGATGTTTGCTAGAGAGCATTTGGATGTTCCAGAAGAGTATAGGGACAATTTCATATGGTCAGATGAAACCAAAGTAGAATTGTTTGGTAAAAACATAACTCTTGGGGCTTATTTACTAGGGATCGCACTTTCGTCAGACTGTTCACGGTTTTCAGTATTTGCGCCGCTGTGACAGGTATTTAAAAAGTATCTGCGCTGGGATTGTGTCACACGTGATCAAATTGTGGCGCAGCTACGCTGGCTTTCATTCGTCAGAAATCGGTGGAGGATCCGACTGATTCGGACTGAGTGCGGGATTTAAAATTCAAATTGTGTAGCAAGACAATGCACTTACATGCACCAGGAAGAAGAAGGTGAACTCCGGGGGACCTGAGCGGGGAAGCGACACATACAGGATATCGGGCGCGCGATCTTAGTGAATCGCGGCACAGTGCATTATTGTTGGGCAACACACTTTCTTTGAACTCCTCCATACAGCTAAGTAAATGTACTCCATTGTGTTTGGACGAGAGTGAATGCTCCAAACACCAGACCTACTGTGAAGCATAGGGGACCAAAACAACTAATCTGTGTACATCTAGGAGTGAGTAAGGCCATGTATCGTGAGACTTTGAGTGAAAACCTCATTCCATCAGCAAGGGCATTGAAGATGAAATGTGACAATGGTCCCAAGCACAGCAGTAGGAGAAAGAAGGAGCAGCTTCATAAGAAGCATTGCAAGGTCCTGGAGTGGCACCCTTTTTGGAACAGCTTGCAGTAGTAGTTACAGAGGCCCAAAAATTGTTGAAGGGCTTTAACACAGGTAAGACGTTCAGAGTTCTCTATAGCTGTGAGTTTGAGTTGATCCATACAAAAAGATTTGGGGGTGAAGGTATAATCCAGGAAAGAGATGTTTTGAACTCCAAACAAACACTTGCACGGTTTAGCAAACAATAAATTCTCCTGTAATCTTAAAAGTACAATTCTGATATGTTCAATATGAGTGGCACAATCTGGAGAAAATATAAGAATTTAATTGAAATAAACCTCAAAGTGCTGACGCAGGAGATCACAAAAATTGTAATTAACAAATTGCTGGAAGACTGCAGATGTATTACATAACCTGAAGGGCATCACCTGTTTTTAAAAGTGACCTTCTGGGGTATTGAATGTGCAACATCCCACCGGGGCCTAGCCTTTTCTTGGGGCCTGGAGACAGCCGGGGCCCAGCATACCTTAGTGGCTGGCAGTAGCGACCTAGGCACGCTAGTTTGACGGTGCTTGATATGGGGACCGGAGGGCTGTCCTACAGCTTGGCACGTCTCCAGCGGGTGGTGTGTGCAAGGATTTAGATGAGGGAGAGGCTGATGTGCTGATTCCCCCTGGGGCAGCCCTTTGAGTCTGTAGTATGTGTGTGGTGGATGAGGGAGCCCGTGATGGTGATGCAGACGGAGGCAACGTTGTGCATAAAATAACTTACAGTTCTTTATTCGAACAGCAGCAACGGGCCAAACGATTCTTTACAGATGGTGGTCTTACTGGGAGTGATCTTGGAGAGTGAACTGTGTCCTATGCTGGAAGCTGCAGCTCTAATCCTGGTTGTTCTCTGTGAGCTCACTAGAGGTGTGAGGCACACGCTGTCTCTTATCACTTAGTGTGTGGTTGATATGCTCCTCTGACAGGAGCTGGGTTCCAAGACCTTGGGCCTACTCCTCTAACTCCTCCCCTGACTAAGGGTTTTGTTAATCCCTGGTCAGGTGATCCAATCACACTCCAGTTACAAAGATGAAACATCATTGGATGATATCAGTAAACAAGTAAAACAAGTTAACCCTTGCCTGTCCAGGCAGTATCTACCGCTGCATATTACCTCTTGGTGTACTGAATGGTACAAGGGGCTTATTCGCAACTAGTCCTCTGCCATGCGCATTGGCAGGGATATTGCAAATGCAGTATTCAACTTCCACTCATCCCCTTGTAGGCCCTGTAGAGAACCAACAGGTACCCACTATCCGATTGAACAGATCCGGAATCAAGGGAAGAGGACACCGGTATTTACCCTAAGGTTTTCAAGTTCACAGTAGCCAATGCCTGGTCTGAAATCACCATCCTTCTTCTCATCAAAGAAGAAAGCTGCCCCCAAATGAGAGATAGAAGGGTGGATGTGCCCCATCTGAAAATTTCCCTGTATGTATTCTGTATAGCCTCACAATTTGGGAGAGATAAATTGAATATCCTTATTTATAGTTTATTTATAGTTTATAGTATATACCGAGCTCCATGCAATACTTTTGAGTTTGCTTTGTTGGATGGACATTGGGTTGAGACACAAGCGTTATATGACCTGGCTCAGAATAAATGAAGCCCAAGGATTCCCATGTGGTTGGCAGCTCCTGGGACAAATCTGTGTTAGTATCAATGTGTGAGTACATAAATATGTATATTTTCTGTGGGGGTATGTGGCTCCATTCAGAAGCCTACCTCTCCTAGTTATGCCACTGTGGAGGAAGTTGAAAGGGCCAGGACTGAGGGTTTGTCTGTAATAAGGAGTTTAACATTCCCACCATTCGGGCCTGAGAGGCAAGGGAATTCACCTGGAAATACAGTAAACATGACTTTCAGAATATCTCGAATTTCTCACCATCATCTGAGAAACCATCTGGGAGTTTTCCAACTCAGAAACCAAGCCTGCTAAACCCTCCATCCGGTTCCGAGATCTGGAATGATGGTTATACTGAACCGTAACAGGAGGAGGTTATATGTTTCGGCCTGCTATAATGTTGTGAAGGGTCTTGGAATGGATTAAAAACACAGACAGAGACAGTGGGCCTAGAACTAAATCCACTTCACAGTTACCCTAGGCAATAGGTGGAAAACTAGTTGATGTTCCTTACATGTGCCAAAGTGCAAACATAGAATATTCCTTCTAGAATAGATATACTGGTTTTGGCTTAATCCTACATCATTTTTTTAGGCTTCTTGTAGGTCATACTTGATGTTAAGGGGGCTGCCTTTCAAGGTAGCAAAATGAGGCTTTGGAGGTAATTTACTAAGGGCCCGAATCATTCTTTTTCGCCGGGTTTCCTGAATATTTCCGATTTGCGCCGTCTTTCCCTGAATTGCCCTGGGTTTTTGGCGCATGCGATCGGATTGTGGCGCATCGGGGCCGGCATGCATGCATCGGAAACCCGACAGATTCGAAAAAAAACACTGTATTTAAAAAGAAAAATGTGTCTTACCTGCACCCAGGATAGGATCATGAACTTCGCCGAACTCCGGCGGACTTCAGCGCAGCAGCGACACCTGGTGGACATCGGGCGCACTACCTTAGTGAATCGCCGGAAGACCCGAATCCTCGACTGAGAACGCGCCGCTGGATCGCGACAGGACCGGGTAAGTAAATCTGCCCCATTGTTTTCCATTAAACACCATGGAAAACATATTTCCATACTTCCCAAAGTGAAAACACTGAGGCAAAGACAAGACAATACAAACAGCAAGGGATTGTCACCAAGTATAGGTCAAAACCAAGGGGACAATGCGATACAAAATCAGGAGGTAAATTTATAGTCAAGAATGTATCCAAAATGTCAAATAGCACTGATCCCCAGGACCCTATATGAGCATCCATAGCCCCAGTCCAAAAGGTTATTGGCTCAGCACTCAGAAAACTCACAGAATGGCTATGGAAGTGGACAGATATTCTTTTTAATTACAATGGATTAACTGTTAGTGAACCAGAGCAGAGTTTACAAGAGACAAATGGGTGTGGTGCAATTCAATCAAGGCTGCTAGTAAATTATAAACCAGTGTTCAGAGGTAAATAAAATGACTCTATCACCACATCGTAAGCCTAACTTTACGGATAGAGGATGATACCAGCATAGACGTTACAATAGCTTCATTATAATGCTGAAGTTTGTTGAATTAATTGTAAATGTATCAGTTAATATCCCTCCTCTTTCCCATGGAGAAATACTCTGTCCCTTTGGTGACATCTGCAGACTAAAAAGTTGAGGGTCCTCTTGTACAGTTCAGTCGATTCTACGGTCAAAAAAGCGAGAATAGTGAAATACAGCTGCTTCATTATTCATTTCATATTCCACTTATATGGCTAAGGCCATTGACAAGATGCAGCAGTCATTTGCCACTTCCTGGCCATCCGAATGTGCCCACAAAGGGACACCATTTCATGTTTATTTTATGGGCCTAGGCTCTAACCCAATACGGCATCACAGAGATACAGCAAAAACCACCTAATTTGGCGGCTAATAGGGGCTATTTCCTTGGTGAAGATGAAGGGTGGGCCCTCACAGTAAATTTTATCAGATGTCCCAAGGCTCGACACTGCATTCCATGGTCAGTCACTCCCATCTCATGGTCTTCCCATCCCCAGCAGGCGATCATTGATGTTTGTTTTTATCCCTCCATATAGATATATAATGATGATCCATGTAGATATTTTCTCATAGTCTATAGAAAATTAAATGAAAAGAAACCCTACAAGGCTGGTTATTGATATTGGCTCTCATATCTGTATTCCCTGTGGGTTAATGAGAATATTATACACAACACTCATGAAAAGATGAAGGTGGATAAACCAAATTGCCTATGTATTACATATTCAGCCCATCATTGTAAGATCAGATTTGGTTATATGATCTGCAGCATTGGCTGGTGATAGCTGTAATATTCTGGAGAGGGAAGAGCAGCTCTGGAGCACAAACTGCTACTCTAGCATATATCATGCTCTGGAGCTGGAGAGGGTACAACACAGAGCCACAAAAATGATAAGGGGTATGGAGGGTCTCAGTTATGAGGAAAGCTTTAAACAACTAGATTTATTTAGTCTGGAAAAGAGACGACTACGAGGTGACATGATTAATTTATATAAATATATGAATGGTCCATACAAAAAATATGGTAGTAACTTGTTCCAGATTAAATCAAATCAAAAGTCGAGGGGGCACTGTCTCATCTGGAGAAATCAAGGTTTAAACACCAGGGGACTAGGGCTTTTTTAACTATGAGAACTGTCAATCTGTGGAATAGCCTGCCTCAGCCGCTGGTCACAGCAGGGACAGCAGAGAGCTTCAAGAAGGGTCTAGATGCCTTTTTACATCTCAATGAGATAACAGATTTTTTCCATCTGTGCTTATTATACATTTTTAAAAGAAATCTTTGCAGAAATCAGTAGTCCAGAAACAATGTTTCCGTTCATTATGTGACTTTAAACCTTTACTTTCTAGCAGCTCTCAGATCTGCAGTCTGTGAGTTTGAAGTCCCTTTTGCTGGTGGGTAGAGACCTAACTGCTGTGATACACCTCTCCTCGTCCCCTGCATAGAGCGTCTACGGTATGTTATCTGACACCTCAGCCACCTTATGTTTTTGCTAGCAAGATGGAATTCAGCAGAAAATTAGGTTGGAAGGAAGGAGTATGATAAGACTGCTTTATTTCAGTTAGCACAGGAGGCGTAGTTGTCTATTTTCCGCATAATTAATATTTGTATGTGTCTTAAAAACTATCAAAGGCAGGCGGCGGGCAGCGAGGGTGTAAATTCACGCCTCTCACGTGATGTCACCTTGCTCTCCCATGCCGCCATAATTAGCAGCCTGTAGCGCCGGACATCTTGTCCCTGTGGTCCGTGCTGCTAATTATAAGTTTGTTTTCTAGGTGATCCCAGCATGTCAAGACTATCGATGGACAGTGCCGGGTTCTGATTTCCTATAAATGTTTTTATACATGGCAAATACCAGCTCATCCAGTGTCCCTGTTCTCCTATAGTGCACTAGTGCCACCCCATTGACTGGTGAATGAGTTTCTAGCAGTAGCAAGCCTGCACCAGAGATAGGATGATACTGAGGTCCTTTGTGTAGAAACAGAGGCTTAATAGTGATGGGCAGAGCCACAGGAGACCTTGGGCACTGGAGCAGGTGAGTATACACTTTCTTTATAACCCCCAAAAGCCTTATATACAAAAATCATAATTTTTAGACAAACCGTTTTAGGCAGTGAGGCAAAGTATTCATTTTCGCAACTTGAAAAAAATTGTCTGCATATTCCTTACCCAGAATCCCTAGCAAAGCATTAATGGTCTTTAAGACTCTGTTTGCCGTAAAAGGTGATCTGAAAAGTCAATCTCCATAAGGGTAAAACCCCTTAGTATATTGATAAGAAATGTTATACTATTAGTGAAAAGCAGCCAGTGGCAGATAATGACGCCCTGGGCTATATGAATATTAACCCTACAAATCTGGAATTCACTACCTACATGTGGTACTAGAATCAGCTTGGGGAATGGAGGATGTGTCCCTTCTGCTGCTTTTAATCTGTATTTTCAGGACCTTTGGAGGACATCCAAAGTTCCTGAAATGGCCCTTGTGTTCATGTATTTTATAAGATCAGTAACAGATGTAAGAGGATTTCATGGGTGAAGATCCTACTCAATATAAAATTTGGTGGGTTGTTTGGGTGAACATGGGCCCCAGGAAAGCTTGGGCCCCGGGCTAGCGCCCAAACTGCCTGTAATATAATCCACCACTTAAGGCAGCCATACGTTTTGAAAGTCTCTAGATTATGTTGACAACAATTTATTATTGGGCAAACCTGGGTAAGTGCCAGGGCCCAGAGCTGCTGGGGGTCCACATAAGGCTGTACATAAGGAATCCATGGGGTTGAATGAGGCTTTATATAAAATACCCATGAGGAGGCTGTTTGGGATGATAAACTAGGGAATGTTTTAGGGAACAGGAGACTGTTTGTTTTATTTTCTGAATTTTTAATGCTGCCACATGAGGTCACTGCAAAGGGGCCTACTGAGGCTCTGTCTTCCAGGGGCCTACTGAAACCTGGAGCTGACCCTGTATTAGATTATGTCTGACATCGAAGTAGCAGCTGTTACTAGTTTATTTACAAGGTCACTCCACTTTTTTGAAACTGATTATATCTAGATGTACATGGAAAAATGATGTCGATATGTCCTTGAATCATATTCAGAGAAGAGATAAGACATCGGAAGTAAAATCAGTTTAATCTACAAAGTGTTTATTTAAATAGACATGTAAACAGTATTAGATACAAGACGCCCGAAAATGATCCAAAATAAAAAGTTTATATAACTACACATTTACAAAGAAGGTTGAACAGATATTTGCTTCACTGAACAAAGATGTACATCTGTCATATTCCCACAGTCTATCAGGATCTCTCCATTGCTAGAAATGATCAGTGTCACATGGAAAGCCCACATCCCAATAAATGACAAGTCCACTGGGTCTTGTTGAAATCCCGCTGCACTGGTTGGTTCTTCCTCAGTCCGATGTCCACGCGGTTCTCTTGTTAACGATTATAAAGCAGTGATCAGCGTGGATTTAACCATTTTATTCCTGACCGAGAACCTTTATCTTTATCCTTGAAGCTGTTCCCATCTCCTGAAGCCATTTCAAGGTCTAAGAGAAAAAATAATTATACAAAATTGTCACTAATATTTTAATGAACTGTGTATAAATCATTATTGAAAGAGAATGTAGGATATTTGTAATATATCATATTTAAGTTCTTCTTTCTCCAATTACTTTGCAACTTTCAGGCTTTTCTGATAAAATTAGCTTCTTTCTGAAATCTTTGCTGAGTTCCATCTTGCTAACAAAATGAACAATAGCTCACAGGGAAGTTAGATACATAGATCTCTATAGAGAGGTAGCGGGGAAGCAATGAGTCCCCCAATTTAGATATCTATGTGCGTAATTGCAATCTAATACCTCTGTAAGCAACAGTCCATTTTAGAGCAGACAAAAGAACTAGCAAAGGTTTCAGAGTCTTAAATTTAGATAACTTAAAATTAGAACAGATAGTTATAAGTGGTTCCAAACATTTCACAGTGGCTCAGATTGTGCAATAAATAGAATGCAAGTCATGTTTTTCCCTTACTTGAAAATGGACCCATAATTCTGGCTCATTTATTAAACGAGTTTTCAAGGTTGTCAAAAAAGAAACCATAGGTACCTTGCTCTGGCTCCATTTCCACATCACTCCAGTACCAGAGGATCAATGAAGTGGCCAATGAAGCAGATGTGTCCCCCAGACCAGAGGATATCACTTCCCCTGATCATGGGACATCACTTCCTTTATTTTCTCCAAATCAGGAGAGGCCATTCATTTGCCAAAACGGGTCCCATGGAACATCTGGCTGAGCAAAGGGTTAGAAATACCAGGATGATAGAGCCAGGAGCCAGAGCAGGCGAAATTATGGCTTCTTTTTTGGCAACCACATAGTTTTCCCTAAACCCACGAGCTCTACTCAAGCTTCTAAATACATGTTAAAATATTCTACACATAAATACATTGAACCAATTTCTTGGAATGGCAAATTCTTCGGCTTGTCAATTAGATATTTTTAAAATGTTGCATGGCAATGGTCTGGGGGCATTTAGCCCAAACAAAAGATACCAACACCAGCCCCAAAAATTCATGCAGATAGACCACCAGATGTATGTCAATCATAGTGTCTTAGCCTTTTAATCCCAGGAAAACTCTCATGTCAACTTCTTCTAGGTCTATTTACTTTCCTGACTTAAAGGTTCTGGAACAAAAATTAACAAGTAGCACATACAGGGGGTCATTTACTATGGGCCAGATTCGCGTTTTCCCGGCGTGTTACCCGAATACGGATTGTGGCGCATCGGAGCCGGCATGCACGCGACGGAAATCGGGGGGCGTGGCCCAGCGAAAACCCGACGGATTTGGAAAAACCACCGCATTTAAAAAAAGAAATGTGTCGCTTGGGACGCGCTTACCTTCACTCAGCCCGAGGCGGTGAACTCCAGCGCGTTTAGATGCTTTTCAGCGCAGCAGCGCCACCTGGTGGACGGCGGAGGAACTACCTTGATGAATCCCGGCCGGACCCGAATCCAGCGCAGAGAACGCGCCTCTGGATCGCGAACGGACCAGGTAAGTAAATCTGCCCCACAGTCTTTGAGCCATAAAAACATAGGATCTTAATGTACCCATGAACCTGTTCATGAGACCATTTATGTAGATGTATGTATAATAATAGGTCAATGTGCAAACAACAAATAGGAAAAAAATTTGATAGTTCTTAGAGGGGAACTTACCAGAAGATACAGAGGGTTTTCGTTTGTTGGCAGGCTTAGATCCAGTTAGTTGGAAAAAAGGGAATTTCAAGCATTTTCCTGTGACACGGTCACATATCCCAGACGGGCAGTTGCAGGTTCCTCTGCAGTCCATCCCATAGGTGCCATAGGGACATTCTACAAAACAGTAAGGTGGAGGAGAGCGTTACTATATGAGGGAAGATGGAAGAGCACTGAAGACATTAGGACAGAAGCATCTCCAGAACAAAGAAATCCCTAGTTAATTGTCCATTTTGGAAATGCAAGCTATGCTATATGTGATTTTACCCAATACTCCCATCACCGGCTATTTATATCATGCTACATCCATCATGTGATAAGATAGAATTGTAGTTTTATTACAAGAGTGTTGAGTAGCAAAACACCAAAAAACAGTCCAGCTCCCCTGCCCTTATGATGTCTCTCGGTGCTCGGATATAAAGCCCCGCAGATTCCAGGCACAGCGAACAAAAAGGAAGAACATCCAGCACTTCACGGGACAATATCCAAATGATGTCCTTTTATTGAATAAAAGCATATACAATGGCAGTTTGCATAGAGACCATGACTAAGTTGTGAAGCGAAATGCGTAGGTCTTGTGTACGTGAGATAGCAGATTTTATGTCTATTTGCATACTGCCATGGTATCTGCTTTTATTCAACAAAAGGTGGTAATTTAGATATTTTCCTGTGAAGTGCTGGTGTCAAGGTTCGGAGTAGTGAACAACCTAGACCACCGCGGTTTGTGGCACAAGCCGACACCTGGGACCAGAATCTAAGTGCCACCAGGTCTTCAACAGAGCCTGCCGCAAAGCAGGCTGGTCTTGCTGCGGTGTGGTGCCACCAGGTCGCTCTATGGGTGTGACTTGTCCGCGGTGGCAGGGAATTGCTGGGAGAAGGCGGCTTTTAGGAAACCTGGAAGTGGCCAACGCCAATCAATTACATCTGTGAGTGCCAGTCTGGACGGGAGCAGGAACGTGGAGAAGTGAGTGACTTTATAACGGGGAGCTGCCTCGGAGAGAGGGGCAAGGGTGTGCCTGAGATCCAAGACGTGGATCGAAGGGGCACCCGTGACAGCTGGATTGTATTCCTTTTTCTAGGAGTGTTGAGTAGGTATTATTTTATTACCTATGGAACTGAGGATGAAAGTGAATTTCCATGCAAAGTGCATCTGCCTTATTAAGAATACGTTTCACAAGTTACAATCAGCGGTGGTCCATGACACACGTATAGTACATACAATGGGGCAGATTTACTTACCCGGTCCATTCGCGATCCAGCGAATTCTCTGCGCTGGATTCGGGTCCGGCCGAGATTTAATTAGGTAGTTCCTCCGCCGTCCACCAGGTGGCGCTGCTGCGCTAAAAAGCATCTGAACGCGCCGGAATTCACCGAGGCCGGCTGAGTGAAGGAAAGCGCATCCCGAGCGACCCATTTTCCGTTTTTAAATGCGGCGGTTTTTCCAAATCCGTCAGGTTTTCGTTCGGCCACGCCCCCTGATTTCCGTCGCGCGCATGCCGGCGCCGATGCGCCACAATCCAATCGCGTGCGCCAAAATCCCGGGGCAATTCAGGTACAATCGGCGCAAATCAGAAATATTCGGGTAACACGTCGGGAAAACGCGAATCGGGCCCTTAGTAAATGACCCCCAATATCTCTTAATGGTGGGGTTAATGGTGGATGGACATCATATGAGTCCAATAACTGTTGCCCCACTCTAGAAAAGTTGTGTAGAACCTATAATGACGGGTCACAGAGCAGAACATTCTCCTTTAGTTGAGCATTTGGTGGGAATCTCAGCCCAAAACACTACACAATAAAGTCAATATAACTTGCCTAAAGTTTTATGAAATTTGAGCAATATAAAATATAAAAACTCCGCTAATAAAAAATAAACAGATACAAAGATACTATAGCAGATAAGAGATAGACAGATGTATATGTAAGGAAAACAGCAACCCATAAGAAAACCTAAAGTTTGATCATCGCATGTATAGAATGATTGATAGGCGTGTGATGATGTAAAGACATAATAGGTAAAGGTTCTGTGAGGAACCAAAAGACTCCACATAACATGCTCAGTAATTTCTACACTTTTCCTAGTCCTGTGTACTGATGCAGACAATGTGGGATCAGGACACAGAGAAGGATTTTAAGTAGAAGTTCCAGATTATTTGACACAATTTAGGGAGTAAAAAAAACATTATATTGCTGTCAGGGGAGCGAGGGCTTAACTTAGAGAAGATTTATCAGAGCAATGACTCAACAATGTGCTGCACTAAGAAGAGATCCTGCAGAAATGTGGAAATAATTAAAAAGGTCCATTGTGTTGGAAGTGAACCTCAGGTTAGTCATCTGGCCCGGCCTTCATTCCTCACATGTCCTCAGAGGTCGTCATCACTGCTAAACCCACAAAGCAATAAGTTTAAAATTTTCTGTGTAAAGAATGACTTGAGAAAATGCTCTGCAGAACGACAGATGACAAATGGGTAGATAGATAGATCATAGTATCAAAGCCATATTTGCATTACTGGCCACTAGTCTAATGATTGGCTGCTATTTTGTTTGTTAAAGCCTACAGAGTCATCTACCAATCCATCATATCTATCTATCTATCTATCTATCTATCTATCTATCTATCAATCATCTATGTTATCTATTATCTATCTATCTATCTATCTATCTATCTATCTATAATCTATGTTATCTATCTATTTATCTATCTATCTATCTATTTATCTATCTATCTATCTATCTATCTATAATCTATCTATCTATCTGTTCATTGAATTGAAAATTTAAGGAAAAATGTATTCACTGTGCTGTAGTTCACCTCCCACCTCCATTCTTTTATCTATTATATGTTTATCCATCTATTTCATATTTGTCTATCTATTATCTACCTATTTTACCTAATTTCCCTGCAGTTGATCCAGCTCTGGAACGCCTGCGGTGCTCTTTAGTCTCTGTTTTGATACAGGAGCCCAATCAGTGGCAGAGCTGTCACGTTCCAAACACATAGGTCCTCAACCAAGTACCAACATCCCTGCTCTGCCACTGATTGGCTATAACCCTCCTGTCTCATAAGAATTTGGGTCTAGCATTGGATTGGAAACAGGGAAATCAGGTAACTGTATTTTTTATGTTAATGGTGAAATATGGGGGTATTATTATGACACCCTTTTAATGTCCAGTGTGAGTAGGATACATTCCCTGTATTTTGTAGCAATACTGAAAGTTTTTTCTGATACAATTTAGACATTCAGTTACCGTTATAACAGCAGAATATATTACATGCGGTCCCCTATTAAGAACACCCAACTTACAGACGGCCCCAAGTTACACGCGGACCTATGGATGTTGGTAATTTACTGTAATTTAGCCTTAGGCTAT